>NC_082709.1:190579657-190885782 GCF_030144855.1 Hypanus sabinus
AACCCTAACCCTAACCCTAACCCTAACCCTAACCCTAACCCTAACCCTAACCCTAACCCTAACCCTAACCCTAACCCTAACCCTAACCCTAACCCTAACCCTAACCCTAACCCTAACCCTAACCCTAACCCTAACCCTAACCCTAACCCTAACCCTAACCCTAACCCTAACCCTAACCCTAACCCTAACCCTAACCCTAACCCTAACCCTAACCCTAACCCTAACCCTAACCCTAACCCTAACCCTAACCCTAACCCTAACCCTAACCCTAACCCTAACCCTAACCCTAACCCTAACCCTAACCCTAACCCTAACCCTAACCCTAACCCTAACCCTAACCCTAACCCTAACCCTAACCCTAACCCTAACCCTAACCCTAACCCTAACCCTAACCCTAACCCTAACCCTAACCCTAACCCTAACCCTAACCCTAACCCTAACCCTAACCCTAACCCTAACCCTAACCCTAACCCTAACCCTAACCCTAACCCTAACCCTAACCCTAACCCTAACCCTAACCCTAACCCTAACCCTAACCCTAACCCTAACCCTAACCCTAACCCTAACCCTAACCCTAACCCTAACCCTAACCCTAACCCTAACCCTAACCCTAACCCTAACCCTAACCCTAACCCTAACCCTAACCCTAACCCTAACCCTAACCCTAACCCTAACCCTAACCCTAACCCTAACCCTAACCCTAACCCTAACCCTAACCCTAACCCTAACCCTAACCCTAACCCTAACCCTAACCCTAACCCTAACCCTAACCCTAACCCTAACCCTAACCCTAACCCTAACCCTAACCCTAACCCTAACCCTAACCCTAACCCTAACCCTAACCCTAACCCTAACCCTAACCCTAACCCTAACCCTAACCCTAACCCTAACCCTAACCCTAACCCTAACCCTAACCCTAACCCTAACCCTAACCCTAACCCTAACCCTAACCCTAACCCTAACCCTAACCCTAACCCTAACCCTAACCCTAACCCTAACCCTAACCCTAACCCTAACCCTAACCCTAACCCTAACCCTAACCCTAACCCTAACCCTAACCCTAACCCTAACCCTAACCCTAACCCTAACCCTAACCCTAACCCTAACCCTAACCCTAACCCTAACCCTAACCCTAACCCTAACCCTAACCCTAACCCTAACCCTAACCCTAATGCGGGCCCTAACCCTAACCCTAACCCTAACCCTAACCCTAACCCTAACCCTAACCCCAAACCCTAACCCTAACCCCAAACCCTAACCCTAACCCTAACCCTAACCCTAACCCTAACCCTAACCCTAACCCTAACCCTAACCCTAACCCTAACCCTAACCCTAACCCTAACCCTAACCCTAACCCTAACCCTAACCCTAACCCTAACCCTAACCCTAACCCTAACCCTAACCCTAACCCTAACCCTAACCCTAACCCTAACCCTAACCCTAACCCTAACCCTAACCCTAACCCTAACCCTAACCCTAACCCTAACCCTAACCCTAACCCTAACCCTAACCCTAACCCTAACCCTAACCCTAACCCTAACCCTAACCCTAACCCTAACCCTAACCCTAACCCTAACCCTAACCCTAACCCTAACCCTAACCCTAACCCTAACCCTAACCCTAACCCTAACCCTAACCCTAACCCTAACCCTAACCCTAACCCTAACCCTAACCCTAACCCTAACCCTAACCCTAACCCTAACCCTAACCCTAACCCTAACCCTAACCCTAACCCTAACCCTAACCCTAACCCTAACCCTAACCCTAACCCTAACCCTAACCCTAACCCTAACCCTAACCCTAACCCTAACCCTAACCCTAACCCTAACCCTAACCCTAACCCTAACCCTAACCCTAACCCTAACCCTAACCCTAACCCTAACCCTAACCCTAACCCTAACCCTAACCCTAACCCTAACCCTAACCCTAACCCTAACCCTAACCCTAACCCTAACCCTAACCCTAACCCTAACCCTAACCCTAACCCTAACCCTAACCCTAACCCTAACCCTAACCCTAACCCTAACCCTAACCCTAACCCTAACCCTAACCCTAAGGTCCAAAATTGGCACACACCCCCACAAACCCTAGGCTCTTCCCGATCAACACTGGCTTCAGCCCCACAAACCTTGAGCATACCCCGATTAACCCTTACCAACCCCCACAAACCGGATATCCTATGTCAAGAGGGGCAAGATTCAACAAAGGCAAGTGTTGGACCTGGTTAATGAAGGTGTGGGCCAGTTCAAAGTGGCACGGTCGCGTGAAACTGAATCTCAAGTGACGAGATGAAAAAGCACAAGAGGGCTGATTCGCCCACTGCCCACATACGCTCAGCCTAACCGTAATGTAATGTGGAGAACACTCCCAGCTGGTGGTGTCCTGTCGCAATGAAAGATGTGCTGTTGATAATAGTCCCACCTGGTGGTGTCCTCCCAGAATGGCAGGTCCTCTGTGGATAACAGTAACTCCTGGTGGTGTTCTGCCGCAAAGGTAGATCAGATGAGGACAATACTCTCACCTGGAGGTGTCCTGCCACAATGACATGTTCGCTGTGTATAACATTCCCACCTGGTAGTGTCCTGCTGTGATGTGTGTTTTGGTGTGTACAACTCTCCCACCTGATGGTGTCCTGCCGGAGGTACTGATCTTTTGCAGAAAACACTTTCACCTTGTGGTGCCTTCCGCAATGACAGTTTGGCTGTGTACAACATTTCCACCTGCAGATATCCTGCGGCAAGGACTGTTACCTTGTTGACAACACTCCCACCTTGTGGTGTCTTGCTGCAATGACAGTTCGTCCGTAGACAATACTCCCACTTGGTGGTCTCCTGTCACAATGAAGGATTAGGTGAAGACAGAAATCCCACCTGGTGGTGACCTGTCGGTATGACAGTTTCGCAACCAAATCCTAACCCTGACCCTCATGCGAGCCTATCCGCTATAGCAGTTCATCCATCGCAGCTCAAAACTCGACAGACTTACCTGTGACTCCCACATATATACATCCACCAGCTCAACATTCAAACCAATTCCTGAAGTGCAAAAGGGGCACACAACCCTCAAACCCTTGGCACTTCCCGACTAACACTGGGCTTCAGCCGCACAAACCCTAAGCACATCCCGATTAACTTTTGCTAGACCCCCACAAACCTGATGTCCTATGCCGAGAGGGGCAAGATTCAACAAAGGTAAGTGTTGGACTGGGTTAAAGAAGGCGTGGACCAGATCAAAGTGGCAGGGTCGCGTGAAACTGAATCTCAAGTGATGAGATCAAAAAGCAGAAGAGGGCTGATTCGCCCACTGCGCACATAAACTCAAACTAACCTTTCAGTGACACGCTCTTCATTCTCCCGGTCCTCAAAGTGCTAATAAGAAAGCCCAGATACACACGAGGTGAGAGAGAACTAGTAAATTAAACCCAAGATCGGACGATAGACAAATCAGTGCTAAACTCAGGGGTAGTTCTGCTGAATGCCCAGTAAATACTGTCAATTTAACCCATGTAATCCCAGCATACAGATGCCAGGTAATGATATTTAAAAATATCATTACCCTCAGATTTACATACCTCTCATTATTGGTCCCTGGGAAAAACACAAGCTGTGTCTGAGTCTGACAGTTTTGGGCCACCTCAGGGAGGCTGTCTAGTGATTAAAGGCCCGAAACAGCTGACGATCTGAAGGTGCATTACTGACGAAGTGCCCCAGTGCACACCTGGTTCACAGAACCAAGTGGTGTCGCACCACGATAAAGAAAGGCATGGGCCAGATTAACCTGACTACCCTAAACAAGCCTAGCCGACATAGCAGCCCATACTTCAGACTCTGCAGCCTAACATCTCCCAGCCAAACATATACATCCACCAGCCTTACACTCAAATGTAATCCTAAAGTGGAAAAGGGGCACAAACCCCCACAAACCCGAGGAAACTTCCCGATTAGCCCTGACTTCAGGCCCACAAACCCTAAACACACCCCGATTAATCCTTGTTAAACCCCCACAAACAGGATATCCTATGTCAACTGGGGCAAGATTCAACAAAGGCCAGTGTTGGACCTGGTTAATGAAGGCCTGGGCCAGATCAAGTTGGCAGGGTCGCGTGAAACTGAATCTCAAGTGACGAGATCAAAAAGCACAAGAGGGCTGATTCGCCCACTGTCCGCATAAACTCAACCTAACCGTAATGTGATGTGGAGAACACTCCCAGCTGGTGGTGTCCTGTCATAACGACAGATCAGGTGTGTACAACACTCCCACCTGCTGGTGTGCTGCCTCCATGGCAGATCAGATGTGGACAATACTCCCACCTGGTGGTGTCCTGTCACAATGAAGGATTAGGTGAAGACAGAAATCCCACCTGGTGGTGACCTGATGGTATGACAGTTTCGCAACAAAATCCTAACCCTGACCCTCATGCGAGCCTATCCGCTATAGCAGTTCATCCATCGCAGCTCAAAACTCGACAGACTTACCTGTGACTCCCACATATATACATCCACCAGCTCAACATTCAAACCAATTCCTGAAGTGCAAAAGGGGCACACACCCCCACAAACCCTTGGCACTTCCCGACTAACAATGGCTTCAGCCGCACAAACCCTAAGCACACCCCGATTAACTTTTGCTAGACCCCCACAAACCTGAGGTCCTATGCCGAGAGGGGCAAGATTCAACAAAGGCAAGTGATGGACCTGGTTAATGAAGGCGTGGGCCAGATCAAAGTGGCAGGGTCGCGTGAAACTGAATCTCAAGTGACGAGATCAAAAAGCACAAGAGGGCTGATTCGCCCACTGCCCGCATAAATTCAAACTAACCTTTCAGTGACACGCTCTTCATTCTCTCGGTCCTCAAAGTGCTAATAAGAAAGCCCAGATACACACGAGGCGAGGAGAAACAGTAAATTAAACCCAAGATCGGACGAGAGAGAAGTTAGTGCTAAACTCAGGGGTAGATCTGCTGAATGCCCAGTAAAGACTGTCAATTTAACCCATGTAATCCCAGCATACAGTTGCCAGGTAATGATATTTAAAAATATCATTACCCTCAGATTTACATGCCTCTCATTATTGGTCCCTGGGAAAAACACAAGCAGTGTCTGAGTCTGACAGTGTTGGGCCACTTCGGGGAGGTAGTCTAGTGATTAAAGGCCTGAAACAGCTGACGATCCGAAGGTGCAATACTGACGATTCACAGAACCAAGTGGTGTCGGACCACGATAATGAAAGGCATGGGCCAGATTAACCTGACTACCCTAAACAAGCCTAGCCGACATAGCAGCCCACACTTCAGACTCTGCAGCCTAACATCTCCCAGCCAAACATATACATCCACCAGCCCGACACTCAAACCTAATCCTAAAGTCCAAAATGGGCACACACCCCCACAAACCCTAGGCAACTTCCCGATTAGCCCTGACTTCAACCCCACAAACCCTAAGCACACCCCGATTAACCCTTGTTAAACCCCCACAAACTGGATATCCTATGTCAACAGGGGCAAGATTCAACAAAGGCAAGTGTTGGACCTGGTTAATGAAGGCCTGGGCCAGATCAAGTTGGCAGTGTCGCGTGAAACTGAATCTCAAGTGACGAGATCAAAAAGCACAAGAGGGCTGATTCGCCCACTGTCCGCATAAACTCAACCTAACCGTAATGTGATGTGGAGAACACTCCCAGCTGGTGGTGTCCTGTCATAACGACAGATCAGATGTGTACAACACTGCCACCTGCTGGTGTCCTGCCACCATGACAGATCAGATGTGGACAATAATCCCACCTGGTGGTGTCGTGCCGCAATGACAGTTCGTCCGTAGACAATACTCCCACCTGGTGGTGTCCTGTCATAACGACAGATCAGGTGTGTACAACACTCCCACCTGCTGGTGTGCTGCCACCATGACAGATCAGATGTGGACAACACTCCCACCTGGTGGCGACCTGATGGTATGACAGTTTCGCAACAAAATCCTAACCCTTACCCTCATGCGAGCCTATCCGCCGTAGCAGTTCATACATCACCGCTCAAAACTCGACAGCCTTACCTGTGACTCCCACATATATACATCCACCAGCTCAACACTCAAACCAAATCCTAAAGTGCAAAAGGGGCACACACCCTCACAAACCCTTGGCACTTCCCGACTAACACTGGCTTCAGCCCCACAAACCCTAAGAACACCCCGATTAACTTTTGCTAGACCCCCACAAACCTGATGTCCTATGCCGAGAGGGGCAAGATTCAACAAAGGTAAGTGTTGGACCGGGTTAAAGAAGGCGTGGACCAGATCAAAGTGGCAGGGTCGCGTGAAACTGAATCTCAAGTGATAAGATCAAAAAGCAGAAGAGGGCTGATTCGCCCACTGCGCACATAAACTCAAACTAACCTTTCAGTGACACGCTCTTCATTCTCCCGGTCCTCAAAGTGCTAATAAGAAAGCCCAGATACACACGAGGCGAGAGAGAACTAGAAAATTAAACCCAAGATCGGACGATAGACAAGTCAGTGCTAAACTCAGGGGTAGTTCTGCTGAATGCCCAGTAAAGACTGTCAATTTAACCCATGTAATCCCAGCATACAGATGCCAGGTAATGATATTTAAAAATATCATTACTCTCAGATTTACATGCCTCTCATTATTGGTCCCTGGGAAAAACACAAGCAGTGTCTGAGTCTGACACTGTTGGGCCACTTTGGGGAGGCTGTTTAGTGATTAAAGGCCTGAAACATCCGAGGATCCGAATGTTCACTACTGACGATGTGCCCCAGTGAACACCCGGTTCGCTGAACCAAGTGGTGTCGGACCACGATAATGAAAGGCATGGGCCAGATTAAGCTGACTTCCCTGTACAAACCTAGCCAGTATAGCAGCTCATACTTCAAACTCTGCAGCCTAACCTCTGCCAGCGAAACATGTACATCCACCAGCCCTACACTCAAACCTAATCCTAAAGTCCAAAAGGGGCACACACCCCCACAAACCATAGGCAAATTCCAAGAGGGGCACACACCCCCACAAACCCTAGGCAACATCCAAAAGGGGCACACACCCCCACAAACCCTAGGCACTTCCCGAATAGCCCTGGTTTCAGCCCCAGAAACCCTGAGCACACCCCGATTAACACTTTCTAAACCCCACAAACCCGATATATACATCCAGCAGCCCAATAATCAAACCTAATCCTAAAGTCCAATGGGGGTACACACCCCCACAAAACCCTAGGCACCCACCAGTCCTACACACACACCTCAAACATATACATCCACCAGCCCTACACTCAAACCTAATCCTAAGGTCCAAAATTGGCACACCCCCCCACAAACCCTAGGCTCTTCCCGATCAACACTGGCTTCAGCCCCACAAACCTTGAGCATACCCCGATTAACCCTTACTAAACCCCCACAAACCGGATATCCTATGTCAAGAGGGGCAAGGTTCAACAAAGGCAAGTGTTGGACCTGGTTAATGAAGGTGTGGGCCAGCTCAAAGTGGCACGGTCGCGTGAAACTGAATCTCAAGTGACGAGATGAAAAAGCACAAGAGGGCTGATTCGCCCACTGCCCACATACGCTCAGCCTAACCGTAATGTAATGTGGAGAACACTCCCAGCTGGTGGTGTCCTGTCGCAATGAAAGATGTGCTGTTGATAATAGTCCCACCTGGTGGTGTCCTCCCAGAATGGCAGGTCCTCTGTGGATAACAGTAACTCCTGGTGGTGTTCTGCCGCAAAGGTAGATCAGATGAGGACAATACTCTCACCTGGAGGTGTCCTGCCACAATGACATGTTCGCTGTGTATAACATTCCCACCTGGTAGTGTCCTGCTGTGATGTGTGTTTTGGTGTGTACAACTCTCCCACCTGATGGTGTCCTGCCGGAGGTACTGATCTTTTGCAGAAAACACTTTCACCTTGTGGTGCCTTCCGCAATGACAGTTTGGCTGTGTACAACATTTCCACCTGCAGATATCCTGCGGCAAGGACTGTTACCTTGTTGACAACACTCCCACCTTGTGGTGTCTTGCCGCAATGACAGTTCGTCCGTAGACAATACTCCCACTTGGTGGTCTCCTGTCACAATGAAGGATTAGGTGAAGACAGAAATCCCACCTGGTGGTGACCTGTCGGTATGACAGTTTCGCAACCAAATCCTAACCCTGACCCTCATGCGAGCCTATCCGCTATAGCAGTTCATCCATCGCAGCTCAAAACTCGACAGACTTACCTGTGACTCCCACATATATACATCCACCAGCTCAACATTCAAACCAATTCCTGAAGTGCAAAAGGGGCACACAACCCTCAAACCCTTGGCACTTCCCGACTAACACTGGGCTTCAGCCGCACAAACCCTAAGCACATCCCGATTAACTTTTGCTAGACCCCCACAAACCTGATGTCCTATGCCGAGAGGGGCAAGATTCAACAAAGGTAAGTGTTGGACTGGGTTAAAGAAGGCGTGGACCAGATCAAAGTGGCAGGGTCGCGTGAAACTGAATCTCAAGTGATGAGATCAAAAAGCAGAAGAGGGCTGATTCGCCCACTGCGCACATAAACTCAAACTAACCTTTCAGTGACACGCTCTTCATTCTCCCGGTCCTCAAAGTGCTAATAAGAAAGCCCAGATACACACGAGGTGAGAGAGAACTAGTAAATTAAACCCAAGATCGGACGATAGACAAATCAGTGCTAAACTCAGGGGTAGTTCTGCTGAATGCCCAGTAAATACTGTCAATTTAACCCATGTAATCCCAGCATACAGATGCCAGGTAATGATATTTAAAAATATCATTACCCTCAGATTTACATACCTCTCATTATTGGTCCCTGGGAAAAACACAAGCTGTGTCTGAGTCTGACAGTTTTGGGCCACCTCAGGGAGGCTGTCTAGTGATTAAAGGCCCGAAACAGCTGACGATCTGAAGGTGCATTACTGACGAAGTGCCCCAGTGCACACCTGGTTCACAGAACCAAGTGGTGTCGCACCACGATAAAGAAAGGCATGGGCCAGATTAACCTGACTACCCTAAACAAGCCTAGCCGACATAGCAGCCCATACTTCAGACTCTGCAGCCTAACATCTCCCAGCCAAACATATACATCCACCAGCCTTACACTCAAATGTAATCCTAAAGTGGAAAAGGGGCACAAACCCCCACAAACCCGAGGAAACTTCCCGATTAGCCCTGACTTCAGGCCCACAAACCCTAAACACACCCCGATTAATCCTTGTTAAACCCCCACAAACAGGATATCCTATGTCAACTGGGGCAAGATTCAACAAAGGCCAGTGTTGGACCTGGTTAATGAAGGCCTGGGCCAGATCAAGTTGGCAGGGTCGCGTGAAACTGAATCTCAAGTGACGAGATCAAAAAGCACAAGAGGGCTGATTCGCCCACTGTCCGCATAAACTCAACCTAACCGTAATGTGATGTGGAGAACACTCCCAGCTGGTGGTGTCCTGTCATAACGACAGATCAGGTGTGTACAACACTCCCACCTGCTGGTGTGCTGCCTCCATGGCAGATCAGATGTGGACAATACTCCCACCTGGTGGTGTCCTGTCACAATGAAGGATTAGGTGAAGACAGAAATCCCACCTGGTGGTGACCTGATGGTATGACAGTTTCGCAACAAAATCCTAACCCTGACCCTCATGCGAGCCTATCCGCTATAGCAGTTCATCCATCGCAGCTCAAAACTCGACAGACTTACCTGTGACTCCCACATATATACATCCACCAGCTCAACATTCAAACCAATTCCTGAAGTGCAAAAGGGGCACACACCCCCACAAACCCTTGGCACTTCCCGACTAACAATGGCTTCAGCCGCACAAACCCTAAGCACACCCCGATTAACTTTTGCTAGACCCCCACAAACCTGAGGTCCTATGCCGAGAGGGGCAAGATTCAACAAAGGCAAGTGATGGACCTGGTTAATGAAGGCGTGGGCCAGATCAAAGTGGCAGGGTCGCGTGAAACTGAATCTCAAGTGACGAGATCAAAAAGCACAAGAGGGCTGATTCGCCCACTGCCCGCATAAATTCAAACTAACCTTTCAGTGACACGCTCTTCATTCTCTCGGTCCTCAAAGTGCTAATAAGAAAGCCCAGATACACACGAGGCGAGGAGAAACAGTAAATTAAACCCAAGATCGGACGAGAGAGAAGTTAGTGCTAAACTCAGGGGTAGATCTGCTGAATGCCCAGTAAAGACTGTCAATTTAACCCATGTAATCCCAGCATACAGTTGCCAGGTAATGATATTTAAAAATATCATTACCCTCAGATTTACATGCCTCTCATTATTGGTCCCTGGGAAAAACACAAGCAGTGTCTGAGTCTGACAGTGTTGGGCCACTTCGGGGAGGTAGTCTAGTGATTAAAGGCCTGAAACAGCTGACGATCCGAAGGTGCAATACTGACGATTCACAGAACCAAGTGGTGTCGGACCACGATAATGAAAGGCATGGGCCAGATTAACCTGACTACCCTAAACAAGCCTAGCCGACATAGCAGCCCACACTTCAGACTCTGCAGCCTAACATCTCCCAGCCAAACATATACATCCACCAGCCCGACACTCAAACCTAATCCTAAAGTCCAAAATGGGCACACACCCCCACAAACCCTAGGCAACTTCCCGATTAGCCCTGACTTCAACCCCACAAACCCTAAGCACACCCCGATTAACCCTTGTTAAACCCCCACAAACTGGATATCCTATGTCAACAGGGGCAAGATTCAACAAAGGCAAGTGTTGGACCTGGTTAATGAAGGCCTGGGCCAGATCAAGTTGGCAGTGTCGCGTGAAACTGAATCTCAAGTGACGAGATCAAAAAGCACAAGAGGGCTGATTCGCCCACTGTCCGCATAAACTCAACCTAACCGTAATGTGATGTGGAGAACACTCCCAGCTGGTGGTGTCCTGTCATAACGACAGATCAGATGTGTACAACACTGCCACCTGCTGGTGTCCTGCCACCATGACAGATCAGATGTGGACAATAATCCCACCTGGTGGTGTCGTGCCGCAATGACAGTTCGTCCGTAGACAATACTCCCACCTGGTGGTGTCCTGTCATAACGACAGATCAGGTGTGTACAACACTCCCACCTGCTGGTGTGCTGCCACCATGACAGATCAGATGTGGACAACACTCCCACCTGGTGGCGACCTGATGGTATGACAGTTTCGCAACAAAATCCTAACCCTTACCCTCATGCGAGCCTATCCGCCGTAGCAGTTCATACATCACCGCTCAAAACTCGACAGCCTTACCTGTGACTCCCACATATATACATCCACCAGCTCAACACTCAAACCAAATCCTAAAGTGCAAAAGGGGCACACACCCTCACAAACCCTTGGCACTTCCCGACTAACACTGGCTTCAGCCCCACAAACCCTAAGAACACCCCGATTAACTTTTGCTAGACCCCCACAAACCTGATGTCCTATGCCGAGAGGGGCAAGATTCAACAAAGGTAAGTGTTGGACCGGGTTAAAGAAGGCGTGGACCAGATCAAAGTGGCAGGGTCGCGTGAAACTGAATCTCAAGTGATGAGATCAAAAAGCAGAAGAGGGCTGATTCGCCCACTGCGCACATAAACTCAAACTAACCTTTCAGTGACACGCTCTTCATTCTCCCGGTCCTCAAAGTGCTAATAAGAAAGCCCAGATACACACGAGGCGAGAGAGAACTAGAAAATTAAACCCAAGATCGGACGATAGACAAGTCAGTGCTAAACTCAGGGGTAGTTCTGCTGAATGCCCAGTAAAGACTGTCAATTTAACCCATGTAATCCCAGCATACAGATGCCAGGTAATGATATTTAAAAATATCATTACTCTCAGATTTACATGCCTCTCATTATTGGTCCCTGGGAAAAACACAAGCAGTGTCTGAGTCTGACACTGTTGGGCCACTTTGGGGAGGCTGTTTAGTGATTAAAGGCCTGAAACATCCGAGGATCCGAATGTTCACTACTGACGATGTGCCCCAGTGAACACCCGGTTCGCTGAACCAAGTGGTGTCGGACCACGATAATGAAAGGCATGGGCCAGATTAAGCTGACTTCCCTGTACAAACCTAGCCAGTATAGCAGCTCATACTTCAAACTCTGCAGCCTAACCTCTGCCAGCGAAACATGTACATCCACCAGCCCTACACTCAAACCTAATCCTAAAGTCCAAAAGGGGCACACACCCCCACAAACCATAGGCAAATTCCAAGAGGGGCACACACCCCCACAAACCCTAGGCAACATCCAAAAGGGGCACACACCCCCACAAACCCTAGGCACTTCCCGAATAGCCCTGGTTTCAGCCCCAGAAACCCTGAGCACACCCCGATTAACACTTTCTAAACCCCACAAACCCGATATATACATCCAGCAGCCCAATAATCAAACCTAATCCTAAAGTCCAATGGGGGTACACACCCCCACAAAACCCTAGGCACCCACCAGTCCTACACACACACCTCAAACATATACATCCACCAGCCCTACACTCAAACCTAATCCTAAGGTCCAAAATTGGCACACCCCCCCACAAACCCTAGGCTCTTCCCGATCAACACTGGCTTCAGCCCCACAAACCTTGAGCATACCCCGATTAACCCTTACTAAACCCCCACAAACCGGATATCCTATGTCAAGAGGGGCAAGGTTCAACAAAGGCAAGTGTTGGACCTGGTTAATGAAGGTGTGGGCCAGCTCAAAGTGGCACGGTCGCGTGAAACTGAATCTCAAGTGACGAGATGAAAAAGCACAAGAGGGCTGATTCGCCCACTGCCCACATACGCTCAGCCTAACCGTAATGTAATGTGGAGAACACTCCCAGCTGGTGGTGTCCTGTCACAATGACAGTTGTGCTGTTGATAATAGTCCCACCTGGTGGTGTCCTCACAGAAAGGCAGGTCCTCTGTGGATAACAGTAACTCCTGGTGCTGTTCTGCCGCAAAGGTAGATCAGATGTGGACAATACTCTCACCTGGTGGTGTCCTGCCACAATGACATGTTCGCTGTGTATAACATTCCCACCTGGTAGTGTCCTGCTGTGATGTGTGTTTTGGTGTGTACAACTCTCCCACCTGATGGTGTCCTGCCGGAGGAACTGATCTTTTGCAGAAAACACTTTCACCTTGTGGTGCCTTCCGCAATGACAGTTTGGCTGTGTACAACATTTCCACCTGCAGATATCCTGCAGCAAGGACTGATCCCTTGTTGACAACACTCCCACCTTGTGGTGTCCTGCCGCAATAACAGTTCGTCCGTAGACAATACTCCCACCTGGTGGTGTCCTGTCATAACGTCAGATCAGGTGTGTACAACACTCCCACCTGCTGGTGTGCTGCCACCATGACAGATCAGATGTGGACAATACTCCCACCTGGTGGTGTCCTGTCACAATGAAGGATTAGGTGAAGACAGAAATCCCACCTGGTGGTGACCTGACGGTATGACAGTTTCGCAACAAAATCGTAACCCTGACCCTCATGCGAGCCTATCCGCCATAGCAGTTCATACATCACCGCTCAAAACTCGACAGCCTTACCTGTGACTCCCACATATATACATCCACCAGCTCAACACTCAAACCAAATCCTAAAGTGCAAAAGGGGCACACACCCTCACAAACCCTTGGCACTTCCCGACCAACACTGGCTTCAGCCACACAAACCCTAAGAACACCCCGATTAACTTTTGCTAGACCCCCACTAACCCGATGTCCTATGCCGAGAGGGGCAAGATTCAACAAAGTCAATTGTTGGACCTGGTTAATGAAGGCGTGGGCTAGATCAAAGTGGCAGGGTCGCGTGAAACTGAATCTCAAGTGATGAGATCAAAAAGCAGAAGAGGGCTGATTCGCCCACTGCGCGCATAAACTCAAACTAACCTTTCAGTGACACGCTCTTCATTCTCCCGGTCCTCAAAGTGCTAATAAGAAAGCCCAGATACACACGAGGCGAGAGAGAACTAGAAAATTAAACCCAAGATCGGACGATAGACAAGTCAGTGCTAAACTCAGGTACAGCTCTGCTGAATGCCCAGTAAAGACTGTCAATTTAACCCATGTAATCCCAGCATACAGTTGCCAGGTAATGATATTTAAAAATATCATTACCCTCAGATTTACATGCCTCTCATTATTGGTCCCTGGGAAAAACACAAGCAGTGTCTGAGTCTGACAGTGTTGGGCCACTTCGGGGAGGCAGTCTAGTGATTAAAGGCCTGAAACAGCTGACGATCCGAAGGTGCATTACTGACGATTCACAGAACCAAGTGGTGTCGGACCACGATAATGAAAGGCATGGGCCAGATTAACCTGACTTCCCTAAACAAGCCTAGCCGACATAGCAGCCCATACTTAAGACTCTGCAGCCTAACATCTCCCAGCCAAACATATACATCCACCAGCCCGACACTCAAACCTAATCCTAAAGTCCAAAATGGGCACACACCCCCACAAACCTTAGGCAACTTCCCAGTTAGCCCTGACTTCAACCCCACAAACCCTAAGCACACCCCGATTAACCCTGGTTAAACCCCCACAAACCGGATATCCTATGTCAAGAGGGGCAAGATTCAAACTCTGCAGCCTAACCTCTCCCAGCCAAACATATACACCCACCAGCCCTACACTCAAACCTAATCCTAAAGTCGAAAAGGGGCACACACCCCCACAAACCCGAGGAAACTTCCCGATTAGCCCTGACTTCAGGCCCACAAACACTAAACACACCCCGATTAACCCTTGTTAAACCCCCACAAACTGGATATCCTATGTCAACAGGGGCAAGATTCAACAAAGGCAAGTGTTGGACCTGGTTAATGAAGGCCTGGGCCAGATCAAGTTGGCAGTGTCGCGTGAAACTGAATCTCAAGTGACGAGATCAAAAAGCACAAGAGGGCTGATTCGCCCACTGTCCGCATAAACTCAACCTAACCGTAATGTGATGTGGAGAACACTCCCAGCTGGTGGTGTCCTGTCATAACGACAGATCAGATGTGGACAATAATCCCACCTGCTGGTGTCGTGCTGCAATGACAGTTCGTCCATAGACAATACTCCCACCTGGTGGTGTCCTGTCATAATGACAGATTAGATGTGTACAACACTCCCACCTGCTGGTGTCCTGCCACCATGACAGATCAGATGTGGAGAATACTCCCACCTGGTGGTGTTGTGTCGCAATGACAGTTCGTCCATAGACAATACTCCCATACTCCCACCTGGTGGTGTCCTGTCATAACGACAGATCAGGTGTGTACAACACTCCCACCTGCTGGTGTGCTGCCACCATGACAGATCAGATGTGGACAATACTGCCACCTGGTGGTGTCCTGTCACAATGAAGGATTAGGTGAAGACAGAAATCCCACCTGGTGGCGACCTGATGGTATGACAGTTTCGCAACAAAATCCTAACCCTTACCCTCATGCGAGCCTATCCGCCATAGCAGTTCATACATCACCGCTCAAAACTCGACAGCCTTACCTGTGACTCCCACATATATACATCCACCAGCTCAACACTCAAACCAAATCCTAAAGTGCAAAAGGGGCACACACCCTCACAAACCCTTTGCACTTCCCGACTAACACTGGCTTCAGCCCCACAAATCCTAAGAACACCCCGATTAACTTTTGCTAGACCCCCACAAACCTGATGTCCTATGCCAAGAGGGGCAAGATTCAACAAAGGTAAGTGTTGGACCGGGTTAAAGAAGGCGTGGACCAGATCAATGTGGCAGGGTCGCGTGAAACTGAATCTCAAGTGATGAGATCAAAAAGCAGAAGAGGGCTGATTCGCCCACTGCGCACGTAAACTCAAACTAACCTTTCAGTGACACGCTCTTCATTCTCCCGGTCCTCAAAGTGCTAATAAGAAAGCCCAGATACACACGAGGCGAGAGAGAACTAGAAAATTAAACCCAAGATTGGACGATAGACAAGTCAGTGCTAAACTCAGGGGTAGTTCTGCTGAATGCCCAGTAAATACTGTCAATTTAACCCATGTAATCCCAGCATACAGTTGCCAGGTAATGATATTTAAAAATTTACATGCCTCTCATTATTGGTCCCTGGGAAAAACACAAGCAGTGTCTGAGTCTGACACTGTTGGGCCACTTTGGGGAGGCTGCCTAGTGATTAAAGGCCCGAAACATCCGAGGATCCGAATGTTCACTACTGACGATGTGCCCCAGTGAACACCCGGTTCGCTGAACCAAGTGGTGTCGGACCACGATAATGAAAGGCATGGGCCAGATTAAGCTGACTTCCCTGTACAAACCTAGCCAGTATAGCAGCTCATACTTCAAACTCTGCAGCCTAACCTCTGCCAGCGAAACATGTACATCCACCAGCCCTACACTCAAACCTAATCCTAAAGTCCAAAAGGGGCACACACCCCCACAAACCATAGGCAAATTCCAAGAGGGGCACACACCCCCACAAACCCTAGGCAACATCCAAAAGGGGCACACACCCCCACAAACCCTAGGCACTTCCCGAATAGCCCTGGTTTCAGCCCCAGAAACCCTGAGCACACCCCGATTAACACTTTCTAAACCCCACAAACCCGATATATACATCCAGCAGCCCAATAATCAAACCTAATCCTAAAGTCCAATGGGGGTACACACCCCCACAAAACCCTAGGCACCCACCAGTCCTACACACACACCTCAAACATATACATCCACCAGCCCTACACTCAAACCTAATCCTAAGGTCCAAAATTGGCACACCCCCCCACAAACCCTAGGCTCTTCCCGATCAACACTGGCTTCAGCCCCACAAACCTTGAGCATACCCCGATTAACCCTTACTTAACCCCCACAAACCGGATATCCTATGTCAAGAGGGGCAAGGTTCAACAAAGGCAAGTGTTGGACCTGGTTAATGAAGGTGTGGGCCAGTTCAAAGTGGCACGGTCGCGTGAAACTGAATCTCAAGTGACGAGATGAAAAAGCACAAGAGGTCTGATTCGCCCACTGCCCACATACGCTCAGCCTAACCGTAATGTAATGTGGAGAACACTCCCAGCTGGTGGTGTCCTGTCACAATGACAGTTGTGCTGTTGATAATAGTCCCACCTGGTGGTGTCCTCACAGAAAGGCAGGTCCTCTGTGGATAACAGTAACTCCTGGTGCTGTTCTGCCGCAAAGGTAGATCAGATGTGGACAATACTCTCACCTGGTGGTGTCCTGCCACAATGACATGTTCGCTGTGTATAACATTCCCACCTGGTAGTGTCCTGCTGTGATGTGTGTTTTGGTGTGTACAACTCTCCCACCTGATGGTGTCCTGCCGGAGGAACTGATCTTTTGCAGAAAACACTTTCACCTTGTGGTGCCTTCCGCAATGACAGTTTGGCTGTGTACAACATTTCCACCTGCAGATATCCTGCAGCAAGGACTGATCCCTTGTTGACAACACTCCCACCTTGTGGTGTCCTGCCGCAATAACAGTTCGTCCGTAGACAATACTCCCACCTGGTGGTGTCCTGTCATAACGACAGATCAGATGTGTACAACACTCCCACCTGCTGGTGTCCTGCCACCATGACAGATCAGATGTGGACAATACTGCCACCTGGTAGTGTCGTGCCGCAATGACAGTTCATCCGTAGACAATACTCCCACCTGGTGGTGTCCTGTCATAACGACAGATCAGGTGTGTACAACACTCCCACCTGCTGGTGTGCTGCCACCATGACAGATCAGATGTGGACAATACTCCCACCTGGTGGTGTCCTGTCACAATGAAGGATTAGGTGAAGACAGAAATCCCACCTGGTGGTGACCTGACGGTATGACAGTTTCGCAACAAAATCGTAACCCTGACCCTCATGCGAGCCTATCCGCCATAGCAGTTCATACATCACCGCTCAAAACTCGACAGCCTTACCTGTGACTCCCACATATATACATCCACCAGCTCAACACTCAAACCAAATCCTAAAGTGCAAAAGGGGCACACACCCTCACAAACCCTTGGCACTTCCCGACCAAAACTGGCTTCAGCCACACAAACCCTAAGAACACCCCGATTAACTTTTGCTAGACCCCCACTAACCCGATGTCCTATGCCGAGAGGGGCAAGATTCAACAAAGGCAATTGTTGGACCTGGTTAATGAAGGCGTGGGCTAGATCAAAGTGGCAGGGTCGCGTGAAACTGAATCTCAAGTGATGAGATCAAAAAGCAGAAGAGGGCTGATTCGCCCACTGCGCGCATAAACTCAAACTAACCTTTCAGTGACACGCTCTTCATTCTCCCGGTCCTCAAAGTGCTAATAAGAAAGCCCAGATACACACGAGGCGAGAGAGAACTAGAAAATTAAACCCAAGATCGGACGATAGACAAGTCAGTGCTAAACTCAGGGGTAGTTCTGCTGAATGCCCAGTAAAGACTGTCAATTTAACCCATGTAATCCCAGCATACAGATGCCAGGTAATGATATTTAAAAATATCATTACTCTCAGATTTACATGCCTCTCATTATTGGTCCCTGGGAAAAACACAAGCAGTGTCTGAGTCTGACACTGTTGGGCCACTTTGGGGAGGCTGTTTAGTGATTAAAGGCCTGAAACATCCGAGGATCCGAATGTTCACTACTGACGATGTGCCCCAGTGAACACCCGGTTCGCTGAACCAAGTGGTGTCGGACCACGATAATGAAAGGCATGGGCCAGATTAAGCTGACTTCCCTGTACAAACCTAGCCAGTATAGCAGCTCATACTTCAAACTCTGCAGCCTAACCTCTGCCAGCGAAACATGTACATCCACCAGCCCGACACTCAAACCTAATCCAAAAGTCCAAAATGGGCACACACCCGCACAAACCCTAGGCAACTTCCCAATTAGCCCTGACTTCAACCCCACAAACCCTAAGCACACCCCGATTAACCCTTGTTAAACCCCCACAAACCGGATATCCTATGTCAAGAGGGCAAGATTCAAACTCTGCAGCCTAACCTCTCCCAGCCAAACATATACACCCACCAGCCCTACACTCAAACCTAATCCTATAGTCAAAAAGGGACACACACCCCCACAAACCCGAGGAAACTTCCCGATTAGCCCTGACTACAGGCCCACAAACACTAAACACACCCCGATTAACCCTTGTTAAACCCCCACAAACTGGATATCCTATGTCAACAGGGGCAAGATTCAACAAAGGCAAGTGTTGGACCTGGTTAATGAAGGCCTGGGCCAGATCAAGTTGGCAGTGTCGCGTGAAACTGAATCTCAAGTGACGAGATCAAAAAGCACAAGAGGGCTGATTCGCCCACTGTCCGCATAAACTCAACCTAACCGTAATGTGATGTGGAGAACACTCCCAGCTGGTGGTGTCCTGTCATAACGACAGATCAGATGTGTACAACACTGCCACCTGCTGGTGTCCTGCCACCATGACAGATCAGATGTGGACAATAATCCCACCTGGTGGTGTCGTGCCGCAATGACAGTTCATCCGTAGACAATACTCCCACCTGGTGGTGTCCTGTCATAACGACAGATTAGATGTGTACAACACTCCCACCTGCTGGTGTACTGTCATAACGACAGATCAGGTGTGTACAACACTCCCACCTGCTGGTGTGCTGCCACCATGACAGATCAGATGTGGACAATACTCCCACCTGGTGGTGCCCTACGGTATGACAGTTTCGCAACAAAATCCTAACCCTGACCCTCATGCGAGCCTATCCGCCATAGCAGTTTATACATCACCTCTCAAAAATCTACAGCCTTACCTGTGACTCCCACATATATACATCCACCAGCTCAACACTCAAACCAAATCCTAAAGTGCAAAAGGGGAACACACCCACACAAACCCTTGGCACTTCCCGACTAACACTGGCTTCAGCCCCACAAATCCTAAGAACACCCCGATTAACTTTTGCTAGACCCCCACTAACCCGATGTCCTAGGCCGAGAGGGGCAAGATTCAACAAAGGTAAGTGTTGGACCGGGTTAAAGAAGGCGTGGACCAGATCAAAGTGGCAGGGTCGCGTGAAACTGAATCTCAAGTGACGAGATCAAAAAGCAGAAGAGGGCTGATTCGCCCACTGCGCACATAAACTCAAACTAACCTTTCAGTGACACGCTCTTCATTCTCCCGGTCCTCAAAGTGCTAATAAGAAAGCCCAGATACACACGAGGCGAGAGAGAACTAGAAAATTAAACCCAAGATTGGACGATAGACAAGTCAGTGCTAAACGCAGGGGTAGTTCTGCTGAATGCACAGTAAATACTGTCAATTTAACCCATGTAATCCCAGCATACAGTTGCCAGGTAATGATATTTAAAAATATCATTACCCTCAGATTTACATGCCTCTCATTATTGGTCCCTGGGAAAAACACAAGCAGTGTCTGAGTCTGACACTGTTGGGCCACTTTGGGGAGGCTGCCTAGTGATTAAAGGCCCGAAACATCCGAGGATCCGAATGTTCACTACTGACGATGTGCCCCAGTGAACACCCGGTTCGCTGAACCAAGTGGTGTCGGACCACGATAATGAAAGGCATGGGCCAGATTAAGCTGACTTCCCTGTACAAACCCAGCCAGTATAGCAGCTCAGACTTCAAACTCTGCAGTCTAACCTCTGCCAGCGAAACATGTACATCCACCAGCCCTACACTCAAACCTAATCCTAAAGTCCAAAAGGGGCACACACCCCCACAAACCATAGGCAAATTCCAAGAGGGGCACACACCCCCACAAACCCTAGGCAACATCCAAAAGGGGCACACACCCCCACAAACCCTAGGCACTTCCCGACTAGCCCTGGTTTCAGCCCCAGAAACACTGAGCACACCCCGATTAACCCTTTCTAAACCCCACAAACCCGATATATACATCCAGCAGCCCAATAATCAAACCTAATCCTAAAGTCCAATGGGGGCACACACCCCCACAAAACCCTAGGCACCCACCAGTCCTACACACACACCTCAAACATATACATCCACCAGCCTTACACTCAAACCTAATCCTAAGGTCCAAAATTGGCACACACCCCCACAAACCCTAGGCTCTTCCCGATCAACACTGGCTTCAGCCCCACAAACCTTGAGCATACCCCGATTAACCCTTACCAACCCCCACAAACTGGATATCCTATGTCAAGAGGGGCAAGGTTCAACAAAGGCAAGTGTTGGACCTGGTTAATGAAGGTGTGGGCCAGTTCAAAGTGGCACGGTCGCGTGAAACTGAATCTCAAGTGACGAGATGAAAAAGCACAAGAGGGCTGATTCGCCCACTGCCCACATACGCTCAGCCTAACCGTAATGTAATGTGGAGAACACTCCCAGCTGGTGGTGTCCTGTCGCAATGAAAGATGTGCTGTTGATAATAGTCCCACCTGGTGGTGTCCTCCCAGAATGGCAGGTCCTCTGTGGATAACAGTAACTCCTGGTGGTGTTCTGCCGCAAAGGTAGATCAGATGAGGACAATACTCTCACCTGGAGGTGTCCTGCCACAATGACATGTTCGCTGTGTATAACATTCCCACCTGGTAGTGTCCTGCTGTGATGTGTGTTTTGGTGTGTACAACTCTCCCACCTGATGGTGTCCTGCCGGAGGTACTGATCTTTTGCAGAAAACACTTTCACCTTGTGGTGCCTTCCGCAATGACAGTTTGGCTGTGTACAACATTTCCACCTGCAGATATCCTGCGGCAAGGACTGTTACCTTGTTGACAATACTCCCACCTGGTGGTGTACTGTCATAACGACAGATCAGGTGTGTACAACACTCCCACCTGCTGGTGTGCTGCCACCATGACAGATCAGATGTGGACAATACTCCAACCTGGTGGTGTCCTGTCACAATGAAGGATTAGGTGAAGACAGAAATCCCACCTGGTGGTGACCTGACGGTATGACAGTTTCGCAACAAAATCGTAACCCTGACCCTCATGCGAGCCTATCCGCCATAGCAGTTCATACATCACCGCTCAAAACTCGACAGCCTTACCTGTGACTCCCACATATATACATCCACCAGCTCAACACTCAAACCAAATCCTAAAGTGCAAAAGGGGCACACACCCTCACAAACCCTTGGCACTTCCCGACCAACACTGGCTTCAGCCACACAAACCCTAAGAACACCCCGATTAACTTTTGCTAGACCCCCACTAACCCGATGTCCTATGCCGAGAGGGGCAAGATTCAACAAAGTCAATTGTTGGACCTGGTTAATGAAGGCGTGGGCTAGATCAAAGTGGCAGGGTCGCGTGAAACTGAATCTCAAGTGATGAGATCAAAAAGCAGAAGAGGGCTGATTCGCCCACTGCGCGCATAAACTCAAACTAACCTTTCAGTGACACGCTCTTCATTCTCCCGGTCCTCAAAGTGCTAATAAGAAAGCCCAGATACACACGAGGCGAGAGAGAACTAGAAAATTAAACCCAAGATCGGACGATAGACAAGTCAGTGCTAAACTCAGGTACAGCTCTGCTGAATGCCCAGTAAAGACTGTCAATTTAACCCATGTAATCCCAGCATACAGTTGCCAGGTAATGATATTTAAAAATATCATTACCCTCAGATTTACATGCCTCTCATTATTGGTCCCTGGGAAAAACACAAGCAGTGTCTGAGTCTGACAGTGTTGGGCCACTTCGGGGAGGCAGTCTAGTGATTAAAGGCCTGAAACAGCTGACGATCCGAAGGTGCATTACTGACGATTCACAGAACCAAGTGGTGTCGGACCACGATAATGAAAGGCATGGGCCAGATTAACCTGACTTCCCTAAACAAGCCTAGCCGACATAGCAGCCCATACTTAAGACTCTGCAGCCTAACATCTCCCAGCCAAACATATACATCCACCAGCCCGACACTCAAACCTAATCCTAAAGTCCAAAATGGGCACACACCCCCACAAACCTTAGGCAACTTCCCAGTTAGCCCTGACTTCAACCCCACAAACCCTAAGCACACCCCGATTAACCCTGGTTAAACCCCCACAAACCGGATATCCTATGTCAAGAGGGGCAAGATTCAAACTCTGCAGCCTAACCTCTCCCAGCCAAACATATACACCCACCAGCCCTACACTCAAACCTAATCCTAAAGTCGAAAAGGGGCACACACCCCCACAAACCCGAGGAAACTTCCCGATTAGCCCTGACTTCAGGCCCACAAACACTAAACACACCCCGATTAACCCTTGTTAAACCCCCACAAACTGGATATCCTATGTCAACAGGGGCAAGATTCAACAAAGGCAAGTGTTGGACCTGGTTAATGAAGGCCTGGGCCAGATCAAGTTGGCAGTGTCGCGTGAAACTGAATCTCAAGTGACGAGATCAAAAAGCACAAGAGGGCTGATTCGCCCACTGTCCGCATAAACTCAACCTAACCGTAATGTGATGTGGAGAACACTCCCAGCTGGTGGTGTCCTGTCATAACGACAGATCAGATGTGGACAATAATCCCACCTGCTGGTGTCGTGCTGCAATGACAGTTCGTCCATAGACAATACTCCCACCTGGTGGTGTCCTGTCATAATGACAGATTAGATGTGTACAACACTCCCACCTGCTGGTGTCCTGCCACCATGACAGATCAGATGTGGAGAATACTCCCACCTGGTGGTGTTGTGTCGCAATGACAGTTCGTCCATAGACAATACTCCCATACTCCCACCTGGTGGTGTCCTGTCATAACGACAGATCAGGTGTGTACAACACTCCCACCTGCTGGTGTGCTGCCACCATGACAGATCAGATGTGGACAATACTGCCACCTGGTGGTGTCCTGTCACAATGAAGGATTAGGTGAAGACAGAAATCCCACCTGGTGGCGACCTGATGGTATGACAGTTTCGCAACAAAATGCTAACCCTTACCCTCATGCGAGCCTATCCGCCATAGCAGTTCATACATCACCGCTCAAAACTCGACAGCCTTACCTGTGACTCCCACATATATACATCCACCAGCTCAACACTCAAACCAAATCCTAAAGTGCAAAAGGGGCACACACCCTCACAAACCCTTTGCACTTCCCGACTAACACTGGCTTCAGCCCCACAAATCCTAAGAACACCCCGATTAACTTTTGCTAGACCCCCACAAACCTGATGTCCTATGCCAAGAGGGGCAAGATTCAACAAAGGTAAGTGTTGGACCGGGTTAAAGAAGGCGTGGACCAGATCAAAGTGGCAGGGTCGCGTGAAACTGAATCTCAAGTGATGAGATCAAAAAGCAGAAGAGGGCTGATTCGCCCACTGCGCACGTAAACTCAAACTAACCTTTCAGTGACACGCTCTTCATTCTCCCGGTCCTCAAAGTGCTAATAAGAAAGCCCAGATACACACGAGGCGAGAGAGAACTAGAAAATTAAACCCAAGATTGGACGATAGACAAGTCAGTGCTAAACGCAGGGGTAGTTCTGCTGAATGCCCAGTAAATACTGTCAATTTAACCCATGTAATCCCAGCATACAGTTGCCAGGTAATGATATTTAAAAATTTACATGCCTCTCATTATTGGTCCCTGGGAAAAACACAAGCAGTGTCTGAGTCTGACACTGTTGGGCCACTTTGGGGAGGCTGCCTAGTGATTAAAGGCCCGAAACATCCGAGGATCCGAATGTTCACTACTGACGATGTGCCCCAGTGAACACCCGGTTCGCTGAACCAAGTGGTGTCGGACCACGATAATGAAAGGCATGGGCCAGATTAAGCTGACTTCCCTGTACAAACCCAGCCAGTATAGCAGCTCAGACTTCAAACTCTGCAGCCTAACCTCTGCCAGCGAAACATGTACATCCACCAGCCCTACACTCAAACCTAATCCTAAAGTCCAAAAGGGGCACACACCCCCACAAACCATAGGCAAATTCCAAGAGGGGCACACACCCCCACAAACCCTAGGCAACATCCAAAAGGGGCACACTCCCCACAAACCATAGGCAAATTCCAAGAGGGGCACATACCCCCACAAACCCTAGGCAACATCCAAAAGGGGCACACACCCCCACAAACCATAGGCAAATTCCAAGAGGGGCACACACCCCCACAAACCCTAGGCAACATCCAAAAGGGGCACACACACCCACAAACCCTAGGCACTTCCCGACTAGCCCTGGTTTCAGCCCCAGAAACACTGAGCACACCCCGATTAACACTTTCTAAACCCCACAAACCCGATATATACATCCAGCAGCCCAATAATCAAACCTAATCCTAAAGTCCAATGGGGGTACACACCCCCACAAAACCCTAGGCACCCACCAGTCCTACACACACACCTCAAACATATACATCCACCAGCCCTACACTCAAACCTAATCCTAAGGTCCAAAATTGGCACACCCCCCCACAAACCCTAGCCTTTTCCCGATCAACACTGGCTTCAGCCCCACAAACCTTGAGCATACCCCGATTAACCCTTACTAAACCCCCACAAACCGGATATCCTATGTCAAGAGGGGCAAGGTTCAACAAAGGCAAGTGTTGGACCTGGTTAATGAAGGCCTGGGCCAGATCAAGTTGGCAGTGTCGCGTGAAACTGAATCTCAAGTGACGAGATCAAAAAGCACAAGAGGGCTGATTCGCCCACTGTCCGCATAAACTCAACCTAACCGTAATGTGATGTGGAGAACACTCCCAGCTGGTGGTGTCCTGTCATAACGACAGATCAGATGTGGACAATAATCCCACCTGCTGGTGTCGTGCTGCAATGACAGTTCGTCCATAGACAATACTCCCACCTGGTGGTGTCCTGTCATAATGACAGATTAGATGTGTACAACACTCCCACCTGCTGGTGTCCTGCCACCATGACAGATCAGATGTGGAGAATACTCCCACCTGGTGGTGTTGTGTCGCAATGACAGTTCGTCCATAGACAATACTCCCATACTCCCACCTGGTGGTGTCCTGTCATAACGACAGATCAGGTGTGTACAACACTCCCACCTGCTGGTGTGCTGCCACCATGACAGATCAGATGTGGACAATACTGCCACCTGGTGGTGTCCTGTCACAATGAAGGATTAGGTGAAGACAGAAATCCCACCTGGTGGCGACCTGATGGTATGACAGTTTCGCAACAAAATGCTAACCCTTACCCTCATGCGAGCCTATCCGCCATAGCAGTTCATACATCACCGCTCAAAACTCGACAGCCTTACCTGTGACTCCCACATATATACATCCACCAGCTCAACACTCAAACCAAATCCTAAAGTGCAAAAGGGGCACACACCCTCACAAACCCTTTGCACTTCCCGACTAACACTGGCTTCAGCCCCACAAATCCTAAGAACACCCCGATTAACTTTTGCTAGACCCCCACAAACCTGATGTCCTATGCCAAGAGGGGCAAGATTCAACAAAGGTAAGTGTTGGACCGGGTTAAAGAAGGCGTGGACCAGATCAAAGTGGCAGGGTCGCGTGAAACTGAATCTCAAGTGATGAGATCAAAAAGCAGAAGAGGGCTGATTCGCCCACTGCGCACGTAAACTCAAACTAACCTTTCAGTGACACGCTCTTCATTCTCCCGGTCCTCAAAGTGCTAATAAGAAAGCCCAGATACACACGAGGCGAGAGAGAACTAGAAAATTAAACCCAAGATTGGACGATAGACAAGTCAGTGCTAAACGCAGGGGTAGTTCTGCTGAATGCCCAGTAAATACTGTCAATTTAACCCATGTAATCCCAGCATACAGTTGCCAGGTAATGATATTTAAAAATTTACATGCCTCTCATTATTGGTCCCTGGGAAAAACACAAGCAGTGTCTGAGTCTGACACTGTTGGGCCACTTTGGGGAGGCTGCCTAGTGATTAAAGGCCCGAAACATCCGAGGATCCGAATGTTCACTACTGACGATGTGCCCCAGTGAACACCCGGTTCGCTGAACCAAGTGGTGTCGGACCACGATAATGAAAGGCATGGGCCAGATTAAGCTGACTTCCCTGTACAAACCCAGCCAGTATAGCAGCTCAGACTTCAAACTCTGCAGCCTAACCTCTGCCAGCGAAACATGTACATCCACCAGCCCTACACTCAAACCTAATCCTAAAGTCCAAAAGGGGCACACACCCCCACAAACCATAGGCAAATTCCAAGAGGGGCACACACCCCCACAAACCCTAGGCAACATCCAAAAGGGGCACACTCCCCACAAACCATAGGCAAATTCCAAGAGGGGCACATACCCCCACAAACCCTAGGCAACATCCAAAAGGGGCACACACCCCCACAAACCATAGGCAAATTCCAAGAGGGGCACACACCCCCACAAACCCTAGGCAACATCCAAAAGGGGCACACACACCCACAAACCCTAGGCACTTCCCGACTAGCCCTGGTTTCAGCCCCAGAAACACTGAGCACACCCCGATTAACACTTTCTAAACCCCACAAACCCGATATATACATCCAGCAGCCCAATAATCAAACCTAATCCTAAAGTCCAATGGGGGTACACACCCCCACAAAACCCTAGGCACCCACCAGTCCTACACACACACCTCAAACATATACATCCACCAGCCCTACACTCAAACCTAATCCTAAGGTCCAAAATTGGCACACCCCCCCACAAACCCTAGCCTTTTCCCGATCAACACTGGCTTCAGCCCCACAAACCTTGAGCATACCCCGATTAACCCTTACTAAACCCCCACAAACCGGATATCCTATGTCAAGAGGGGCAAGGTTCAACAAAGGCAAGTGTTGGACCTGGTTAATGAAGGTGTGGGCCAGTTCAAAGTGGC
This sequence comes from Hypanus sabinus, assembly GCF_030144855.1. Lineage (NCBI taxonomy): Eukaryota > Metazoa > Chordata > Chondrichthyes > Myliobatiformes > Dasyatidae > Hypanus > Hypanus sabinus. The sequence continues at coordinate 190,607,422 of NC_082709.1, forward strand.
ACGGTCGCGTGAAACTGAATCTCAAGTGACGAGATGAAAAAGCACAAGAGGTCTGATTCGCCCACTGCCCACATACGCTCAGCCTAACCGTAATGTAATGTGGAGAACACTCCCAGCTGGTGGTGTCCTGTCACAATGACAGTTGTGCTGTTGATAATAGTCCCACCTGGTGGTGTCCTCACAGAAAGGCAGGTCCTCTGTGGATAACAGTAACTCCTGGTGCTGTTCTGCCGCAAAGGTAGATCAGATGTGGACAATACTCTCACCTGGTGGTGTCCTGCCACAATGACATGTTCGCTGTGTATAACATTCCCACCTGGTAGTGTCCTGCTGTGATGTGTGTTTTGGTGTGTACAACTCTCCCACCTGATGGTGTCCTGCCGGAGGAACTGATCTTTTGCAGAAAACACTTTCACCTTGTGGTGCCTTCCGCAATGACAGTTTGGCTGTGTACAACATTTCCACCTGCAGATATCCTGCAGCAAGGACTGATCCCTTGTTGACAACACTCCCACCTTGTGGTGTCCTGCCGCAATAACAGTTCGTCCGTAGACAATACTCCCACCTGGTGGTGTCCTGTCATAACGACAGATCAGATGTGTACAACACTCCCACCTGCTGGTGTCCTGCCACCATGACAGATCAGATGTGGACAATACTGCCACCTGGTAGTGCCGTGCCGCAATGACAGTTCATCCGTAGACAATACTCCCACCTGGTGGTGTCCTGTCATAACGACAGATCAGGTGTGTACAACACTCCCACCTGCTGGTGTGCTGCCACCATGACAGATCAGATGAGGACAATACTCTCACCTGGAGGTGTCCTGCCACAATGACATGTTCGCTGTGTATAACATTCCCACCTGGTAGTGTCCTGCTGTGATGTGTGTTTTGGTGTGTACAACTCTCCCACCTGATGGTGTCCTGCCGGAGGTACTGATCTTTTGCAGAAAACACTTTCACCTTGTGGTGCCTTCCGCAATGACAGTTTGGCTGTGTACAACATTTCCACCTGCAGATATCCTGCGGCAAGGACTGTTACCTTGTTGACAACACTCCCACCTTGTGGTGTCTTGCCGCAATGACAGTTCGTCCGTAGACAATACTCCCACTTGGTGGTCTCCTGTCACAATGAAGGATTAGGTGAAGACAGAAATCCCACCTGGTGGTGACCTGTCGGTATGACAGTTTCGCAACCAAATCCTAACCCTGACCCTCATGCGAGCCTATCCGCCATAGCAGTTTATACATCACCTCTCAAAAATCTACAGCCTTACCTGTGACTCCCACATATATACATCCACCAGCTCAACATTCAAACCAAATCCTAAAGTGCAAAAGGGGAACAAACCCACACAAACCCTTGGCACTTCCCGACTAACACTGGCTTCAGCCCCACAAACCCTAAGAACACCCCGATTAACTTTTGCTAGACCCCCACTAACCCAATGTCCTAGGCCGAGAGGGGCAAGATTCAACAACGGTAAGTGTTGGACCGGGTTAAAGAAGGCGTGGACCAGATCAAAGTGGCAGGGTCGCGTGAAACTGAATCTCAAGTGACGAGATCAAAAAGCAGAAGAGGGCTGATTCGCCGACTGCGCACATAAACTCAAACTAACCTTTCAGTGACACGCTCTTCATTCTCCCGGTCCTCAAAGTGCTAATAAGAAAGCCCAGATACACACGAGGCGAGAGAGAACTAGAAAATTAAACCCAAGATCGGACGATAGACAAGTCAGTGCTAAACTCAGGGGTAGTTCTGCTGAATGCCCAGTAAAGACTGTCAATTTAACCCATGTAATCCCAGCATACAGATGCCAGGTAATGATATTTAAAAATATCATTACTCTCAGATTTACATGCCTCTCATTATTGGTCCCTGGGAAAAACACAAGCAGTGTCTGAGTCTGACACTGTTGGGCCACTTTGGGGAGGCTGCCTAGTGATTAAAGGCCCGAAACATCCGAGGATCCGAATGTTCACTACTGACGATGTGCCCCAGTGAACACCCGGTTCGCTGAACCAAGTGGTGTCGGACCACGATAATGAAAGGCATGGGCCAGATTAAGCTGACTTCCCTGTACAAACCTAGCCAGTATAGCAGCTCATACTTCAAACTCTGCAGCCTAACCTCTGCCAGCGAAACATGTACATCCACCAGCCCTACACTCAAACCTAATCCTAAAGTCCAAAAGGGGCACACACCCCCACAAACCATAGGCAAATTCCAAGAGGGGCACACACCCCCACAAACCCTAGGCAACATCCAAAAGGGGCACACACCCCCACAAACCCTAGGCACTTCCCGACTAGCCCTGGTTTCAGCCCCAGAAACCCTGAGCACACCCCGATTAACACTTTCTAAACCCCACAAACCCGATATATACATCCAGCAGCCCAATAATCAAACCTAATCCTAAAGTCCAATGGGGGTACACACCCCCACAAAACCCTAGGCACCCACCAGTCCTACACACACACCTCAAACATATACATCCACCAGCCCTACACTCAAACCTAATCCTAAGGTCCAAAATTGGCACACCCCCCCACAAACCCTAGGCTCTTCCCGATCAATACTGGCTTCAGCCCCACAAACCTTGAGCATACCCCGATTAACCCTTACTAAACCCCCACAAACCGGATATCCTATGTCAAGAGGGGCAAGGTTCAACAAAGGCAAGTGTTGGACCTGGTTAATGAAGGCCTGGGCCAGATCAAGTTGGCAGTGTCGCGTGAAACTGAATCTCAAGTGACGAGATCAAAAAGCACAAGAGGGCTGATTCGCCCACTGTCCGCATAAACTCAACCTAACCGTAATGTGATGTGGAGAACACTCCCAGCTGGTGGTGTCCTGTCATAACGACAGATCAGATGTGTACAACACTGCCACCTGCTGGTGTCCTGCCACCATGACAGATCAGATGTGGACAATAATCCCACCTGGTGGTGTCGTGCCACAATGACAGTTCGTCCGTAGACAATACTCCCACCTGGTGGTGTCCTGTCATAACGACAGATCAGGTGTGTACAACGCTCCCACCTGCTGGTGTGCTGCCACCATGACAGATCAGATGTGGACAACACTCCCACCTGGTGGCGACCTGATGGTATGACAGTTTCACAACAAAATCCTAACCCTTACCCTCATGCGAGCCTATCCGCCGTAGCAGTTCATACATCACCGCTCAAAACTCGACAGCCTTACCTGTGACTCCCACATATATACATCCACCAGCTCAACACTCAAACCAAATCCTAAAGTGCAAAAGGGGCACACACCCTCACAAACCCTTGGCACTTCCCGACTAACACTGGCTTCAGCCCCACAAACCCTAAGAACACCCCGATTAACTTTTGCTAGACCCCCACAAACCTGATGTCCTATGCCGAGAGGGGCAAGATTCAACAAAGGTAAGTGTTGGACCGGGTTAAAGAAGGCGTGGACCAGATCAAAGTGGCAGGGTCGCGTGAAACTGAATCTCAAGTGATGAGATCAAAAAGCAGAAGAGGGCTGATTCGCCCACTGCGCACATAAACTCAACCTAACCTTTCAGTGACACGCTCTTCATTCTCCCGGTCCTCAAAGTGCTAATAAGAAAGCCCAGATACACACGAGGCGAGAGAGAACTAGAAAATTAAACCCAAGATCGGACGATAGACAAGTCAGTGCTAAACTCAGGGGTAGTTCTGCTGAATGCCCAGTAAAGACTGTCAATTTAACCCATGTAATCCCAGCATACAGATGCCAGGTAATGATATTTAAAAATATCATTACTCTCAGATTTACATGCCTCTCATTATTGGTCCCTGGGAAAAACACAAGCAGTGTCTGAGTCTGACACTGTTGGGCCACTTTGGGGAGGCTGCCTAGTGATTAAAGGCCCGAAACATCCGAGGATCCGAATGTTCACTACTGACGATGTGCCCCAGTGAACACCCGGTTCGCTGAACCAAGTGGTGTCGGACCACGATAATGAAAGGCATGGGCCAGATTAAGCTGACTTCCCTGTACAAACCCAGCCAGTATAGCAGCTCAGACTTCAAACTCTGCAGCCTAACCTCTGCCAGCGAAACATGTACATCCACCAGCCCTACACTCAAACCTAATCCTAAAGTCCAAAAGGGGCACACACCCCCACAAACCATAGGCAAATTCCAAGAGGGGCACACACCCCCACAAACCCTAGGCAACATCCAAAAGGGGCACACCCCCCCACAAACCATAGGCAAATTCCAAGAGGGGCACATACCCCCACAAACCCTAGGCAACATCCAAAAGGGGCACACACCCCCACAAACCATAGGCAAATTCCAAGAGGGGCACACACCCCCACAAACCCTAGGCAACATCCAAAAGGGGCACACACACCCACAAACCCTAGGCACTTCCCGACTAGCCCTGGTTTCAGCCCCAGAAACACTGAGCACACCCGGATTAACACTTTCTAAACCCCACAAACCCGATATATACATCCAGCAGCCCAATAATCAAACCTAATCCTAAAGTCCAATGGGGGTACACACCCCCACAAAACCCTAGGCACCCACCAGTCCTACACACACACCTCAAACATATACATCCACCAGCCCTACACTCAAACCTAATCCTAAGGTCCAAAATTGGCACACCCCCCCACAAACCCTAGCCTTTTCCCGATCAACACTGGCTTCAGCCCCACAAACCTTGAGCATACCCCGATTAACCCTTACTAAACCCCCACAAACCGGATATCCTATGTCAAGAGGGGCAAGGTTCAACAAAGGCAAGTGTTGGACCTGGTTAATGAAGGTGTGGGCCAGTTCAAAGTGGCACGGTCGCGTGAAACTGAATCTCAAGTGACGAGATGAAAAAGCACAAGAGGTCTGATTCGCCCACTGCCCACATACGCTCAGCCTAACCGTAATGTAATGTGGAGAACACTCCCAGCTGGTGGTGTCCTGTCACAATGACAGTTGTGCTGTTGATAATAGTCCCACCTGGTGGTGTCCTCACAGAAAGGCAGGTCCTCTGTGGATAACAGTAACTCCTGGTGCTGTTCTGCCGCAAAGGTAGATCAGATGTGGACAATACTCTCACCTGGTGGTGTCCTGCCACAATGACATGTTCGCTGTGTATAACATTCCCACCTGGTAGTGTCCTGCTGTGATGTGTGTTTTGGTGTGTACAACTCTCCCACCTGATGGTGTCCTGCCGGAGGAACTGATCTTTTGCAGAAAACACTTTCACCTTGTGGTGCCTTCCGCAATGACAGTTTGGCTGTGTACAACATTTCCACCTGCAGATATCCTGCAGCAAGGACTGATCCCTTGTTGACAACACTCCCACCTTGTGGTGTCCTGCCGCAATAACAGTTCGTCCGTAGACAATACTCCCACCTGGTGGTGTCCTGTCATAACGACAGATCAGATGTGTACAACACTCCCACCTGCTGGTGTCCTGCCACCATGACAGATCAGATGTGGACAATACTGCCACCTGGTAGTGCCGTGCCGCAATGACAGTTCATCCGTAGACAATACTCCCACCTGGTGGTGTCCTGTCATAACGACAGATCAGGTGTGTACAACACTCCCACCTGCTGGTGTGCTGCCACCATGACAGATCAGATGAGGACAATACTCTCACCTGGAGGTGTCCTGCCACAATGACATGTTCGCTGTGTATAACATTCCCACCTGGTAGTGTCCTGCTGTGATGTGTGTTTTGGTGTGTACAACTCTCCCACCTGATGGTGTCCTGCCGGAGGTACTGATCTTTTGCAGAAAACACTTTCACCTTGTGGTGCCTTCCGCAATGACAGTTTGGCTGTGTACAACATTTCCACCTGCAGATATCCTGCGGCAAGGACTGTTACCTTGTTGACAACACTCCCACCTTGTGGTGTCTTGCCGCAATGACAGTTCGTCCGTAGACAATACTCCCACTTGGTGGTCTCCTGTCACAATGAAGGATTAGGTGAAGACAGAAATCCCACCTGGTGGTGACCTGTCGGTATGACAGTTTCGCAACCAAATCCTAACCCTGACCCTCATGCGAGCCTATCCGCCATAGCAGTTTATACATCACCTCTCAAAAATCTACAGCCTTACCTGTGACTCCCACATATATACATCCACCAGCTCAACATTCAAACCAAATCCTAAAGTGCAAAAGGGGAACAAACCCACACAAACCCTTGGCACTTCCCGACTAACACTGGCTTCAGCCCCACAAACCCTAAGAACACCCCGATTAACTTTTGCTAGACCCCCACTAACCCAATGTCCTAGGCCGAGAGGGGCAAGATTCAACAACGGTAAGTGTTGGACCGGGTTAAAGAAGGCGTGGACCAGATCAAAGTGGCAGGGTCGCGTGAAACTGAATCTCAAGTGACGAGATCAAAAAGCAGAAGAGGGCTGATTCGCCGACTGCGCACATAAACTCAAACTAACCTTTCAGTGACACGCTCTTCATTCTCCCGGTCCTCAAAGTGCTAATAAGAAAGCCCAGATACACACGAGGCGAGAGAGAACTAGAAAATTAAACCCAAGATCGGACGATAGACAAGTCAGTGCTAAACTCAGGGGTAGTTCTGCTGAATGCCCAGTAAAGACTGTCAATTTAACCCATGTAATCCCAGCATACAGATGCCAGGTAATGATATTTAAAAATATCATTACTCTCAGATTTACATGCCTCTCATTATTGGTCCCTGGGAAAAACACAAGCAGTGTCTGAGTCTGACACTGTTGGGCCACTTTGGGGAGGCTGCCTAGTGATTAAAGGCCCGAAACATCCGAGGATCCGAATGTTCACTACTGACGATGTGCCCCAGTGAACACCCGGTTCGCTGAACCAAGTGGTGTCGGACCACGATAATGAAAGGCATGGGCCAGATTAAGCTGACTTCCCTGTACAAACCTAGCCAGTATAGCAGCTCATACTTCAAACTCTGCAGCCTAACCTCTGCCAGCGAAACATGTACATCCACCAGCCCTACACTCAAACCTAATCCTAAAGTCCAAAAGGGGCACACACCCCCACAAACCATAGGCAAATTCCAAGAGGGGCACACACCCCCACAAACCCTAGGCAACATCCAAAAGGGGCACACACCCCCACAAACCCTAGGCACTTCCCGACTAGCCCTGGTTTCAGCCCCAGAAACCCTGAGCACACCCCGATTAACACTTTCTAAACCCCACAAACCCGATATATACATCCAGCAGCCCAATAATCAAACCTAATCCTAAAGTCCAATGGGGGTACACACCCCCACAAAACCCTAGGCACCCACCAGTCCTACACACACACCTCAAACATATACATCCACCAGCCCTACACTCAAACCTAATCCTAAGGTCCAAAATTGGCACACCCCCCCACAAACCCTAGGCTCTTCCCGATCAACACTGGCTTCAGCCCCACAAACCTTGAGCATACCCCGATTAACCCTTACTAAACCCCCACAAACCGGATATCCTATGTCAAGAGGGGCAAGGTTCAACAAAGGCAAGTGTTGGACCTGGTTAATGAAGGCCTGGGCCAGATCAAGTTGGCAGTGTCGCGTGAAACTGAATCTCAAGTGACGAGATCAAAAAGCACAAGAGGGCTGATTCGCCCACTGTCCGCATAAACTCAACCTAACCGTAATGTGATGTGGAGAACACTCCCAGCTGGTGGTGTCCTGTCATAACGACAGATCAGATGTGTACAACACTGCCACCTGCTGGTGTCCTGCCACCATGACAGATCAGATGTGGACAATAATCCCACCTGGTGGTGTCGTGCCACAATGACAGTTCGTCCGTAGACAATACTCCCACCTGGTGGTGTCCTGTCATAACGACAGATCAGGTGTGTACAACGCTCCCACCTGCTGGTGTGCTGCCACCATGACAGATCAGATGTGGACAACACTCCCACCTGGTGGCGACCTGATGGTATGACAGTTTCGCAACAAAATCCTAACCCTTACCCTCATGCGAGCCTATCCGCCGTAGCAGTTCATACATCACCGCTCAAAACTCGACAGCCTTACCTGTGACTCCCACATATATACATCCACCAGCTCAACACTCAAACCAAATCCTAAAGTGCAAAAGGGGCACACACCCTCACAAACCCTTGGCACTTCCCGACTAACACTGGCTTCAGCCCCACAAACCCTAAGAACACACCGATTAACTTTTGCTAGACCCCCACAAACCTGATGTCCTATGCCGAGAGGGGCAAGATTCAACAAAGGTAAGTGTTGGACCGGGTTAAAGAAGGCGTGGACCAGATCAAAGTGGCAGGGTCGCGTGAAACTGAATCTCAAGTGATGAGATCAAAAAGCAGAAGAGGGCTGATTCGCCCACTGCGCACATAAACTCAACCTAACCTTTCAGTGACACGCTCTTCATTCTCCCGGTCCTCAAAGTGCTAATAAGAAAGCCCAGATACACACGAGGCGAGAGAGAACTAGAAAATTAAACCCAAGATCGGACGATAGACAAGTCAGTGCTAAACTCAGGGGTAGTTCTGCTGAATGCCCAGTAAAGACTGTCAATTTAACCCATGTAATCCCAGCATACAGATGCCAGGTAATGATATTTAAAAATATCATTACTCTCAGATTTACATGCCTCTCATTATTGGTCCCTGGGAAAAACACAAGCAGTGTCTGAGTCTGACACTGTTGGGCCACTTTGGGGAGGCTGCCTAGTGATTAAAGGCCCGAAACATCCGAGGATCCGAATGTTCACTACTGACGATGTGCCCCAGTGAACACCCGGTTCGCTGAACCAAGTGGTGTCGGACCACGATAATGAAAGGCATGGGCCAGATTAAGCTGACTTCCCTGTACAAACCTAGCCAGTATAGCAGCTCATACTTCAAACTCTGCAGCCTAACCTCTGCCAGCGAAACATGTACATCCACCAGCCCTACACTCAAACCAAATCCTAGTCCAAAAGGGGCACACACCCCCACAAACCATAGGCAAATTCCAAGAGGGGCACACACCCCCACAAACCCTAGGCAACATCCAAAAGGGGCACACACCCCCACAAACCCTAGGCACTTCCCGACTAGCCCTGGTTTCAGCCCCAGAAACCCTGAGCACACCCCGATTAACCCTTTCTAAACCCCACAAACCCGATATATACATCCAGCAGCCCAATAATCAAACCTAATCCTAAAGTCCAATGGGGGTACACACCCCCACAAAACCCTAGGCACCCACCATTCCTACACACACACCTCAAACATATACATCCACCAGCCCTACACTCAAACCTAATCCTAAGGTCCAAAATTGGCACACACCCCCACAAACCCTAGGCTCTTCCCGATCAACACTGGCTTCAGCCCCACAAACCTTGAGCATACCCCGATTAACCCTTACTAAACCCCCACAAACCGGATATCCTATGTCAAGAGGGGCAAGGTTCAACAAAGGCAAGTGTTGGACCTGGTTAATGAAGGTGTGGGCCAGTTCAAAGTGGCACGGTCGCGTGAAACTGAATCTCAAGTGACGAGATGAAAAAGCACAAGAGGGCTGATTCGCCCACTGCCCACATACGCTCAGCCTAACCGTAATGTAATGTGGAGAACACTCCCAGCTGGTGGTGTCCTGTCACAATGACAGTTGTGCTGTTGATAATAGTCCCACCTGGTGGTGTCCTCACAGAAAGGCAGGTCCTCTGTGGATAACAGTAACTCCTGGTGCTGTACTGCCGCAAAGGTAGATCAGATGTGGACAATACTCTCACCTGGTGGTGTCCTGCCACAATGACATGTTCGCTGTGTATAACATTCCCACCTGGTAGTGTCCTGCTGTGATGTGTGTTTTGGTGTGTACAACTCTCCCACCTGATGGTGTCCTGCCGGAGGAACTGATCTTTTGCAGAAAACACTTTCACCTTGTGGTGCCTTCCGCAATGACAGTTTGGCTGTGTACAACATTTCCACCTGCAGATATCCTGCAGCAAGGACTGATCCCTTGTTGACAACACTCCCACCTTGTGGTGTCCTGCCGCAATAACAGTTCGTCCGTAGACAATACTCCCACCTGGTGGTGTCCTGTCATAACGACAGATCAGATGTGTACAACACTCCCACCTGCTGGTGTCCTGCCACCATGACAGATCAGATGTGGACAATACTGCCACCTGGTAGTGTCGTGCCGCAATGACAGTTCATCCGTAGACAATACTCCCACCTGGTGGTGTCCTGTCATAACGACAGATCAGGTGTGTACAACACTCCCACCTGCTGGTGTGCTGCCACCATGACAGATCAGATGTGGACAATACTCCCACCTGGTGGTGACCTGACGGTATGACAGTTTCGCAACAAAATCCTAACCCTGACCCTCATGCGAGCCTATCCGCCATAGCAGTTTATACATCACCTCTCAAAAATCTACAGCCTTACCTGTGACTCCCACATATATACATCCACCAGCTCAACATTCAAACCAAATCCTAAAGTGCAAAAGGGGAACAAACCCACACAAACCCTTGGCACTTCCCGACTAACACTGGCTTCAGCCCCACAAACCCTAAGAACACCCCGATTAACTTTTGCTAGACCCCCACTAACCCGATGTCCTAGGCCGAGAGGGGCAAGATTCAACAACGGTAAGTGTTGGACCGGGTTAAAGAAGGCGTGGACCAGATCAAAGTGGCAGGGTCGCGTGAAACTGAATCTCAAGTGACGAGATCAAAAAGCAGAAGAGGGCTGATTCGCCCACTGCGCACATAAACTCAAACTAACCTTTCAGTGACACGCTCTTCATTCTCCCGGTCCTCAAAGTGCTAATAAGAAAGCCCAGACACACACGAGGCGAGAGAGAACTAGAAAATTAAACCCAAGATTGGACGATAGACAAGTCAGTACTAAACGCAGGGGTAGTTCTGCTGAATGCCCAGTAAATACTGTCAATTTAACCAATGTAATCCCAGCATACAGTTGCCAGGTAATGATATTTAAAAATATCATTACCCTCAGATTTACATGCCTCTCATTATTGGTCCCTGGGAAAAACACAAGCAGTGTCTGAGTCTGACAGTGTTGGGCCACTTTGGGGAGGCTGCCTAGTGATTAAAGGCCCGAAACATCCGAGGATCCGAATGTTCACTACTGACGATGTGCCCCAGTGAACACCCGGTTCGCTGAACCAAGTGGTGTCGGACCACGATAATGAAAGGCATGGGCCAGATTAAGCTGACTTCCCTGTACAAACCTAGCCAGTATAGCAGCTCATACTTCAAACTCTGCAGCCTAACCTCTGCCAGCGAAACATGTACATCCACCAGCCCTACACTCAAACCTAATCCTAAAGTCCAAAAGGGGCACACACCCCCACAAACCATAGGCAAATTCCAAGAGGGGCACACACCCCCACAAACCCTAGGCAACATCCAAAAGGGGCACACACCCCCACAAACCCTAGGCACTTCCCGACTAGCCCTGGTTTCAGCCCCAGAAACACTGAGCACACCCCGATTAACACTTTCTAAACCCCACAAACCCGATATATACATCCAGCAGCCCAATAATCAAACCTAATCCTAAAGTCCAATGGGGGTACACACCCCCACAAAACCCTAGGCACCCACCAGTCCTACACACACACCTCAAACATATACATCCACCAGCCTTACACTCAAACCTAATCCTAAGGTCCAAAATTGGCACACACCCCCACAAACCCTAGGCTCTTCCCGATCAACACTGGCTTCAGCCCCACAAACCTTGAGCATACCCCAATTAACCCTTACCAACCCCCACAAACCGGATATCCTATGTCAAGAGGGGCAAGATTCAACAAAGGCAAGTGTTGGACCTGGTTAATGAAGGCCTGGGCCAGATCAAGTTGGCAGTGTCGCGTGAAACTGAATCTCAAGTGACGAGATCAAAAAGCACAAGAGGGCTGATTCGCCCACTGTCCGCATAAACTCAACCTAACCATAATGTGATGTGGAGAACACTCCCAGCTGGTGGTGTCCTGTCATAACGACAGATCAGATGTGGACAATAGTCCCACCTGCTGGTGTCGTGCTGCAATGACAGTTCGTCCATAGACAATACTCCCACCTGGTGGTGTCCTGTCATAACGACAGATTAGATGTGTACAACACTCCCACCTGCTGGTGTCCTGCCACCATGACAGATCAGATGTGGACAATACTCCCACCTGGTGGTGTTGTGTCGCAATGACAGTTCGTCCATAGACAATACTCCCATACTCCGACCTGGTGGTGTCCTGTCACAATGAAGGATTAGATGAAGACAGAAATCCCACCTGGTGGCGACCTGATGGTATGACAGTTTCGCAACAAAATCCTAACCCTTACCCTCATGCGAGCCTATCCGCCATAGCAGTTCATACATCACCGCTCAAAACTCGACAGCCTTACCTGTGACTCCCACATATATACATCCACCAGCTCAACACTCAAACCAAATCCTAAAGTGCAAAAGGGGCACACACCCTCACAAACCCTTGGCACTTCCCAACTAACACTGGCTTCAGCCACACAAACCCTAAGAACACCCCGATTAACTTTTGCTAGACCCCCACTAACCCGATGTCCTATGCCGAGAGGGGCAAGATTCAACAAAGGCAATTGTTGGACCTGGTTAATGAAGGCGTGGGCTAGATCAAAGTGGCAGGGTCGCGTGAAACTGAATCTCAAGTGATGAGATCAAAAAGCAGAAGAGGGCTGATTCGCCCACTGCGCGCATAAACTCAAACTAACCTTTCAGTGACACACTCTTCATTCTCCATGTCCTCAAAGTGCTAATAAGAAAGCCCAGATACACACGAGGCGAGAAAGAACTAGTAAATTAAACCCAAGATTGGACGAAAGACAAGTCAGTGCTAAACTCAGGGGTAGTTCTGCTGAATGCCCAGTAAAGACTGTCAATTTAACCCATGTAATCCCAGCATACAGATGCCAGGTAATGATATTTAAAAATATCATTACCCTCAGATTTACATGCCTCTCATTATTGGTTCCTGGGAAAAACACAAGCAGTGTCTGAATCTGACACTGTTGGGCCACTTTGGGGAGGCTGTCTAGTGATTAAAGGCCCGAAACAGCTGACGATCCGAAGGTGCATTACTGACGATGTGCCCCAGTGCACACCCGGTTCGCTGAACCAAGTGGTGTCGGACCACGATAATGAAAGGCATGGGCCAGATTAAGCTGACTTCCCTGTACAAACCTAGCCAGTATAGCAGCTCATACTTCAAACTCTGCAGCCTAACCTCTGCCAGCGAAAAATGTACATCCACCAGCCCTACACTCAAACCTAATCTTAAAGTCCAAAAGGGGCACACACCCCCACAAACCATAGGCAAATTCCAAGAGGGGCACACACCCCCACAAACCCTAGGCAACATCCAAAAGGGCCACACACCCCCACAAACCCTAGGCACTTCCCGACTAGCCCTGGTTTCAGCCCCAGAAACCCGGAGCACACCCTGATTAACCCTTTCTAAACCCCACAATCCCGATATATACATCCAGCAGCCCAATAATCAAACCTAATCCTAAAGTCCAATGGGGGTACACACCCCCACAAAACCCTAGGCACCCACCAGTCCTACACACACACCTCAAACATATACATCCACCAGCCCTACACTCAAACCTAATCCTAAGGTCCAAAAGGGGCACACACCCCCACAAACCCTAGGCTCTTCCCGATCAACACTGGCTTCAGCTCCACAGACCCTGAGCATACCCCAATTAACCCTTACTAAACCCCCACAAACCGGATATCCTAAGTCAAGAGGGGCAAGATTCAACAAAGGCAAGTGTTGGACCTGGTTAATGAAGGCCTGGGCCAGATCAAGTTGGCAGTGTCGCGTGAAACTGAATCTCAAGTGACGAGATGAAAAAGCACAAGAGGTCTGATTCGCCCACTGCCCACATACGCTCAACCTAACCGTAATGTAATGTGGAGAACACTCCCAGCTGGTGGTGTCCTGTCACAATGACAGTTGTGCTGTTGATAATAGTCCCACCTGGTGGTGTCTTCACAGAAAGGCAGGTCCTCTGTGGATAACAGTAACTCCTGGTGCTGTTCTGCCGCAAAGGTAGATCAGATGTGGACAATACTCTCACCTGGTGGTGTCCTGCCACAATGACATGTTCGCTGTGTATAACATTCCCACCTGGTAGTGTCCTGCTGTGATGTGTGTTTTGGTGTGTACAACTCTCCCACCTGCTGGTGTCCTGCCGGAGGAACTGATCTTTTGCAGAAAACACTTTCACCTTGTGGTGCCTTCCGCAATGACAGTTTGGCTGTGTACAACATTTCCACCTGCAGATATCCTGCGGCAAGGACTGTTACCTTGTTGACAACACTCCCACCTTGTGGTGTCTTGCCGCAATGACAGTTCGTCCGTAGACAATACTCCCACCTGGTGGTGTCCTGTCATAACGACAGATCAGATGTGTACAACACTCCCACCTGCTGGTGTCCTGCCACCATGACAGATCAGATGTGGACAATACTGCCACCTGGTAGTGTCGTGCCGCAATGACAGTTCATCTGTAGACAATACTCCCACCTGGTGGTGTCCTGTCATAACGACAGATCAGAAGTGGACAATACTCCCACCTGGTGGTGTCCTGTCATAACGACAGATCAGATGTTTACAACACTCCCACCTGCTGGTGTCCTGCCGCTATGACAGATCAGATGTGGACAATTCTCCCACTTGTTGGTGTCCTGTCACAATGAAGGATTAGGTGAAGACAGAAATCCCACCTGGTGGTGACCTGTCGGTATGACAGTTTCGCAACAAAATCCTAACCCTTACCCTCATGCGAACCGATCTGTCAAAGCAGTTCATACATCACCGCTCAAAACTCGACAGCCTTACCTGTGACTGCCACAAAAATACATCCACCAGCTCAACACTCAAACCTAATCCTAAAGTGCAAAAGGGGCACACACCCCCCACAAACCCTAGGCAAATTCCAAAAGGGGCAAACACCCCCACAAACCCTAGGCACACCCCGATTAAACCCTTGCTAAACCCCCACAAACCCGATGTCCTCTGTCGAGAGGGGCAAGATTCAAAAAAGGCAAGTGTTGGACCTGGCTAATGAAGGCATGGGCCAGATCAAAGTGGCAGGGTAACGTGAAACGGAATCTCAAGTGAGGAGATCAAAAATCACAAGAGGGCTTTTTAGCACATTGCCCGCATAATTTCAACCTAACCTATCAGTGACACGCTCTTCATTCTCCCGGCCCACGAAAGGCCAATAAGAAAGCCCAGATACACACAAGGCGAGAGAGAAGCAGTAAATTAAACCCCGGATGGGGCCGACAGACAGGTCAGTGCTAAACTCAGGTACAGCTCTGCTGAATGCCCAGTAAACACTCTCAATTTAACCCATGCAATCCCAGGCATACATGTGCCAGGTAATGATATTTCAAAATATCATTACCCTCAGAATTACATGCCTCTCATTATAGGTTCCTGGGAAAAATATAAGCAGTGTCTGAGTCGGACACTGTTGGGCCGCTTCTGTTGACGGTCTAGTGATTAAAGGCCAGAAACAGCCGAGTATCCGAATGTTCACTACTGATGAGGTGCCCCAGTGCACACCCGGTTCGCTGAACCAAGTGGTGTCGGACCACGAAAATGAAAGGCATGGGCCAGATTAACCTGACTTCCCTGTACAAGCCTAGCCAGCAGAGCAACTCATACTTCAAATTGTGCAGCCTAACCTCTGCCAGCCAAACATATACATCCACCAGCCCTGCAGTCCAACCTAATCCTAAAGTCCAAAAGGGGCACAGACCCGCACAAACCCTAGGCAAATTCCAAAAGGGGCACACACCCCCACAAACCCTAGGCATTCCCCGATCTCATACTTCAAATTCTGCAGGCTAACCTCTGCTAGCCAAACATATACATCCACCAGCTCTACACTCAAACCCAATCCTAAAGCCCAAAAGGGGCACACCCCCCCACAAACCCTAGGCAAATTCCAAAAGGGGCACACACCCCCACAAACCCTAGGCAACTTCCAAAAGGGGCACACATCCCCACAAACCCAAGGCACTCCCCGATTAACCCTTGCTAAACCCCCACAAACCGGATATCCTATGTCGAGAGGGGCAAGATTCAACAAAGGCAAGTGTGGGACCAGGTTAATGAAGGCGTGGGCCAGATCAAAGTGGCAAGGTCACGTGAAACGGAATCTCAAGTGAGGAGATTAAAAATCACAAGAGGGCTTTTTAGCCCACTGCCCGCATAATCTCAACCCAACCTATCAGTGATATGCTTTTCATTCTCCTGGCCCACGAAAGGCCAATAAGAAAGCCCAGATACACACAAGGCGAGAGAGAAGCAGTAAATTAAACCCCGGATGGGGCCGACAGACAGGTCTGTGCTAAACTCAGGTACAGCTCTGCTGAATGCCCAGTAAACACTCTCAATTTAACCCAAGCAATCCCAGGCATACAGGTGCCAGGTAATGATATTTCAAAATATCATTACCCTCAGAATTGCATGCCTCACATTATTGGTCCCTGGGAAAAATATAAGCAGTGTCTGTCGGACACTGTTGGGCCGCTTCTGCAGGCTGTCTAGTGATTAAAGGCCCGAAACAGCCGAGGATCCGAATGTTCACTACTGACGATGTGCCCCAGTGCACACCCGGTTCGCTGAACCAAGTGGTGTCGGACCATGATAATGAAAGGCATTGGCCAGATTAAGCTGACTTCCCTGTACAAGCCTAGCCAGTATAGCAACTCACACTTCAAATTGTGCAGCCTAACCTCTGCCAGCCAAACATATACATCCACCAGCCCTACAGTCAAACCTAATCCTAATGTCCAAAAGGGGACACAACCCCACAAACCCTAGGCAAATTCCCAAAGGGGCACACACGCCCACAAACCCTGGGCAACTTCCAAAAGGGGCACACACCCCCACAAACCCTAGGCAACTTCCAAAAGGGGCACACACCCCCACAAACCCGAGGCACTCCCCGATTAACCCTTGCTAAACCCCCACAAACCGGATATCCTATGTTGAGAGGGGCAAGATTCAACAAAGGGAAGTTTGGCTGTGAGAGGTTGATGATCCGAGGGTGCATTACTGACGATGTGTCCCAGGGCATGCATGGAGGTTAATGCGGAATATGACCCATCTAGAACCACTTCTTGCCTTCTGTGGGCAAGCCAGTTCTGGATCCACAAAGCAATGTTCCCTTGGATCCCATGCCTCCTTACTTACTCAATAACTTGCATGGGGTACCTTATCAAATGCCTTGCTGAAATCTATATACACTAAATCTACTGCTCTACCTTTATCAATGTGTTTAGTCATACCCTCAGAAAACTCAATCAGGTTCATAAGGCATGACCTGCCTTTGACAAAGCCATGCTGACTATTCCTAATCAGATTATAGCTCTCCAAATGTTCATAAACCCTGCCTCTCAGGATCTTCTCCATTAACTTACCAACCACTGAAGTAAGACTCACTGGTCTATAGTTTTCTGGGATATCTCTACTCCCTTTCTTGAATAAGGGAACAACATCTGCAACCCTCCAATCCTCCGGAATCTCACCCGTCCCCATTGATGATGCGAAGATCATTGCCAGAGTCTCAGCAATCTCCTTCCTCACCTCCCACAGTAACCTAGGATACATCTTGACTGGTCCAGGTGACTTATCCAACTTGATACTTTCCAAAAGCTCCAGCACATCCTCTTTCTTAATTTCTACATGCTCAAGCTTTTCAGTCTGCTGTAAGTCATCCCTACAATCACCAAGATCCTTTTCTGTAGTGAATACTGAAGCAAAGTATTCATTAAGTACCTCTGCTATCTCCTCCGGTTCCATACACACTTTACCACTGTCACACCTGATAGGTCCTATCCTCTCATGTCTTATCCTCTTGATCTTCACATACTTGCGGAATGCCTTGGGGTTTTCCTTAATCTTATTCACCAAGGCCTTCTCATGGCCCCTTCTGCCTCTCCTAATTTCATTCTTAAGCACCTTCCTGCTAGCCTTATAATCTTCCAGATCTCTATCATTACCTAGTTTTTGAACCTTTCATAAGCTTTTCTTTTAGTTCTGACTAGATTTACAACAGCCCTTGTACACCATGGCTCCTGTACCCTACCATCTTTTCCCTGTCTCAGTGGAACATTCCTTTGCAGAACTCCACACAATTATCCCCTGAACATTTGCCACATTTTTGTCGTACATTTGTCTGAGACCATCTATTCCCAACTTATGCTTCCAAGTTCCTGCCTGATAGCCTCATGTTTCCCCTTATGCCAATTAAATGCTTTCCTAACTTGTCTGTTCTTATCCCTCTCCAATGCTGTGGTAAAGGAGATAGAATTTATCTCCAAAATGTTCTCTCACTGAGAGATCTGAAACCTGACCAGGCTCATTTCCCAATATCAGATCAAGTACAGCCTCTCCTCTTGTGAGCTTATCTACATACTGTGTCAAGGAACCTTCCTGAACACACCTGACAAACTCTACTCCATCTAAATCCCTTGCTCTAGGGAGATAGAACATAGAACATTAGATAGTACAGCACATTACAGGCTCTTTGGCCCACAATATTGTCCTGACCCTCAAACCCTGCCTCCTATATAGCCCCCTACTTTAAGTTCCTCCATATACCTGTCTAGTAGTCTCTTAAACTTCACTAGTGTATCTGCCTCCACCACTGACTCAGGCAGTGCATTCTCTGAGTGAAAAACCTTCCTCTAATACCCCCCTTGCACTTCCCTTCCCTTAACTTAAAGCCATGTACTGAGCAGTGGTGCCCTGGGGAAGAGGCGTTGGCTAACCACTCTATCTATTCCTCTTAATATCTTGTACACCTCTATCAAGTCTCCTCTCATCCTCCTTCTCTCCAAAGAGTAAAGCCCTAGCTCCCTTAATCTCTGATCACAATCCGTACTCTCTAAACCAGGCAGCATCCTGGTAAATCTCCTCTGTACCCTTTCCAATGCTTCCACATCCTTCCTATAGTGAGGCGGCCAGAACAGGACACAGTACTCCAAGTGTGGCCTAACTAGAGTTTTATAGAGCTGCATCATTACATCGCGTCTCTTAAACTCTATCCCTCGACTTATGAAAGCTAACACCCCATAAGCTTTCTTAATTACCCTATCTACCTTTGAGGTAACTTTCAGGGATCTGTGGACATGTACCCCTAGATCCCTCTGCTCCACCACACTACCAAGTATCCTGCTATTTTCTTTGTACTCTGCCTTGGAGTTTGTCCTTCCAAAGTGTACCACCTCACACTTCTCCGGGTTGAACTCCATCTGCCACTTTTCAGACCACTTCTGCATCCTAACAATGTCTCTCTGCAATCTTCAACAATCCTCTACACTATCTACAACACCACAAACCTTTCTGTCGTCTGCAAACTTGCCAACCACCCCTCTACCCCCACATCCAGGTCGTTAATAAAAGTCATGAAAAGTAGAGGTCACCACTTGTGGGACACCACTAGTCACAACCCTCCAATCTGAATGCACTCCCTCCACCATGACCCTCTGCCTTCTGCAGGTAAGTCAATTCCGAATTGACCTGGCCAAACTTCCCTGGATCCCATGCCTTCTGACTTTCTGAATAAGCCTACTGTGTGGAACCTTGTCAAATGCCTTACTAAGATACATGTAGATCACATCCACTGCACTACCCTTATCTATATGCCTGGCCACCTCCTCAAAGAACTCTATCAGGCTTGTTAGACATGATCTGCCCTTCACAAAGTCATGCTGACTGTCCCTGATCAGACCATGATTCTCTAAATGCCCATAGATACTATCTATAAGAATCTTTTCCAACAGCTTTCCCACCACAGACGTAAGACTCACTGGTCTATAATTACCCGGACAATCCCTACTACTATATTTGAACAAGGGTACAACATTCACCTCCCTCCAATCCTCTGGTACCATTCCCGTGGACAATGAGGACATAAAGATCCTAGCCAGAGGTTCAGCAATCTCTTCCCTTGCCTTGTGGAGCAGCCTGGGGAATATTCCATCATGCCCCGGCGAGTTATCCGTCCTAACGTATTTTAATAACTCCAACACCTCCTCTCTCATAATATCAACATGCTCCAGAACATCAACCTCACTCATATTGTCCTCACCGTCATCAAGTTCCCTCTCAGTGGTGAATACCGAAGAGAAGTATTCATTGAGGACCTCGCTCACTTCCACAGCCTCCAGGTACATCTTCCCACTTTTATCTCTAATTGGTCCTACCTTCACTCCTGTCATCCTTTTGTTCTTCACATAATTGAAGAATGCCTTGGGGGTTTCCTTTACCCTTCTCGCCAAGGCTTTCTCATGCCCCCTTCTTGCTCTTCTCAGCCCCTTCTTAAGCTTTCTTGCTACCCTATATTCTTCAATGGACCCATCTGATCCTTGCTTCCTAAACCTCATGTATGCTGTCTTCTTCCTCCTGACTAGATTTTCCACTTCACTTGTCACCCATGGTTCCTTCACCCTACCATTCTTTATCTTCCTCACTGGGACAAATTTATCCCTAACATCCTGCAAGAGATCCTTAAACATCAACCACATGTCCATAGTACATTTCCCTGCAAAAACATCATCCCAATTCACACCTGCAAGTTCTAGCCTTATAGCCTCATAATTTGCCCTTCCCCAATTAAAAAATTTCCTATCCTATCTGATTCTATCCTTTTCCATGATAATGCTAAAGGTCAGGGAACGGTGATCACTGTCCCCCAGATGCTCACCCACTGACAGATCTGTGACCTGACCCAGTTCGTTACCTAATACTAGATCTAGTATGGCATTCCCCCTGGTCAGTCTGTCAACATACTGTGACAGGAATCCGTCCTGGACACACTTAACAAACTCTGCCTCATCTAAACCCTCGGAACTAATCAAGTGCCAATCAATATTAGGGAAGTTAAAGTCACCCATGATAACAACCCTGTTATTTTTGCACCTTTCCCAAATCTGCCTCCCAATCTGCTCCTCGGTATCTCTGCTGCTACCAGAGGGCCTATAGAATACCCCCAGTAGAGTAACTGCTCCCTTCCTGTTCCTGACTTCCACCCATACTGACTCAAAAGAAGATCCTGCTACATTATCCACCCTTTCTGTAGCTGTAATAGTATCCCTGACCAGTAATGCCACCCACCCTCACCTTTTCCCCCATCTCTATCCCTTTCAGAGCACTGAAATCCAGGAATATTGAGAATCCATTTCTGCCCTGGAACCAGCCAAATCTCTGTAATGGCTACTACATCATAATTCCATGTATGTATCCAAGCTCTCAGTTCATCACCTTTGTTCCTGATGCTTCTTGCATTGAAGTACACACACTTTAGCCCTTCTACCTTACTACATTTATATCCTTTATTCTGTTGCTCTTTCCTCAAAGCCTCTGTATATGTTAGATCTGGCTTTACTCCATGCACTTCTTTCACTGCTCTATCGCTCTGGGTCCCATCCCCCTTGCAAAATAGTTTAAACCCTCCCGAACCATGCTAGCAAACCTACCAGCAAGGATATTGCTCCCCTTCAAGTTCAGGTGCAACCCATCCAATCTGTACAGGTCCCACCTTCCCCAGAAGAGATCCCAATGGTCCAAAAATCTAAAACCCTGTCCCCTGCACCAACTCCTCAGCCACTCATTCAACTGCAATTCTTACTATCACTATTACGTAGCACTGGCAGCAACCTTGAGAACGCCACCCTTGAGGTCCTGTTCTTCAGCCTTCTGCCTAGTTCCCGAAACTCACACTTCAGGACCTCATCCCTTTTCCTGCCTATGTCGTTGGTCCCAACATGTATCATGACTTCTGGTTGCTTTCCCTCTTGTACCAGGATGTCATGTACCCGGTCAGAGACATCCCGGACCCTGGCACCCGGGAGGCAACAAACAATACGGGTGTCCTTCTCACGTCCACAAAATCTCCTGTCTGCTCCCCTGACTACAGAGTCTCCAATGACGACAGCTCTCCTCTTCCCCGTCCCATCCTTCTGCACCATAGGGTCAGTCTTAGTGCCAGAGGCCCTGGCACCATGGCTCACACCTGGTCGGTCGTCCTCACCAACAGCATCCAGGATGGTAAACTTATTATTCAGGGGAATGGCTACTGGGGTGCTCTGCACTGTCTGTCTACTCTCCTTCACTTTCCCCCCTCGGACTGTCACCCAACGACCTGTTTCTGGCAGCCTAGGTGTGACTACCTCCCTGTAGCTCTCATCTATGACTGCCTCATTCTCCCTTATGAGTCAAAGGTCATCCAGCTGCTGCTCCAGATTCGTCACACCGTCTTCCAGATCGCCCAGCCGCAAGCACTTCTGGCAGATGTGACTCCGTGGGAGAGGGGAGTTCCCCCAAGACTGCCACATCTCACAGGAGAGGCACATCACCGTCTCAGCAGGCATTGTAAAGACTAACTGGGAACAAACTCGTCCTCTGCCTCTTCTCGTCAAAGCCTCAAATCTGCACTCCTTCACTGGCCCACTCACTAGCTGCTTTCCACAGGCCGCTCCGCTTGAGGTAACCCTCTATTTATTTGTTTGAGCTTTTCAAAATGATTAGTCTCTTGACCTCGATTGCCCAATCAGCTGCTTTCTGCTGAGTCTGAGCTATTCAAATCTTGATTGTCTAATCAACGGCTTTCTGCTGAGCTATTCAAATCTTGATTGACTTGATTGCACAGTCCAACTGCCAAAACTGCCAGAATCTCTCGAGTCAAAGCCTCAAATCTGCACTCCTTCACTGGCCCACTCACTCACTGGCCACTTTCCACAGGCCAGAGCTCCTCGGTATCTCTGCTGCTACCAGGGGGCCTATAGAATTCCCCCTGTAGAGTAGCTGTTCCCGACTTCCACCCATACTGACTCAAAAGAGGATCCTGCTACATTATCCACCCTTTCTGCAGCTGTAATAGTATCCCTGACCAGTAATGCCACCCCTCCTCCCCTTTCTCCCCCCTCTCTATTCCTTTTAAAACACTGAAATCCAGGAATATTGAGAATCCATTCCTGCCCTGGTGCCAGGCAAGTCTCTGTAATGGCCACGACATCATAATTCTATGTATGTATCCAAGCTCTCAGTTCATCACCTTTGTTCCTAATGCTTCTTGCATTGAAGTACACACACTTTAGCCCTTCTACCTTACTACATTTATATCCTTTATTCTGCTGCTCTTTCCTCAAAGCCTCTCTATATGTTAGATCTGTCTTTACTCCATGCACTTCTTTCACTGCTCTATCACTCCGGGTCCCATCCCCCTTGCTAATTAGTTTAAACCCTCCCGAACCATGCCAGCAAACCTACCAGCAAGGATATTGCTCCCCCTTGAGTTCAGGTGCAACCCATCCAATCTGTACAGGTCCCACCTTCCCCAGAAGAGATCCCAATGGTCCAAAAATCTAAAACCCTGCCCTCTGCACCAACTCCTCAGCCACGCATTCAACTGCAATCTCCTCCAATTCTTACCATCACTATCACATAGCACTGGCAGCAATCCTGAGAACGCCACCCTTGAGGTCCTGTTCTTCAGCCTTCTGCCTAGTTCCCGAAACTCACACTTCAGGACCTCATCCCTCTTCCTGCCTATGTCATTGGTACCAACATGTATCATGTATCATAGATGCCAATCAATATTTGGTTAGTTAAAATCCCCCACCATGTCAACCCTATTATTATTACTCCTTTCCAGAATCTGTCTCCCTATCTGCTCCTCAATGTCCCTGTTACTATTGGTCGGTCTATAAAAAACACCCGGTTGAGTTATTGACCCTTTCCTGTTCCTAACTTCCACCCACAGATACTCTATAGACAACCCCTCCATGACTTCTTCCTTCTCTGCAGCCGTGACACTACCTCTGATCAACAGTGCCATGCCCCCACCTCTTTTGCCTCCCTCCCTGTCCTTTCTGAAACATCTAAAGCCTGCTACTCTAAGTAACCATTCCTGCCCTTGAGCCATCCAAGTCTCTGTAATGGCCTCAACATCAGAGCTCCAAGTACTGATCCACGCTTTAAGCTCATCCATAAAGAAAATAGTAAGTTTAGTGTAACACCCTCAGTCACATTTTTACTGCTACGCTGTGGGTATAGCAGTTCTGTAAGAGCAGTCTGTTCTGCTTTCAGCCTAATTGAGCTACCATTAAAGGTAAGGAATGCTTAGCAATGTGTGTCACCTGGTTCGGCTGGTGGAACTGGGAGAAGGTTCTTGAGAACACTGGAGGGAGAGGTTTTGTGAGATGCGCTAAGGTTGGTTTTGTTTGGTGGAATATGAAGTTGAAGAGAACCAACTGTAGAATTCGATCTGGTGAGAGTGTGCGAGTCAATGGAGCCCAAGACACAGAGGTCTGCCGAGGATCAGTAAATATAGTAATTTGAAGATTTAGTTGCAGCCTGTGCACACTTGATTGGGCCCCTTCTGTTTTTGTTCTTTCTTTTCTTTGGTTAAGTTAACATTCATAAATATACTTTTTTTGTGATTGTAAACAGTGTGCGATTTGTTATTTCATGTGATTGCTGGATTGCTGGGCAGTAAACCACACAAATCGGGGCGAAACATACCAACCTCATCGAATTTTCAGGACCAAAGCTGTATACATCCAAGACTTAAGAAGCTTGGGAAAGGTTCATTTCAACAGATGCTGCCCGACCTGCTGAGTTCATCCAGCTTTTGTACATGGGAAAGGTGGGTTTTTCACAGTGGACTCCAGTGGCTGTTGGCAAGGGGCTAACAAATTGTATTTCCAGAGATGACCAGTGAAAAGGGGTTTAGTCCTGAATTGAGTTCGTTGAATGCTGTGTGATTATCCTGAGAATTGATGAAGTTGTTCTATGTGTTTTAAGCCTGTTTTAAACTATTGTCCAGGAAACTGATTAAGATACGTGGCTATGGATGCCACAGGGATAAATCATTGATGCGATTAAGAGTTTACCTTTAACTAATGCTTGTGTTCTGAGCAGGGAGGATATCTGCAACTCAGATGGATTGTTGATTAGGGTTTTAAGTACTGTTAAAGCACTAGGGACAAGTACTTCCATGGTGCGGCAGTTTGACCAAGTGGCAGGGAAAGATGTGGATCTGCCTATTTCCATTGGGGTCGTAGGAGAGCAGGTGCCATAAACTGTCCATACTTTCCTAGAAGAGGGGAGGGTAGGTGAGGGTGCTGAATAGGAAGCTGAGTTTCCCATAGCTAAAGATGGACACTTTAAAGACAAGTTGCTCTCGTTTCTGTGGAGTGAGGGGAAGGAGTGGTCTGATGTGGAAGGTCCAGCGAAGGGTGAGAATTCTGAGTTGGTATCAACCTTTATGTCCCTGGCAGATAAATAGCAAAGAGCAGCAGTGGAGAGTCAAAGTTATCGTAGGCTGAGAATGTTCTCAGGAGTAATCTTTCACATATTGAATGAGTGGTGGCGCTCTGATGATGTGAAAAGACAGTGACTTGTAGGGAGTCTGAGAGGTCCAGCTGCTGAAGTAGTGAGGTCCTTAAAGGCAGCAAAACCCTTAGCTACTTCCGCAAGCTGCATGCAAGTGCTAGAAAGCATTTTTGGTGCAACAGGAAGTCCAGTGGAGACTTAACCACCTTAATACTCTTTAAGAGACCAAACATAACCTCCTCCTTTGCCTCAAAGTCCCCTACCGCATCAGTACACTCAGCGCTGATCTCCCTACCCTCCGTGCTCTTTTCCTTGGTAAATACTGATGTAAAGTACTCATTAAGGACCTCACCCAGATCCTCCACATTCAAGCAAATGTCCAATTTAATACTCTCCCACAAGGTCCATGCTTATCCTTAATTATAGGAATCTTACAACTGTGGTCACTGTTCTGTAACTGCTCCCCTACTGAAAGTTCAGTCATCTGGCCAGGCTCATTACCAGCACCAGGTCCAGTACAGTCCTTCCTCTTGTTGGATTATCTGCATATTGATTTAAGAAACCTTCCTGTATGCACCTAACAAATTCAGCCCCATCTAAATGTTCCAGTTTATATTAGGGAAGTTGAAGTCCCCCAGACCAACAACTATATTGTTTTTACATCTTTCCTTAATCTGGTTAAATATATGCTCCTCAATGCCCATACACATCAGTCTATGTGTGGCTTCACTCACATTTCAGCCAATAAATTTAGTTTATACCGAATAGCCATGATACCAATTCAAACTAATGCCATCTGCCCACATGTTTATAATCCCTTATGTGGATTGGTATCCCTTATAATCCCTTATCCCATGCCTATTTATGCGTCTGTGTAAACCTTGCTATTGTATCTGTTTGTACAGATACAATACCTTTTGGTAGCAAATTCCAGGCAATTACTGTTACCTGTGTAAAGGAATACCTACCAAATCTTCTTGAAACTTTCCTTCTCAACTTAAAACCTATGACCTATTAATATGATATTTCCACTTGGGAAAGACTCTCAAAGTCAAGTTTATTGTCAAATACACATGTGCAATGCAAAACTTATTCCAGCTACAATGCAGGCACAGAACATCAGATAAGCATTCACAAGAAAAAATGTGATCAGTGTATTCATAGAGTTGCTAAACTGTAGTGGTCCTTGGGGTTTTGTTGGTTGGTTCCATATAATCATATAACAATTACAGTACGGAAACAGGCCATCTTGGCCCTTCTAGTCCGTGCTGAACGCTTACTCTCACCTAGTCCCACTGACCCGTACTCAGCCCATAACCCCCATTCCTCTCCTGTCCATATACCTATCCAATTTTACTTTAAGTGACAATACTGAACCTGCCTCTACCACTTCTACTGGAAGTTTGTTCCACACAGCTACCACTCTCTGAGTAAAGAAGTTCCAGAACCAAATGATTGAGTGAAGCACCTATTCTTGAATTTGGTGGTGTGGGACTTTAGGCTTCTGTACCTCCTGCCTGATGGTGACCAATATCTGCCCTCTCATAATCTTATAAACTTCTATCAGGCTCTGACGATCTGGAGAAAATAATACAAGTTTGTTGAACATCTCTTCTGCACCTTCTCCAAAGCCTCCACATCCTTCCCATAATTCGGCAACTAGAACAGTATGTACCATCAGGTTGTAATTTGAGTTCTTTATATCATTATTCTTATTCCAAACTTTTTTTTTCTTTTTCTCTTCTTCATTTTCTGAATCATAAAACATCTTTTACTTTCATTTTGCCCAATCCTGATGAAAGGTCATGAACTGAAACATTAATTCAATTTTGCCCTTTCACCTTCCCCTCTCTCTCTTTTTTCCTCTCTTTGACTCTCCCCTATCTCTGACTTTTTCTCTGTCTCTCTTGAAAATGCTACCTATTTGCTAAAAGCTAAGACAATGTTTTATTTATACTTCACAAGCAGTTTTTTTCAGAATTTAGCTTTTATGCTTGTTTGCCTTTTGATCTCTATGTTCAGGTGCTGAACTGGGATGAGGCTGATTAGGAGCAGATGTGAGTGACTGGTCAATTTGTAAATCATCATTCAACGAAGCTTGGCTATGTCATGTTAATATGTTTCGATGGCACTCAATGTCACAAGCAGCTGAACTGTATGCAGTGACCTTAATAAACTTAGACCATAAGACCTTAAGACATAGAAGCAGAATTAGGCCATTTGGCCCATTGAGTCTGCTCCACCATTCAATGATGACTGATCATTTTTTCCCTGTCTTCAACCCCTTTAATTCTGTGTCCAATCAAGAATCTATCAATCTCTGCCTTAAGTACACCCAACAACCTGGCCTCCACAGCTGCCTGTGTTAACAAATTCCACAAATTCACCACCCTCAAGATAAAGAAATTGCTCCACATCTCTGTTTAAAATGGACATCTCTCTATCCTGAGGCTGTACCCTCTTGACCTAGACTCTCCCACCATGGGAAATATCGTAAACATATGGACTCTGTCTCAGCCTTTGAACATTCTAAAGGTTTCAATGAGTTCCCCCTCATCCTTCTAAGTTACAGCAAGTACAGACCCAGAACTATCAAGCATTTCTCGTATGATCATTCCCAGAACCTCCCCTGAACCATATCCAATGCCAGCACATCTTTTCTTAGATGAGAAGCCCCAAACTGTTCACAGTACGCAAGGTGAGGCCTCACCAGTGCCTTATAAAGACTCAGCATCACATCCATACTCTTGTATTCTAGACTTATTGAAATGAATGCTAACATGGCATTTACCTTTCTTACCACCAACCACCTGTAAGTTAACCTTTAGGTTGCTCTGCACAAGGACTCCCAAGTCTCTTTGCAGCTCAGATTTTTGGATTTTCTCCCCATTTAGAAAGTAGTCTGCACATTTATTTCTACTACCAAATACATGACCATGCATTTTCCAACATTGTACTTCATTTGCTACTTTCTTGCCCATTCTCCTAATCTGTCTAAGTCCTTCTGCAGCCTACCTGTTTCCTCAACATTACCCACTCCTCCACCAATCTTCGTATCATCTGCAAACTTGGCAACAAAGCTATCTATTCCATCATCTAAATCATTTATATACAGCATAAAAAGAAGTCGTCCCAACACCTACCCCTGAGGAAAACCACTAGTCACTGGCAACCAACAAGAAAAGGATCCTTTTATTCCCACATACTGCCTCCTACCAATCAGCCAGTGCTCTAACCATGCCAGTAACTTTTCCTATAATACCATAGGCTCTTAACTTGGTCAGCAGCCTAATGTGGCACCTTGTCAAAAGCCTTCTGAAAGTCCAAATATACAGCATCTACTGCATCCCCTTTATCTATCCTTTAGCTTTCAGCAGGTATGGTTATTGAAACAAAATCAAAGTAATATGCAACATCTTATCTTCATTCTGCTCAGCTTATCCTTAAGCTAAGCAGAGGACAGGAGAGGAGAGGGATTTAGGTAAAATTACAGGAGAATGGGAACCAGAGTGCTGGAATAGATAGTAGACTGATTGTGGAGAAAGATGCTGTTAAGCCTTCATACAAATTCAGAAATCAAAATGTCAAACAGGCTGGGACTAATGCTGTGAACTGTTTATATTTGAATGCAAGGAGTATTGTAGGAATGCAAGGGCATTGATCAGCACATGCAATTAGAAAGTAGAACATAGAAATCTACAGAACATTACAGGCCCTTTGCCTACAATGTTGTACTGACCTACTCTAGAAACTACCTAGAATTATGCTAGCGCATTGTCCTCTATTTTCCTAAGTTCCATGCATCTATCTAAACGACCCTATTGTATCCGCCTCCAGCACTGTCGCTGGCATTGCATTCCACACACCCACTACTCTGTGTGGAAAAACCTACACAGAAACATAGAAAACCTACAGCACAATACAGGCCCTTTGGCCCACTAAGTTGTGCTGAACATGTACCTACTTTAGAAATTACTAGGCTTACCTAAGCCCTCTATTTTTCTAAGTTCCATGTAGCTATCCAAAAGTCTCTTAAAAGACCCTATTGTATCCACCTCCACCACCGTTGCCAACAGCCCATTCCACGCACTCACCACTCTCTGAGTAAAAAACTTACCCCTGACATCTCCTCCCCTGCACCTTAAACCTGTGTCCTCTTGTCACAACCATTTCAGGCCTGGGAAAAAGCCTCTGACTATCCATATGATCAATGCCTCTCATCATCTTATACAGCTCTATCAGATCACCTCTCATCCTCCGTCACTCCAAGGAGAAAAGGTTGAATTCACTCAGCCTATTCTCATAAGGCATGCTCCCCAATCCAGGCAACATCCTTGTAAGTCTACTCTGCACCATTTCTATGGCTTCCACATCTTTCCTGCAGTGAGGCAACCAGAACTGAGCAGAGTACTCCAAGTGGGGTCTGACCAGGGTCCTATATAGCTGCAACATTACCTCTCAGCTCCTTAATTCATTTCCACGATTGATGAATGCCAATACACAGTGCACCTTCTTAACCACAGAGTCAATCTGCACAGCTGCTTTGAGCGTTCTATGGACTCAGACCCCAAGATCCCTCTGATCCTCCACATTGCCAAGAGTCTTACCATTAATACTATAATCTGCCATCTACCAAAATGAACAACTTCACACTTATCTGGGTTGAACTCCATCTGCCACTTCTCAGCCCAGTTTTTCATCCTATCAATGTCCCACTGTAACCTTTGACATCCCCCTTGTACCTACTTCCCAACACCTTAAAACTGTGCTCCACATGTCGGCCATTTCAGCCCTGGATAAAAACTGTTGGCTATCCACATGATCAATACCTCTCATCATCTTATACAGAATTATGACATTGTAGCCATTCATGAATCTTGATGCAGGAGGGGGAGGACTAGCAGCTCATGGTTCTGGTTTTCCATTGTTTTAGATGTGATAGAGTGGGAGAGATTAAAGGGGGATTAGGATATTACCAGACAGGGAAAATGTCATGGCAGTGCTCATTCAGGATGGACTGGAGAGCTCATCTAGTGAAGCTTTATGGGTGGGAGTGAGAAATAAGAAAGATATGACCATATGAATTTGATTACTGTATATTAATTGCTACCCAACAGTATGTAGGATTTAGACCAGAATTAAGCATTTGCCCCTTCCAGTCTGTTCATCCATTTCATCATGGCTAACCCAATTTTCTTCTCAACCCCAATCTCCTGCCTTCATGTCCTGACCAATCAAGAATCTAACAACCTTTGCCTTAAATGCACATAAAGACTTGGCCTCCACAGCTGCCTGTGACAAAGCATTCTATAGACTCACCACTATCTAGCTAAAGAAATTTCTCCTTATCTCTGTTCTAACAGGACACCCCTCCATTCTAAAGCTATGGCCTCTGGTCTTAGACTCTCCCACCATAGGAAACATCCACTCCACATCCACTCTATCAAGGGCTTTCACCATTCAATAGGTTTCAATGAGGTCACTCCTCATTCTTCAGAATTCTCGTGAATACAGGTCCAGAGCCAGCAAACACTCTTCATATGCCAAGCTATTCAATCCTGTAGTCATTTTCATGAACCTCCTTTGAACCCTCTCCAGCTTCAGCACATCCTTTCTAAGTTAAGGGGCCCAAAACTACTCACAATACTTGAAGTGAGGCCTCACCAGAGCTTTATAAAGTCTCAACATTAAATTCTTGCTTTTATATTCTAGTCCTTCTGAAATGAACACAAATGTTGCATTTGTCTTCCTCACCACAAACTCAATCTGCAAATTAACCCTTAGGGAATCCCACGCAAAGACTCCCAAATTCCTTTGCACGTCAATTTTTTAAATCTTTTCTCTCCTTTTAGAAAATAGACAACTCTTTCAGTTCTTCTACCAAACTGCATGATCATACACTTCCTGACACTGTATTCCATCTGTTATTTCTTTGTTCTCTCTCCTAATCTGTCTAAGTCTTTCTGTACCTCTCTACTTCCTCAAAACTACCTGTCCCTCCACCTATATTCATACTGTCAGCAAACCTTGCAACAAAGCCATCAATTTCATCATCCAAATCATTGACATATAATGTAAAAGAGAATTGGTCCTAACACAGACCCTGTGGAACACCACTAGTCGCCAACAGCCAGAAAAGGCTCTCTTTATTTCAATTTTTTGCCTCTTGCAAATCAGCTACTGCTTTGTCCATGCTAGAATCTTTCCTGTAATACCATGGTCTCATAGCTGGTTAAGCAGCCTCATGTGTGGCACCTTGTCAAAGGCCTTCAGAAAATCCAAGTACGCAACATCATTTGATTCTCCTTTCTCTATCCTTCTTGTTACTTCTTCAAAGAATTGCAACAGATTGGTCAGACAGGGTTTTCCCTTGAGAAAACCATGCTGAATGTGGCCTATTTTATCATGTATCTCCAAGAATCCTGAGACCTCATCCTTAAAAATCAACTCCAACATCTTTCCAACCACTGAGTTCAGACTAATTGGTCTACAGTTTCCTTTCTTCTGCCTCCCTTCCTTTTTGAAGAAAGGGGTGACATTTGCAAATTTCCAATCTTCTGTAACCATTCCAGAATCTAGTGATTCTTGAAAGATCATTATTAATGCCTCCAGAATCTTTTCAGCCACCTCTTTCAGAACTCTGGGGTGTACACCATTTGGTCCAGGTAACTTATCCATCTTTAGACCTTTCAGTTTCCCAAGAACGTTCTCTCTAGCTGTAGTAACTTCACACATTTCATGTCCCCTGACACCTGGAACTTCCATCATATTGCTAGTGTCTTCCACAGTGAAAATGATGCAAAATACTTTTTCAGTTTGTCCGCTATTTCCGTTGTCCCCCATTACTACCTCTCCAGCGTTGAAAAAGAGTGGTCCAATCCAGCAGTCCAATATCCACTCTCACCTCCCTTTTACACTTTATGCATCTGAAGAAACTTCTGGTATCCTCTTTATTATTATTGCTAGATTACTTTCACATTCCTTCTTTACCTTCTTAATGCTTCTGTAATTCTCTTTACTCCACTGTAAAGGAACAGAGGAACAAATTTGTAGAGAGATTGCAGACTGTTGCAAGAGATGTAAGATTGTTCTTAAGAAGGGTTTTGATCCTCACCCAAGCCTGATCTCACCTAAGCCAAAGCCACTCCAAACATCGACGCACTCACAGCAATGGCTGCACTGCTTGCACTTGCATTATTTTTATTCACCCTTTCTGATGAATATCACTCAGTGATTCATTGTAGTTCAACTCTGAAAAACTACTGCAAGATTCTGCCAATCTTGACCACAGACCTGGTTGAAGAGGTAGCTCTCTTCATGTCCTCCCGCACAGTGATTGGTCACAGTCCAACTCCAAAAATCAGGGGTGAAGAACTGCCTTTTTAATCTTGATTGAAAAGGTGATTCTATCCATGTACTTCAGCTTGGTGAAAAATAATATTGTGAATAGTTCCGTATCATATTCAGGGTATTTCATCTTCAGATCAACATGTAATTGCATGTGTTACATTGTTGGCAAGAAAGGCTATTTTATTAAAATGGAAAGATATCTCTTCCCCTACATCAATTGAATGGTTTTCTCAAGTAATGTTATGTCTCAGCTTGGAAAAAATTAGAAGTAGAACTTTTGAACCTCGATTTGATTTTGAGAGAAGATGGGGTTCTTTTGCCAAATATTACCATTTAATTTGAATTATTCTATATGGTTTCCTTCCAATTTTATTATCTTTTTAAAAAAAAGGTGAATTGGCAGTTGATTAATTTTTTCTATATAGCTAGATGATGGTTAAACGTATTGTTTCCGGGGGTTGATTCCTAATGGGTTTTATTTGTAGTTAATGGGTTTTTTTTTTCTCAGTTAGACGGGGTTCATTTTTTTCCTTCTTTTTTCTATATATATATTTTTTTTCATTTTTATAATTATGATTAGTTTTTTCTTCAGCTCTATTAATTGTATACATATTAATTTGTTGAAATTTTATATTATTCTATAGTTGTAGAAGATTATGTATTAATAAAAAGATTCTAAAATGAAATGAAAAATAATATTGGGAGAACGTTGTCAGGACTTGAGGACCTGTGTTATAGGGAAAGATTGAATAGGTTTTATTCGCTAAAATACAAAGAATTGATGGGGGATTTGAGAGGAGTATGCAAAATTATGAGGGGTATAGATAGAGTAAATGCAAGCAGGCATTTTCCATTGAGGTTGGGTGAGACTAGAACAAGAGGTCATGGGTTAAGGTTGAAAGGGGAAATGTTTAAAGGGAACATGAAGAGGCTCTTCACTCACAGGGTGAGAAAGAGGAATGAGCTGCCAGTGGAAGTGTAGTGTGTGGAGGCTCAATTTCAACATTTAAGCTGTTTGCTGTTTATCTGTACTGTGCTTTTCACATGTATTTTAAATTATATTTTATTGACTAATTTGTGGTAATATTTTCTTTTCTGTGCTCTGTATCATCTATGTATTGTGGGTGCACCGTTGTCTGATGAATGTTGTGTCATTTCATTGTAAATATGTAGTCAGTTGGCAAATACCTTGAACTTGAAATTGAAATCAGCCATGATGGAATGGTGGAGCAGACTTAATGGGCTGAATGGCCCAATTATGCTCCTATGTCTTATGGTATTATGGTCTTAAATTGAATCTTAGGGCTATTGTCAACATGTGCAGAAAGACAATGAAGCAGTTAGACAGTTCACTGACTTTATGAGAACTGTTGCAGAATTTAGGCCAACAGAGCTGTTAACCAAAGCTCTCAAACTGAAAATTAAATGGCAACAGCATGATTGAAAGGAATACCTAAATACAGAAGAAGTACTGCTCCTTTCCAGCATTAATCAAAACAGTAGCCATCTTTCACAGACAAAGGTAAGTAGGGAGCATACTTTGTTGTATTTTGGGTCAAGTCATGACAAGATCACAAAGAAAAGAGTTAAATACCACTACAATGACACAGTAATTAGCTGCAACATGCATGCTCACTAGCGCAATTGCTGAACGTGTTGCGCAGACTGCCTGCAGGAGTGTGTAGACCCCACAGCAAAATCTATGGCTGTGACAGGGTTCCCCCTCCCTAGGCACAGCTCTCGAGGCACCACACAGTTGTGTCTGCTGGAAGTCCTGAGTGAGAGATTTGTCCAGTTGTTATCAACCAGGAACCAAGAACATTCTTCAGGACCATACTCTTCCCAATTCATGAGGTACTGGACCTTGCATGTACCAGATGTGATGCCAGGAGGAATCACACAGTATAGGTCAGGGAACCATCCAGCAAGTAGGGAGGAGGGGAGGTTGGGTGACTGGAGCCAGGGAGGAGGTAGTATCCATTTCAGCTAGGAAACGTGGAACACTGGGTGGATTTTTATAGATAAAAGTAGGTGCAATCTACAGTACCTAAAAAGAAAGTATTTGCACCCCCCCCCCCGGGAAGTTTTCATGTTTTATTGTTTTACAACTTTGAACTTTGAATCACAGTAGATTGAATTTGGCCTTTTTGACACTGATCTAAAGAAAAAGACTCTTGTGTCAAAGTGAAAAGAAATCTCTACAAAGTGATCTAAATTACTTACAAATATAAAACACAAAATAATTTGTGGAGGGGCAGGTAGTATTGAGGAAACAAATGGGAGGCAGAAGGACTTAGACAGATTAGGGGAATGGGCACTCCTGTTATATCCAGCCATAACCCAAACATTGATGCTACAGAGAAACCATTACCTCAGCAGTGAACATTACAAAGAAGCCATTACATTCTCCCCCCCACCAAATTTAGTCATGTCCTCATGACGTTAAGATAATTTGCTAACCCTTCCTGCAAAAATGCAAAGCCCAATCCAGGTGCAAAAGGCAGCGACATAGCTCCCCAAAATAGTAGAGATCATGCCCTGTTCCCCAGGTGCTACATAGGCCAACCTATCTGGTGGTTTCCTAATTCTCTGAGACCTCCGTACCCCTCACCTAACTCTTCAGGCTCAGTCGCTACTGGGGATACTTTGGGTATCATGGTTCCTTCTGGCAATCCCCCACCTTGCACCTCAGGAAGTGGGCCTCAATCCCCTCGTTAGTTTCCAATCATTCCCAGGTTCCACTATCTACACACATCTGCTTTCCATCAGAAAATGCAGGATAAAGACCCTGTGATCACAACAAGGAGCTGCCAGTTCATTGGTCGACTCCAGTGTGAGTAACCTCGTTTCATGGTTCTTAGGGCTGCCAGTTCTAGGTCTAGCATCGCTCCTGGATACCGATTCCACGCTTGCTACATCAAAAACGCATCCCGTCTCTGCACCCATGTTCTGCACTTGGGTTCGTCTACCGCCACACTCGTGTAACATCGAGTCTACTTGGTGAATCCTCCTTTGATCTATCACTCATGCCCCCCTGCAACTTGGAGCCCTCTGTCCCATGTCCAGATTCTGCTTCCTCTCCTTCAGGGTCCTGCTGTAACCCAGGCCACCCACAGATAGCCCCCCCACTTCACCTGACTCAGTGGGAGAAGGGCCAGGAGTCTCTTCCTCAATCAATAGGGAGTTAGCGAATGGCAGCAAGTACCACACATCCAGATCATCATCCTCCAAATCAGTATACCTCTCAAGGGTGGGGCCCAGCCCAGCCTCTCCCGTTGTGGGCTCTGCAGCTGCCCCGCGTTTTCGCAGAGTCCTCTTACTAGGTGTAGGCTCCAAGTCGGGCTCTGGGTCTACCTGCACCTCTTGTCCCGGGGCAACAGGTGGTTCCAATGGAAAATCTTGACAGGCCCATTCCCCTCCTCTGGTTTCACTGGGAAAACTGGTAGTGTTGTGTATGTAAAGAGGGTTTCTTCTTTTTGTTAACTAGCAGGAATGCTAATTTACTGATAACGAGAATGGTATTCCTTTGTAAA
Source organism: Hypanus sabinus (assembly GCF_030144855.1). Taxonomy (NCBI): domain Eukaryota; kingdom Metazoa; phylum Chordata; class Chondrichthyes; order Myliobatiformes; family Dasyatidae; genus Hypanus; species Hypanus sabinus. The sequence goes on from NC_082709.1 coordinate 190,643,695, forward strand.
CCAAATGGGGATTAATGTTCTTTCTTCTGAGTCTGTAAGCTTTTGTTGGCGGGCTTTTGGGCAGATCGGCGCGAGGGGGTCGAGAGAGAGGACGCAATGCTCTAAGCTGGGCGAGGATCGGACCCCAAAGGGGGGGTCCGAGGCCGGGAGATTCTCCGAGGGGGGGGGGATGAAGCTAGATGTGTTTGGTTGACCACTCGGAGGGTCCTGAGCTGTTTGGAGAGTCGAGGAGTTCGGAGGGTCCTGAGCTGCGAGTCGAGGAGTTCGGAGGGGATCGAATGGTGGCCAGAAGACTTCAGAAATTGAGCTCCAACGGCTGTGCACGAAGTGGTTTGGACTTTGATAAGTTTGGCGCCTTTTCTTTAATTTTCTCTTCATATATACTGTATCGTTATTAATCACTTAGTTATAGTAACCTTTATAAATTGTACTCATTTAATCGTTTATGGTGTACTGTCTGTTTTTGGGCGAGGCGGGGACATCACACAGCATCCACACCAGCTGATTACCGAGTTTGGCGGGGCCAGAGGCTGCTCCCCCTAGACAAGAATGAGCTGAGCGAGCCTGAGGCGACCCAGGGGGTTACATTGTGGGGTGCTCGTCCGGGGTTGATTTCTGTGGAAGCTGTGTGATCACCCTCTTTAAATTGTGTCTGCGGCGAAGAGCTGGTGTGCCTTTGTGGGTGTGCGATTGCTGGTTATCGCTGCGTGTGTGTTGAGTGGCAGTGCTTGGCTGAGGGAAAGCGACAGGGACGGGTTGAAAGTTTGAGTAGACGGGCTGGTGACTTTGTTAGAACTGTCGGGCGCAATTACCTCGAAGTGACCGCTGCCAGTTCTGGGAAAGTGTGGGAAAATTCGTGTGGTTCGACTGGAAGTCAAATGCCGCAGCTGGGGGGCTTATCATATCCGTGGCAGGAGATTGGTGGGAAGTTTTTAGGGTATCTGTAACGTTCTCCTTCGGGTGTAACGAAACGCCGAATTTAACGTCCGGATAAACCACAGCCAATGCAAACCAGATCGCAGTAAGATTAACCATTTACTGTTCACTCTTCACATTAACATATGGTGAAAACTGTTGATAAAACAATACAAGATTGATACAGTATTTGTTCCTTCCTTAATATCACATTTCAAGTGTAAATACTTGCAAAGGTGACTATAACTACATTACACTAAGGTGCAGTATACAGGGAGAGTTTACCTGCTCCATTGACTACTTTAAATACACTTCCATGCAAACTATCCGCGACTCTTTAACTAACGAAAGCATAAACATTATCTACCGTCGTTACCTCTAACAGGATCAGCATTAACATCTTAGTTCAATATATCGATTATCTATTAACTTACAGCGTTGCTCTCACTGTGATTTCTCATGCCTGCAAAACTGCTTGTGCTCAGGTGAGCCTCGTGGAAAGCCCCCACCCTCGCGCTAATTTCAAACCGGTGTTTTCCCACAAGACGCGGCGAAACCGGATGTGACGTCATCGCATGCCGATATATTTTACATGCAATGAATACACTTTAAACACTTCTAATTCTAACTAGAAAATACTATTGAATGAATTACTAAGCGAAAATATTATAAACTAAATAACTGTCGTAAAGACAGCACAGTATCCCTTTTTGCCTAGGGGGGCAGATAAATTGCTTGTGGTGCCAAGGGGATCTGTCAAGGGGATCAGTTGTTCCGTTGATTCGAGAGGTGTCGGGAAACTTAGAGGAGGCCCAGTGGGGGAACGGCTTGGGGTCTCTGGGGGAGCACGTTCCCAGCAATGTACCAAGGAACTCCCGAAAGGAACAGACCCTATTCCTGAAGGCTTAGAGGGGCCATGCGCACAGGTGTTGTTACAGATGGATGGAAGTCAAGTTAAAGCCATCCTCGGCACCGGGGCGCCGGTGAAGTTGCTGTACAGTTTGTTTCATAACCGTTATTGGAAGCATTTACCCTTGACAACATTGAGGACACTGGAGATTCGGGGTACCAGTGCCGGTGATTATCCAGACGACGGTTGTTGGTCAGTGAAAATGGAGTTCTTAGAGGCAAATGTGGGGGAGACTGAGGTTCATGAATCGTTAATGCTGATGTGTCCGGACCCTGTTGAGACTGGCAGCGTTTCTGTTCTAGAGAGAACCAATATCCTGTTGGTGCGCTTGGGGGCCTGCCCGGAGGAGGCGGGTGAGCGCTGTTTGGAGGCATTGTCGATGCACCCAGGGTTTCGAGCTGCTTGTGCGGATGTGTGTAGCAGCATTGGGCTGATACCGAATTCAAACAAGAGCCAGTGGTGGTACGGCCTGGGGGAAGTATCTGAGGGTGAGACCCTCTTCGTGGACGCTGCGAAATACCACAAGGGAGGGGAGTTGACTGCTGAAGACACCTCGGAGAGAGAGAGGTTGCGGCGACTGGCCCCTACAGCCGTGGAAGATGTAGGCAGCGTGTGTATGGATTATATTGCGTTGAAGAGGTGCACTGTCAGTGACCAGAATATGGCCCTGAGGGCCAGAGAGGCGATGGCCTGTCTGAGTGGTGTGAAGTGGTTTAAGGTGCTGGATCTGAGGAGTGGATGTTGCCAGATCCCGATGAGTGGGGCCAACAAGGAGAAGATGGCCGTTATAAATTCCCTAGGAGTCTTCGGGTCTGAAAAGATGCCACAGGGCATATCTGGAGCCCTTGCAACCTTCCTGCTGGGCAGGTGGAAGACCATAGGGGATGTGGAGGCGTTTGGAGTTTTGGTGTATGTGGATGATCTATTGGTATTTGGATTTGCCTCAGGAGAATATGAAGTGAGGTCGTTGCAGGAGCAGCTGAGAACTACCGAGTTAAACTGTTTTCGGGACACGTGCCAGGGCTGGCGAAGGTCACAGCTCGTGAGAGACTATCTCTACGGAATCCAGTTTGAAATGAAGACGGAGAGACTGGAGAAAGTGATCTGGAACCATTCGGAAGACTTACAAGTTGGAGAGAATGTTGTCTGACTGAGGGTAATAGCAAACTGAGAACCCGGAGAGGGGAGTTTGTGGAGGTGAAGAAATTACAGATGAATCTCAGAAGAGAGAAGCGGAAGCTTGAAGGGAACCTGAAGATGACCATTGACAGTTCAAATGAAGTGCAAAACCTGAAAGTTGATCTGGAAGAAGTCATGAGGAAGAAAAAGCTGGAGAGAAGTGCAGTGAATACTGAACAGGAGGCTGAAGAGACTGCGGGAGCAGTGCAGGCCACATGTTTCCATTTGGAGAAGATCAAACAGCAGCTACCGATCACAGGAATGAGGAAGAATACAGATTTGATGGATGATGTGCTGGATGTGTGGTACATGCTGCCTTTTGCTGACTTTCCCTCGATTGAGGAAGAGACCTTTGGCCCTTCTCCCATTGAGTCAGGTGTAGCGGGGAGGGTTAGCTGTGTGCAGTGTGGGGCATGAGTGAGAGGTTGAGAGAGGAGTTGGTAGTGGGCCCAAGGTATCCCCAGTTGTGTCCGAGCCTGAAGGGTTTAGGTGAGGGGGTACGGAGGTCTCAGAAGGGTTAGGGAACTCCCAGATAGTTGGCCTAAGTAGCGCCTGAAAAACAGGGCGTGAGGGTTACTGTGTGGGGAGAAGATGTCACTGTTTGTGCTTGGGTTACGGTGTGTTGGCAAGAAAGGTGGCGAGTTATTTAGTAGTCATGAGGACATGACTTTTATTTGGTGGAGGGAGAGTGTAAAGAGGGTTTCTTCTTTTTGTTAACTAGCAGGAATGCTAATTTACTGATAACGAGAATGGTATTCCTTTGTAAACCAAATGGGGATTAATGTTCTTTCTTCTGAGTCTGTAAGCTTTTGTTGGCGGGCTTTTGGGCAGATCGGCGCGAGGGGGTCGAGAGAGAGGACGCAATGCTCTAAGCTGGGCGAGGATCGGACCCCAAAGGGGGGGTCCGAGGCCGGGAGATTCTCCGAGGGGGGGGGGATGAAGCTAGATGTGTTTGGTTGACCACTCGGAGGGTCCTGAGCTGTTTGGAGAGTCGAGGAGTTCGGAGGGTCCTGAGCTGCGAGTCGAGGAGTTCGGAGGGGATCGAATGGTGGCCAGAAGACTTCAGAAATTGAGCTCCAACGGCTGTGCACGAAGTGGTTTGGACTTTGATAAGTTTGGCGCCTTTTCTTTAATTTTCTCTTCATATATACTGTATCGTTATTAATCACTTAGTTATAGTAACCTTTATAAATTGTACTCATTTAATCGTTTATGGTGTACTGTCTGTTTTTGGGCGAGGCGGGGACATCACACAGCATCCACACCAGCTGATTACCGAGTTTGGCGGGGCCAGAGGCTGCTCCCCCTAGACAAGAATGAGCTGAGCGAGCCTGAGGCGACCCAGGGGGTTACATGTATGTGGCCGTTTACACAACAATATCATTAATAAAAACGCTGGAGACTGGAGCTATGTTAACAGGGTTCTTTACTAACTAAAACTGAACTGAACACATATATACAGATCTATACATGCCCAACAGCTCATGCTCAATAACCTGTTACTACGACATAAAATAGTCCCATATTATACAGTAGGCCATATGGTACACTTCTCCCCTTTTATTTAAAAAGTGTATCAACTTTTTTTACACTAAACAAATATTGTATGTGTACCCTTAATATACAAATGCCCACCCACGGTTTAATTAGTAACTTAATAATATGAAATTGTAACAAAGTAACATAATAATAATAATAATAATAATTACAACTCAAGTCTTTTGAGGACTGTCTTCTCTGCCCCTCTGAGTAACGTCTGTCAATAAACTTGTTTGTTTAAATACAGATTTCCATATAAAAGTCATGAAAAGTTGACCTCTGAGCATAGGGAGTTTCCATGGTCTGCTTCAGAGATGACTTGCCACCAACAAAAGAAGTGGTTGCTGATCTGCTGTCTCCGCTAGTTATTCAAAAATCAGGGCAATCTATTGATTAGCAGAAAGATCAGCAACTTTACCAGTAATCATTCACCATTTGGTGCAGCAGTTGATTAAAATCCTGTTGTTCGCTCCATTGTTCTTAAGAAGCTGTTAAAGTACAATTTTGCTGTTTAAAGATTACCTGCAGTGCTATCTGTCTGGCTCAAGAGGGAGAATTCTTTCGGGTGCTCATTCAGCACAAGTGTGAAAATACAACAATAGAAACCTTACAGTCTGTTGCCAGAATTCGCCTCTGTTCTGATGCTGTTTCCTAACTTCGTTGTGAAAAACAAGACGCGCTGATTCAAAATATGTACGTGCAAAAGAAACTTCCCTGCAAAGGATTGAGTGTATGATTCTCAATGGAGGAAAAAATTGGTTCAAGATTTTGAGAAAGCAGGATCTCCCAGTGGCCACACATTTTAATTCCACATTCCATTCCCATTCTGATATGTCCATCCATGGCCTCCTCTACTGTCAAGATGAAGCCACACTCAGGCTGGAGGAACAAATCCTTATATACCAGCTGGGTAGCCTCCAAACTGATGGCATGAACATTGACTTCTCTAACTTCTGCTAATGCCCCTTCTCCCCTTCTTACCCCATCCCTGATATATTTAGCTTTTTCCCCCTTTTTTTTCTCTCTCTTTCTACTCATCACTCTGCCTGTTCTCCATCTCCCTCTGGTGCTCCCCTCCCCCTTTCTTTCTCCCTAGGCCTCCCATCCCATGATCCTTTCCCTTCTCTAGCTCTGTATCCCCTTTGCCAATCACCTTTCTGGCTCTCAGCTTCACTCCACCCACTCCAGTCTTCTATCTTTTCATATTTTCCCCTCCCTCACTACTTTCAAATCTCTTGCTATCTTTCTTTTCAGTTAGTCCTGATGAAGGGTCTCGGCCCGAAACGTCAACAGTGCTTCTCCCTGTAGATGCTGCCTGGCCTGCTGTGTTCTCACCAGCATTTGCTTGAATTTTCAGCATCTGCAGATTTTTTCATGTTTGCCTTCAAGATTTACCTTGTTCTGTTTGAATGGTTCCTCCCCAGCAACCTGGTTTTCATTTATTACACCACCCTCAGCAATTTCTCCCTGAGGCTGGTTGCTACATTGTGGGCAGTGGCCATAGCGACGACGAACAAAGTAAGGTGGGTAACGCTGTCTTCTATGAGGAGGATGATGTTGCTGATTTTGATAATCCTGGTTTTCTCCATCCGTTGCTGACTCTACTCCATCTCCTTTCTCTCCACCTTCAATGTTCCGATGGTAATCATGTGGTGGACCTTGATGGTGAGGGTTGCAGCGATGATAACAATTTCTGTCCGTGACATACCGGCTTCCTTGGCCTGGAACATCCCACCTCTGTGCAAAGGGCTCTGACGAGTTTAGATACTCTGCACCCTCCTGTCCTTTTTTCCCCATCCCTTTCTTCCCCAAGGGAGGGTAACCACACAGAAGCTGATTCAATGGGTGACTCACTTTTGCGTAGCCTTTCACGAACCTCTGATAGTAACTACAGAACCTGAGGAACAAGCACAGAGGGCTTTCAGTCTGGGGCCTTGGCCAAGTGGTCACTGCTTCTATCTTAGCCGGGTCTGTAGCTACTCCATTCCATGAGACTATGTGTTCGACATAGCTAACAGATGCTTTGCAGAACTGGCACTTGTCCAGGGAAAGTTCTAACCCTTCAGCTTTCAGGCAGCTGAGCACCTTCAGTAACCTTGCTTAATGTTCTTCCAAGGTGGATCCAAATACTATAAGGTCATCCGAATACACCAACACCTAAAGCAAATTCATAACCCCCCACCATCTTCTCCATGACCTGTTGGAAGGTTGCAGGTGCTCCCAATGAGCCCTGGGGCATCCTTTTGAACTGGAAGAATCCCAGGGGACATATAAGTGCCACCTTCTCTTTGTCGGCCTCACTCATCGGGATCTGGTAATATCCAGTCCTCAAATACAGCACACCGAACCGTTTTGCACCAGTCAGACAGGCCAGCGCATCTTCGACCCTCGGAACCATATCCTGGTCAGGGGCAGTGCACCTGTCCAGAGTCCTATAGTCCACACACATGCATACCTTCCTGTTCTTCTTCCAGCCCACTACTTGGGGATGCATAGGGGCTTCAGGACTCAATGATGATCCCTGCTTCCTTCAACTTACACAAGTGCTGCTGCACATCTTACACGTCTGCAGGGGCCAGTCATTCTGACCTCTCTCTAAATGAGGTGTCCTTGGTCACCCGGATAGTGTGACGAGTGCTCTTGGAACAACTCACATCAAACTCACAATGGGAAAGACATCTTCCAGCTTCAACATCTTTTCTATCAACCTCCCCTTCCAACCTGCAGGCACCGGGGAGTCCCCGAAGTTGAATGACTCAGCGGTCAACTTACCCCCCCTTTTCCAATAGTTTCTCCCCAGTGTGTCTCACAGGGACTCTGGACATTACCGTCACTGGGAACAGGTGCACCAGGGGCATCCCACACTTGAAGGTTACCTCCCTCTTCATTGTGTTCCTGACAATCACTGCCATCCAGTTCGCCTGTACAACCGAGGGCTTCTGCAGCTGAGGCCTCACCAGTACCTCAGCAGGAAATCTTGACTCCCTCTCGAGGTCTTCCGGAGCGTTCACTAAGAGGGAAATTTGGGGGTCCCCATCACTCTTGCTACTTCCCCGGGCCGTACCACCATTGGGTTCAACTGGGTGAACCACAGTTTAAATTCAGTATCCGACACAATGCTGCCACGTACTTCCTCAAAAGCAGCTCCAAACACTGGTTGCACGGACAATGTCCCCAAAAAGCTCTCACTCACCTTCTCCTTGCTGGCTCCCATGACCCTCCTCACAAGAGGGGTGTTGGTCCCCAGCAGAATTGAAACGCCACCCCTCTCAAGAGGGTCTGGACAAACCAGCACTAATGTACCAAGAACCTCAGACACTCTCACATCGGCCTCCAAGAACTCCAATTTCACTGACAAATAACCGTCGTATGGATAATCACCAGCACTGATACCCCAAATCTCCAGTGCTCTGAATGGTGTCAAGGGTAAATGCTTCAGATACCAGTTGTAAAATGAACGGTACAGTAATGTGACCTGTGACCTGCTGTCAAGTATGGCTTTAGCATATATTCCCTGTATCCGTAGCAACACACTGGAGCATGGTCCCACTAAGCCTTCGGGAATAGGGTCTTTTGCTTTCAGGAGTTCCTTGGTATGTTGCTGGGAACGTATTCCCCCAGAGTCACCAGGCTATTTCCGCACTGGGTCTCCTCTAAGTTTCCCGACACGTCTCCCTGCTTAGATACCCATGGGCTCGCTCTCTGAGGGGCTTCCTGCCGTTCACATTCCCGCCGGAAGTGTCCCTCTTCCCCACAGTTACAGCACATGCTACCGGCCGCCCCCCTTCTCGCAGAACCCCAGCCACCTGCAGCCCTCTGCGCTGTCCATCCCCTGGGGGAGGGGGTGGCCCTCTCTACAAGTCCTATCATACAGAGAGTTCACACCCGCTGTTAAAACCCGGAACATCTCAGTTCTCAGCTCTGCCACCATCTCCTTTACCATTTCCCAGGTTGGGCTGGCCCCGGTCATTCACCACAAGGGGCTACTACTGAGGGTTGTACCCTACTGACGGAGTCCTCTCCTGCCTCCAATGCGTTCTCCTCCTCCTGCATCTCTCTGATCAGCTGAATAAATGAGGGAGGGGGCGCTTTTTACGGACTGTCGGACACCCCAAGCAATCATGTCCTGTGACTGGGCGCCCTTGGCTATCTGGTCCATCCTTAACTTATCCACCTCAGCCACCTGAATGACCGCCCTGCGCTGCAAACAACTTAGCTGTCTCTCTAGCCAAAAAAGGTACGCGGAAAGCTTTTCCCCCTTCTCCTGGCGCATGTTTTGAAACCTCCCCCAGGAGCTCCAGTGGGCTTTATGTCATACCAAAAGTATTCTCTAATGAGTCTAGATACTCAGCAAGGGTAGCAGAGGGTTGGTGAACTGCCACGCCTCTTACTACATTATCCGCCAACCCCTTCGAACTTTCAACCAATCTCTTTTGCTTTACACCATCAGAGCACTGCCACTCGTCTAACATCTGAGAGGTCTGCTCCGCCCAGGTCTCATACTCCTCTTCCCCTTGGGGGTGGGCGTTATTCCACAGAATATTCTTAGCCTCCAGTGGGGACCCTCTGCCTGTGCACTGGGCTACTTATTCACCTGGGAGGTAAGGGCTGATGCCAACTCAGAATCCTCACTCTTCACTCTCCCTGTTCATCTCTCCTCAACAAAAGACCGCAAAAACTACATCCTTTCAGATACACAAGACGAAACAACAGTCTCCGATTGGCTAACATGCATACTACAGTCCTGTTATCTCCAGCCATAACCCAAACATTGCTGCTACAGAGAAACCATTACCTCAGCAGTGAACATTACAGAGAAGCCATTACACAACAAAGCCATTAATTCCATCATCCAAATCATAGACATATAAAGTAATAAGAATCAGTCCCAACACAGACCCTTGTGGAACACCACTAGTCACTGGAAGCAAGCCAAGAAAGGCTCTCTTCTTTCCCACTCTTTGGCTCCTACCAATCAGCCACTGCTTTATCCATGCTAGAATCTTTCCTATAATACCATGGGCTCATTGCTTCTTAAGCAGCCTCATATGTGGCATCTTGTCAATGCCTCTGAAAAACCAAGTACAGAAAATCAACTGGTTCTCTTTGTCCATCCTGCTAGTTCTTTATTCAAGGAATTCAAACAGATTGATCAGGCAAGATTTTCCCATGAGGAAAACATGCTGACTACAGTCTTTTTCATCATATGCTTTCAAGTACCCTGAGACATCATCCTTAAAATTCGACTTCACCATCTTCCCAACCACTGAGTTCAGATTAATTGCCCTATAGTTTCCTTTCTTCTGCCGTTCTCCCTTCTTGAAGAGTGGAGTGACATTTGCAATTTACTCGTCTTCCAGATTCATTCCACAATCTAGTGATTAAAACATAGAACATACAACAAAGAAACCTTCAGCTCACAATGTTGTGCCGACCCCATAACCTAATCTAGAAGCTGCCAAGAATTACCCAAGTGCATAGTCCTCGATTTCTCTAAGCTCCATGTACCCTCCTAAGAGTCTCATGTCCATCTCCAACACTGTTGCTGGGAGTGCGTTCCGTGGACCCACTACTCTCTGTGTAAAAAACTTACCTCTGACATCCCCCTGTACCTAGTCCAAGCACCTTAAAACAATGCCCCCTTGTGATAGCCATTTCAGCCCTGGGGAAAACCTCTGGATATCCACATGACCAATGCCTCCAATCATCTTACACACCTCTATCAGTTCACTTCTCATCCTTCGTCGCTCCAAGTATAAAAGGCCGAGTTCACTCAACCTATTCTCAAAAAGTATGCTCTCCAATCCAGGTAACATCCTTGTAAATGTTCTCTGCACTCTCTCTATAGTATCCACATCCTTCCTGTAGTGAGGTGCTCAGAACTGAGCACAGTACTCCTAGTAAGGTCTAACTAAGGTCTTATGTAGCTATAACATTACCTCTTGGCTCTTGAAGTCGATCCTATGGTTGATGAAGATCATCACACTATACACCTTCTTAACAATACTGTCAACCTATGCAGCAGCTTTGAGTGTCCTATGGACATGGGCCTCAAGATCTCCCTGATTCTCTGCACTGCCTAGATTCTTAACATTAATACTATATTCTGACCTCAAATTTGACCTACTGAAATGAACACTTCACACTTCTGGGTTGAACTTCATATGCCACTTCACAGTCTATTTCTACATCCTATTGGAAGTGGATGAGATGAGAGTGTAGATCAGTACTTGGAGCTATGATGTTGTGGCCATTACAGAGACTTGGATGGCTCAAGGGTAGGAATGGCAACTTAGAGTGACAGGCTTTAGATGTTTCAGAAAGGACAGGGAGGGAGGCAAAAGAGGTGGGGATATGGCATGGTTGATCAGAGACAGTGTCACGGCTGCAGAAAAGGAGGAAGTCATGGAGGGACTGTCCACTGAGTTTCTGTAAGTGAAAGTTAGAAGCAGGAAGGGGTTAATAAATCTACTGGGTGTTTTTTATAGACCACCCAATAGTAAGAGGGTCATCAAGGAGCAGATAGGGAGACAGGTTCTGGAACGGTGCAGTAATAACAGGATTGTCGTGATAGGGATTTTAATTTCCCCTATATTAATCAGCATCTCCCCTAGAGCGAAGGGTTTAGATTGGCTGGAGTTTGTTAGGTATGTTCAAGCTGGATTCCTGATGCAGTATGTGGATAAGCCTACAAGAGGAGAGGCTGTACTTAATTTGGTATTTGAAAATAATAGATAATAGATAATAGACAATAGGTGCAGAAGTAGACCATTTGGCCCCTCGAGTCTGCACCGCCATTCTGAGATCATGGCTGATCATTCACTATCAATACCCAGTCCCTGCCTTGTCCCCATATCCCTTGATTCTCCTATCCATCAGATACCTATCTAGCTCCTTCTTGAAAGCATCCAGAGAATTGGACTCCACTGCCTTCCAAGGCAGTGCATTCCAGACCCCCACAACTCTCTGACAGAAGAAGTTTTTCCTTAACTCTGTCCTAAATGACCTACCCCTTATTCTCAAACCATACCCTCTGGTACTGGACTCTCCCAGCATCTGGAACATATTTCCTGCCTCTATCTTGTCCAATCCCTTAATAATCTTATATGTTGCAATCAGATCCCCTCTCAATCTCCTTAATTCCAGCATGTACAAGCCCAATCTCTCCAATCTCTCTGCGTAAGACAGCCCTGCCATCCCAGGAATCAACCTAGTGAATCTACGCTGCACTTCTTCAACTGCCAGAATGTCCTTCCTTAAACCTGGAGACCAAAACTGTACACAATATTCCAGGTGTGGTCTCACCAGGGCCCTGTACAAATGCAAAAGGACATCCTTGCTCTTGTATTCAATTCCCCTTGTAACAAAGGCCAACATTCCATTTGCCCTCTTCGCTGCCTGTTGCACTTGCTCATTCACCTTCATTGACTGGTGAACTAGGACTCCTAGGTCTCTTTGCATTTCTCCCTTACCTAACTCTACACCGTTCAGACAATACTCTGCCCTCTTGTTCCTGCTTCCAAAGTGGATAACTTCACATTTATTCACATTGAATGACATCTGCCAAGTATCTGCCCACTCACCCAGCCTATCTAAGTCTCCCTGTATTCTCCTAACGTCCTCTTCGCATGTCACACTGCCACCCAGTTTAGTATCGTCAGCAAACTTGCTGATATAGTTTTCAATGCCCTCATCTAAATCATTGACATAAATCGTAAAGAGCTGTGGTCCCAATACAGAGCCCTGTGGTACCCCACTAGTCACCTCCAGCCAGTCTGAGAAACACCCATTCACTGCTACCCTTTACTTTCTATCTGCCAACCAGTTTTCTATCCATGTTGAAACCCTGCCCCCAATGCCATGAGCTCTGATTTTACTCACCAATCTCCTATGTGGCACCTTATCGAATGCCTTCTGAAAATCTAGGTATACAACATCCACTGGCTTACCCTCGTCTAACATCCTTGTTACACCCTCAAAAAACTCCAACAGATTAGTCAAGCATGATTTGCCCTTGGTAAATCCATGCTGGCTCGGCCTAATCCTATTTCTGCCATCTAGATGTGCCACTATTTCGTCCTTAATAATGGACTCAAGCATCTTCCCCACGACTGACGTTAGGCTAACAGGGCGATAGTTCTCCGTTTTCTCCTTCCCTCCCTTCTTGAAAAGTGGGATAACATTAGCCACTCTCCAACCTTCAGGAACTGATCCTGAATCTAAGGAACATTGGAAAATGATTACCAATGCATCCGCAATTTCCTGAGCCACCTCTTTTAGAACCCTCGGATGCAGACCATCTGGACCCGGGGATTTATTAGCCTTCAGTCCTACCAGTCTACTCATCACAGTTTCTTTCCTAATGTCAATCTGTCTCAATTCCTCTGATATCTTATGACCCTGGCCCATCCATACATCTGGGAGATTGCTTGTGTCCTCCCTGGTGAAGACAGATCTAAAGTACGCATTAAATTCTGTTGCCATTTCCCTGTTTCCCATAACAATTTCTCCCAATTCATTCTTCAAGGGGCCAACATTGTTCTTAACTATCTTCTTTCTCTTCACATAGCTAAAAAAGCTTTTGCTATCCCCTTTTATATTCCTGTAATGAACCTGGTCAGGTATCAGGTCTCTCAGTGGGAGAGCAGTTTGGATGTAGTGATCGCAATTTTATCTCCATTACCATAGCTTTAGAGAGGGATGGGAGAAGACAAGTTAGGAAAGCATTTAATTGGAGTGAGGGGAAATATGAAGCAATCAGGCAGGAATTTGGAAGCATAAATTAGGAACAGATGTTCTCAGGGGAATGTATGACGAAAATGTGTCAAATGTTCAGAGGATATTTGCGTGGTATTCTGCACAGGTACGTTCCAATGATACAGGGAAAGGGTGATAGGGTACAGGAACAGTGGTGTATAAAGGCAGTTGAAAATCTGGTTAAGAAGAAAAGAACATAGAACATAGAATAGTACATTACATTACAGGCCCTTCGGCCCACAATGTTCTACCGACCCTCAAACCTTGCCTCCCATGTAACCCCCCACCTTTAATTCCTCCATATACCTGTCTAGTAGTCTCTTAAATTTCACTAGTGTATCTGACTCAGGCAGTGCATTCCACGCACCAACCACTCTCTGAGTGAAAAACCTTCCTCTAATACCCCCCTTGAACTTCCCTCCCCTTACCTTAAAGCCATGTCCTCTTGTACTGAGCAGTGGTGCCCTGGGGAAGAGGCGCTAGCTGTCCACTCTGTCTATTCCTCTTAGTATCTTGTACACCTCTATCATGTCTCCTCTCATCCTTCTTCTCTCCAAAGAGTAAAGCCAGAGCTCCCTTAATCTCTGATCATAATCCATACTCTCTAAACCAGGCAGCATCCTGGTAAATCTCCTCTGTACCCTTTCCAATGCTTCCACATCCTTCCTAAGGTGAGGCGACTAGAACTGGACACAGTACTCCAAGTGTGGCCTAACAAGAGTTTTATAGAGCTGCATCATTACATCGCGTCTCTTAAACTCTATCCCTCGACTTATGAAAGCTAACACCCCATAAGCTTTCTTAACTACCCTATCTACCTGTGAGGCAACTTTCAGGGATCTGTGGACATGTACCCCCAGATCCCTCTGCACCTCTACACTACCAAGTATCCTGCCATTTACTTTGTACTCTGCCTTGGAGTTTGTCCTTCCAAAGTGTACCACCCCACATTTCTCCGGGTTGAACTCCATCTGCCACTTCTCAGCCTACTTCTGCATCCTATCAATGTCTCTCTGCAATCTTCGACAATCCTCTACACTAGCTACAACACCACCAACCTTCGTGTCATCTGCAAAGTTGCCAACCCACCCTTCAACCCCCTCAAGCAGGTCATTAATAAAAATCACAAAAAGTGGAGGTCCCAGAACAGATCCTTGTGGGTTACACCGTTAGTCACAACCCTCCAATCTGAATGTACTCCCTCCACCACGACCCTCTGCCTTCTGCAGGCAAGCCAATTCTGAATCCACCTGGCCAAACTTCCCTGGATCCCATGCCTTCTGACTTTCTGAATGAGCCTACCGTGTGGAACCTTGTCAAATGCCTTACTAAAATCCATGTAGATCACATCCACTGCACTATATGCCTGGTCACCTCCTCAAAGAACTCTATCAGGCTTGTTAGGCACGATCTGCCCTTCACAAAGCCATGATGACTGTCCCTGATCAGACCATGATTCTCTAAATGCCCACAGATTCTATCTCTCAGAATCTTTTCCAACAGCTTTCCCACCAGAGATGTGAGGCTCACTGGTCTATAATTACCTGGACTATCCCTACTACCTTTTTTGAACAAGGGGACAACATTCGCCTCTCTCCAACCCTCCGGTACCATTCTCGTGAGCAACGAGGACATAAAGATCCTAGCCAGAGGTTCAGCAATCTCTTCCCTTGCCTCGTGGAGCAGCCTGGGGAATATTCCGTCAGGCCCCGGGGAGTTATCCGTCTTAATGTATTTTAACAACTCCAACACCTCCTCTCCCTTAATATCAACATGCTCTAGAACTTCAACCTCACTCATATTGTGATTTTAGATTCCAAGTTGGTGGCATGACGCAGCTTGCAGCAGCCACTCCGGAGCTGATTATCTATTATTTGTGAAGTGGAGTGCCGTGCGCAATCATAATCAATTGAAAACAGACATGGGTGCACGGAGGAACATCGGGAAATCTCCAGGAAGACCTTCTTTGTTGCTGCTGCTGCTGTGAGGTCCGGGACTCTGCTGGGAAGAACAGGCCCCCAGTCCTCGGGGTCGTGTTTCCGATGGCCGTTGGTGGGGCCGTCTTAATACGCTCGGCAGAGGATGGTGCTTGGAGAAGCTGTGTTGGAGGGGATGGTTGTTGGCTCGGAGGTTCGACGGACTCGGAGTCTGCTGCGGTCAGGTTGCTTTTGGTGTGTGCTGCGTCTGCGAAGCTGGTTTCGGGCGAGTCGGGCGGTGCTGTGGAAGTCCATAGCAGGGGTATTCCCTTCTGCCACTGGTGTGGGATGGCGAGTCTGTCAGGACCCTGGGGACTTGTGGAAACTGTGTGGTGATTTCTTTTGAACTTATAGTCCTTTAACATCTTTGGACTATTTTTACTGTGCCCATGGTCTGATTTTTATCAATTATGCTATTGTTTGCACTGTTGTAACTATACATTTTAACTATATGGTTTTGTGCAGGTCTTGTAGCTTTAGTTTTTGGTCTTGTTTGTCTGGTGGATTTGGAGCTCCTTTCCGGGGAACGTGCGAAGACTGTAGCGCGATATTAATATGCAGCAGCCTCTCCGGAATCTGGATTGGGGATTGCCAAACGTTATGTGGATTTTCTAGTGTAGTCTATTTTATCATATGCTTTTGTGATATCATTCTGGAGGGACGTTGTCTCATTTTTTAACTGCATTGCATTTGTGGTTTCTAAATGACAATAAACTGAATCTGAATCTGAATTGTCCTCACTGTCATCGTTCCCTCTCAGTGTTGAATACCAAAGAGATGTATTCATTGAGTACCTCACTCACTTCCATAGCCTCCAGGCACATCTTGCCCAATTTTATCTCTAATCGGTCCTACCTTCACTCCTGTCATCCTTTTGTTCTTCACATAATTGAAGAATGCCTTGGGGTTTTCCTTTACCCTACTTGCCAAGGCCTTCTCATGCCCCTTCTTAAGCTCCTTTCTTGCTACCCTATATTCCTCAATAGACCCATCTGATCCTTGCTTCCTAAACCTCATGTATGCTGCATTCTTCCACCTGACTAGATTTTCCACTTCACTTGTCACCCATGGTTCCTCCACCCTACCATTCTTTATCTTCCTCACCGGGACAAATTTATCCCTAACATCCTACAAGAGATCCTTAAACATCGACCACATGTCTATAGTACATTTCCCTGCAAAAATATCATCCCAGTTCACACCCGCAAGTTCTAACCTTATAGCCTCATAATTTGCCCTTCCCCAATTAAACATTTTCCTGTACTCTCTGATTCTATCCCTTTCCATGATAATGCTGAAGGTCAGGGAGTGGTGGTCACTGTCTCCCAGATGCTCACCAACTGACAGATCTGTGACCTGACCCGGTTCGTTACCTAATACTAGATCTAGTATGGCATTCCCCCTATTCGACCTGTCAACATACTGTGACAGGAATCCATCCTGGACACACTTAACAAACTCTGCCCCATCTAAACCCTTGGAACTAATCAAGTGCCAATCAATATTAGGGAAGTTAAAGTCACCCATGATAACAACCCTGTTATTTTTGCACCTTTCCAAAATCTGCCTCCCAATCTGCTCCTTGGTATCTCTGCTGCTACCAGGGGGCCTATAGGATACCCCCAGTAGAGTAACTGCTCCCTTCCTGTTCCTGGCTTCCACCCATACTGACTCAAAAGAGAATCCTGCTACATTATTCACTGTTTCTGTAGCTGTAATAGTATCCCTGACCAGTAATGCCACCCCTCCTCCCCTTTCCCCCCCTCTCTAGCCCTTTTAAAGCACTGAAATCCAGGAATATTCAGAATCCATTCCTGCCCTGGTGTCAGCCAAGTCTCCGTAATGGCCACTACATCATAATTCTATGTATGTATCCAAGCTCTCAGTTCATCACCTTTGTCCCTGATGCTTCTTGCATTGAAGTAAACACACTTTAGCCCTTCTACCTTACTACCTTTATACCCTTTATTCTGCTGTTCTTTCCTCAAAGCCTCTCTATATGTTAGATCTGTCTTTACCCCATGCACTTCTTTCACTGTTCTATCACTCTGGGTCCCATCCCCCTTGCAAATTAGTTTAAACCCTCCTGAACCATGCTAGCAAACCTACCAGCAAGGATATTGCTCCTCCTCGAGTTCAGGTGCAACCCATCCAATCTGTACAGGTCCCTCCTTCCCCAGAAGAGATCCCAATGGTCCAAAAATCTAAAACCCTGCCCCCTGCATCAACTCCTCAGCCACGCATTCAACTGACATCTCCTTCAATTCTTACCGTCACTATCACGTAGTACTGGCAGCAACCCTGAGAACACCACCCTTGAGGTCCTGTTCTTCATCCTTTTGCCTAGTTCCTGAAACTCACTTCAGGACCTCATCCCTCTTCCTGCCTATGTCGTTGGTACCAACATGTATCACGACTTCTGGTTGCTTTTCCTCTCGTACCAGGATGTCACGCACCTGGTCAGAGACATCCCGGACCCTGGCACCCGGGAGGCAACAAACCATGCGGGTGTCCTTCTCACGTCCACAAAATCTCCTGTCTGCTCCCCTGACTACAGAGTCTCCATTGACGACAGCTCTCCTCTTCTCCGTCACATCTTTCTGCACCACAGGGTCGGACTCAGTGCCAGAGGCTCTGCCACCGTGGCTCACACCTGATTGGTCATCCTCACCAACAGCACGGTCCGGGATGGTAAACTTATTATTCAGGGGAATGGCTACAGGGGTGCTCTGCACTACCTGTCTACTCTCCTTCACTTTCCCCCCTCGGACTGTCACCCAACGACCTGTTTCTGGCAGCCTAGTTGTGACTACCTCCCTGTAGCTCTCGTCTATGACTGCCTCATTCTCCCTTATGAGTCGAAGGTCATCCAGCTGCTGCTGCAGATTCCTCACACAGTCCTCCAGATTGCCCAGCCGCAAGCACTTCTGGCAGATGTGACTCTGCGAGAGAGGGTGTTCCCCCAAGACTGCCACATCTCACAGGAGAGGCACTTGCAAAATAGACAATAGACAATAAGTGTAGAAGTAGACCATTCAGCCCTTCGAGCCTGCACCGCCATTCTGAGATCATGGCTGATCATTCACTATCAATACCCAGTCCCTGCCTTGTCCCCATATCCCTTGATTCTCCTATCCATAAGATACCTATCTAGCTCCTTCTTGAAAGCATCCAGAGAATTGGACTCCACTGCCTTCCAAGGCAGTGCATTCCAGACCCCCACAACTCTCTGACAGAAGAAGTTTTTCCTTAACTCTGTCCTAAATGACCTACCCCTTATTCTCAAACCATACCCTCTGGTACTGGACTCTCCCAGCATCTGGAACATATTTCCTGCCTCTATCTTGTCCAATCCCTTAATAATCTTATATGTTGCAATCAGATCCCCTCTCAATCTCCTTAATTCCAGCATGTACAAGCCCAATCTCTCTAACCTCTCTGTGTAAGACAGACTGGACATCCCAGAAATTAACCTTGTGAATCTACGCTGCACTTCCTCTACAGCCAGGATGTCCTTCCTTAACCCTGGAGACCAAAACTTTACAGAATACTCCAGGTGTGGTCTCACCAGGGCCCTGTACAAATGCAAGAGGATTTCCTTGCTCTTGTACTCAATTCCCTTTGTAATAAAGGCCAACATTCCATTAGCCTTCTTCACTGCCTGCTGCACTTGCTCATTCACCTTCAGTGACCGATGAACAAGGACTCCTAGATCTCTTTGTATTTCTCCCTTACCTAACTCTACACCGTTCAGGTAATAATCTGCCTTCCTGTTCTTACTCCCAAACTGGATAACCTCACACTTATTCACATTAAACGTCATCTGCCAAGTATCTGCCCACTCACCCAGCCTATCCAAGTCACCCTGAATTCTCCTAACATCCTCATCACATGTCACACTGCCACCCAGCTTAGTATCATCAGCAAACTTGCTGATGTTATTCTCAATGCCTTCATCTAAATCGTTGATGTAAATCATAAACAGCTGTGGTCCCAATACTGAGCCCTGTGGCACCCCACTAGTCACCACCTGCCATTCCAAGAAACACCCATTCACTGTTACCCTTTGCTTTCTATCTGCCAACCAGTTTTCTATCCATGTCAATATCTTCCCCCCAATGCCATGGGCTCTGATTTTACCCACCAATCTCCTATGTGGGACCTTATCAAATGCCTTCTGAAAATCCACTGGATCTCCATTTTCTAACTTCCTGGTAACATCCTCGAAAAACTCCAATAAAAACTCCAATAGATTAGTCAAGCATGATTTGCCCTTGGTAAATCCATTCTGGCTCGGCCCAATCCTATCACTGCTATCTAGATATGCCACTATTTCATCTTTAATAATGGACTCTAGCATCTTCCCCACTACTGATGTTAGGCTGACAGGACAATAGTTCTCTGTTTTCTCCCTCCCCCCTATCTTAAAAAGTGGGATAACATTAGCCATTCTCCAATCCTCAGGAACTGAACCTGAATCTAAGGAACATTAGAAAATGATTACCAGTGCATCCACAACTTCCAGGGCCACGTCCTTTAGTACCCTAGGATGCAGACCATCTGGACCTGGGGATTTGTCAGCCTTCAGTCCCATCAGTCTACTCATCACCGTTTCCTTCCTAATGTCAATCTGTTTCATTTCCTCTGTTACCCTATGTCCTTGGCCCATCCATACATCTGGGAGATTGCTTGTGTCTTCCCTAGTGAAGACAGATCTGAAGTACTTATCAAATTCTTCTGCCTTTTCTCTGTTTCCCATAACAATTTCACCCAATTCATTCTTCAAGGGCACAACATTGTTCTTAACTATCTTCTTTCTCTTCACATACCTAAAAAAGCTTTTGCTATCCTCCTTTATATTCCTGGCTAGCTTGCGTTCGTACCTCATTTTTTCTCCCCATATTGCCTTTTCAGTTAAGTTCTGTTGTTCCTTAAAAATTTCCCAATCATCTGTCCTCCCACTCACCTTAGCTCTGATATACTTCCTTTTTTTTAATGCTATGCAATCTCTGAATTCCTTTGTCAACCACTATGGCCCCTTTCCCCCCTTTGAATCCTTCCTTATCCGGGGGATGAACTGATTTTGCACCTTGTGCATTATTCCCAAGAATACCTGCCATTGCTGTTCCACTGTCTTTTCTGCTAGGATATCCATCCAGTTAACTTTGGCCAGCTCCTCCCTCATGGCTCCATAGTCTCCTTTGTTCAACTGCAACACTGACACCTCTGATCTGCCCTTATCCTTCTCAAATTGCAGATAAAAACTTATCATATTATGGTCACTACCTCCTAATGGCTCCTTTACTTCAAGATCACTTATCAAATCCTGTTCATTATATAACACTAAATCCAGAATAGCCTTGTCCCTGGTCGGCTTTCGTACAAGCTGTTCCAAGAATGCATCCCGTAGGCATTCTACAAACTCCCTATCCTGGGGTCGAGCACCAACCTGATTCTCCCAGTTCACCTGCATATTGAAATCCCCCATAACTACTGCGACATTACCTTTGCAAGAAAGGCAAGAAGAGCTTGCAAAAGGTTCAAAAAACTAGGTAATGATAGAGATCCAGAAAATTATAAGGCTAGCAAGAAGGAGCTTTAGAATGAAATTAGGAGAGCCAGCAAGGGTCATGAGAAGACCTTGGCGAGTAGGATTAAGGAAAACCCCAAAGAATTCTATCAGTATGTGAAGAGCAAAAGGATAAGATGTGATAAAATAGGACCAATCAAGTGTGACAGTGGAAAAGTGTGCATGGAACTAGAGGAGGTAGCGGAGTACTTAGTGAATTCTTTGCATTAGTATTCACTATGGAAAATGATCTTGGTGATTGTAGGGATGACTTACAGTGGATTGAAAAACTTGAGTATATAGACATTAAGAAAGAGGATGTGCTGGAGCTTTTAGAAAGCATCAAGTTGGATCAGTCACCTGGACCAGACTAGATATAACCCAGGCGAGGGAGGAGATTGCTGAGCCTCTGACAATGATCTTTGCATTATTAATGGCGATGGGGGAGGTTCCAGTGGATTGGAGGGTTGCAGATGTTGTTCCCTTATTCAAGAAAGGTAGCAGAGATAGCCCATGGAATTATAGACCAGTGAGTCTTACTTCAGTGGCTGGTAAGTTGATGGAGAAGATCCTGGGAGGCAGGATTTATGAACATTTGGAGAGCTATAATATGATTAGGAATAGTCAGCATGGCTTTGTCAAAGGCAGGTCATGCCTTATGAGCCTGATTGAATTTTCTGAGGATGTGATTAAACACATTGATAAAGGTAGAGCAGTAGATGTAGTGTATATGAATTTCATCAAGGCATTTGATAAGGTACCCCATGTAAGGCTTATTGAGAAAGGACCAAAAGGATCTTGCTTTGTGGATCCAAAATTGGCTTGCCCACAGAAGGCAAAGAGTGGTTGTAGACAGGTCATATTCTGTACAGAGGTCGGTGACCAGTTGTGTGCCTCAGGGATTTGGTCTGGGACCCCTTCTCTTCGTGATTTTTATAAATGAACTGGATGAGGAAGTGGAGGGGTGGCTTAGTAAATTTGCTGATGACGCAAAGGTTGGGCCTGTTGTTGATTATGTGGAGGGCTGTACAAGGTTACAGTGGGACATTGAGAAGTGGCAGATGGAGTTCAACACAGGTAAGTCTGAGGTGGTTCATTTTGGTAGGTCAAGTATGATGGCAGAATATATTATGTAGTAGGATATAGTATTAATGGTAAGACTCTTGGCAGTGTGGAGGATCAGATGGATCTCGGGGTCCAAGTCCATAGGACACTCAAAGCTGCTGCGCAGGTTGACTCTGTGGTTAAGAAGGCATGTGGTGCATTGGCCTTCATGAAGCGTGGGATTGAGTTCAAGAGCTGAGAGGTAAAGTTGCAGCTATATAGGACCCTGGTCAGACCCCACTTGGAGTACTGTGCTCATTTCTGCTCACCTCACTACAAGAAGGATGTGGAAACTATAGAAAGGGTGCAGAGGAGATTTACAAGGATGTTGCCTGGATTGGGGAGCATGCCTTAAGAGAATAGGTTCAGTGAACTTGGCCTTTTCTCCTTAGAGCGACAGAGGATGAGAGGTGATCTGATAGAGGAGTATAAGATGATGAAAGACATTGATCATGTGGATAGTCAGATGCTTTTTCCCAGAGCTGAAATGGCTAACACAAAAGGGCACAGTTTTAAGGTGCTTTGAAATAAGTACAGGGGAGATGTCAAGGGCATGTTTTTTTACTGAGAGAGTGGTGTGTGTGCAGAATGGTCTGCTGGAGATGGTGGTGAAGGCAGATACGATAGGGTCTTTTAAGAGGCTTTTGGATAGGTACATGGAGCTTAGAAAAATAGAGGGCTATGGGTAACCCTAAGTAATTTCTAAATTAGGTACATGTTCGGCACAACATTGTGGGATGAAGTTCCTTTATTGCGCTGTAGGTTTTCCATGTTTCTATGTTATTGAATACAGGAGACTGGATGTCATGTTGAAGTTATATAAGACATTGGTGAGGTCTAAGTTGGAGTATTGCATACAGTTTTTTTCATGTACCTACAGGAAAGATGTAATTAAGTTGAAAGAGTACAGAGAAAACTTACAAAGATGTTGCTGGGCTGGAGGACCTGAGTTATAAAGAAAGATTGAATAGGTTAGAACTTTATTCCTAAGAACAAAGAAGATTGAGGAGAGATTTGATAGAGGTATATAAAATTATGAGGGGTATAGGTAGGGTCAGTCAAGCATGTTTTTTTCCACTGAGGTTGGGTGGGACTACAACAGTTCATGCGTTAAAGGTGAAAGGTGAAAAATTTAAGTGGAACATGAGAGGAAGCTTCTTCACTCAGATGGTTGTGTGATGGTGGAACGAGCTACAAGTGCAAGTGGTGCATGCATGCTCGATTTCAACACTTAAGGGAAGTTTGGATAATTACGTGAATGGTAGGGGTGTGGAGGGCTATAGACCTGGTGCAAATTGATGGGAGTAGGAAGCTTAAATGGTTCAGCATGGACTAGATGGGCTGAAGGGTCTGTTCTGTACTGTATTTTTCTATGACTCTACGACTCCTAGACTCGCCCACAAATGGAAACAGCCTCTTCCATGTCCACTCTATCCAGGGCTTTCAGTATTCAGTAGGTTTCAATGAGATTCTCCCCTCAGTCATCTAAACTCCATGAAATACAGGCCCAGAGAAATCAAAGGCACCTCAGTACGGTGCACAGCCAAAGTCTTTTTGATGGGGTAAGGCATCCGAAACTAGAGGGCATAGCTTTAAAGTAAAAAAGGAAACAGTTAAAAGGGAGCTGAGAGACAATTTTTTTCCACACAGAAGGTGATGTCTATGGAATGAGCTGCAAGAGGGTGTGGTAGAGGCAGGCACATGTATGACAGTTACATGGGTGGGAAAGCTTTAAAGGAATATTGAGTAAATGCAGGAAAATAGGACTAGCTAAACTAGGCAACTTGGTTGCCACAAATGAACATTGAACATAAAACAGTACAGCACAGTACAGACCCTTCAGCAAGTTATGTTATGTCAACCTTTTAAACTACTCCAAGATCAATCTAACCCTCTCTTCCACATAGCCCTCCATTTTTCTTTCATCCATGTGTCTAATATATCTTAATGTCCTTAATATATCTGCCTGTACCACCAACTCAGCAGTATATTTGATTCACCGATCATTCTCTGTGTAAAAAGCCTACCTCTGACATCCCCCTATACTTCCCTCTGCATTCCGGCACTGACCATTGCTGTGCTGGGAAAAAGGTACTGGCTGTCCACTCTAAAACTTCTACATCCTTCCTATTATGAGGTTACTTATTATGAACTGAATACAATAGTCCAATTGTGGTATAACCAGGTTTTAAAGTACTGCAACATTCCTTCACAACCAGAATTGCAACCAACATCTGCCATTTCTTACCCAGCTCTGCATCCAGTCAATATCCCATTTTAAACTATGACAACCTTCTATGCTATTCACAACACCACCAACACTTGTGTTATCTGTAAACTTACTAACCCACAATTTCACTTCCTCATCCAAGTGTTTTATAAAAATCACAATGAGCAGCGGTCCCAGAGCAGATCCCTGTGGAACTCTACTGGTCACCAACCTCCAGGAAGAATACATCACACTCTGTTTTCTGTGGGAAAGCCAATTCTGTATCCACACAGCGGTTTCCCTGGATCTCATGCCTCCTCTTGTCAATTTGGGCTATAGGGCCTGTTTCTGTGCTATATAGCTCCATCACTCTAAAACTTCACAGGTCAATCAAATAAACACAGTAGGTACAGGAACAGGTGAAAGGATGGTCTCCTGCTCACCATCACCTTCCCAAGGTACACAAGGATGGAAAAAATATGCCACCCATTACAGGAATAGCTGAATCCTATGGGGTGGGGGTAGCAGCTCATCTCCATGGTGGCATGGGAAAAAGGCTCTGTCTTATAGGGAGATGTCTTATAAATGTTTGAATGGAAAGAAAGGAGGAAGATTACACCATATTTCACCAGTACTGTCACTGCTCTGGCAGCATTTGATGTGGCAGTGCAGGAAGAGTTTTATTCCATCTAATTCATGCTCTGTCTGTCCTGGAAGTGTAAGATGTGCAACCAACACTTCACGTTTTGGTTTTTAGTTTCGAATAGTCACCTTACTTTTGACTATCCTCTGCATGGTCTTCTGCTTAGCTCCAGGGCTGAAAGGACTGGGTCAGCTTAATCCTACTAATGATCTCTAATTTCCAAAGGGTTCCTTTCAAACTGTGGTGATTATAGAATTTAAGACCAGATGCTTCTGTTTCTTCTGAATGTTGCTATGGAGATCCTGAGAGGCTAGAAACAAGAGCTTGAACACCATGCTAAACAATTGTGTGGGTGGATAGCTGTGTCTGAGAAAGGAGAAGGACAGAGAGCAGTTAAGTGTGTCAGTAGCAGAGCAAGCAGCGGAGTGTGAGGAGCTAAGATTAAATGCTAGTCTACAAAAGAGGCTGGCAGAACAGTTCAACACCAGCGCCACTGCAGTGAAATGGGATCTGCATCGTCCGCCTACCAGCCCAGAGCCATCTTCTTGGACATCGAGGGACGCATACAAAAGGTAGAGACGCTGGTTACAGTGTACACTCAGTGCTGCAGGGATTAATCCTTGGGGATCATCATCAGAAGGAGATTGCTTCCTATTGTAGGACCAGAATGAGATGCAGGAGAGAATCAGACCTGTCGGACCATTGAGGCTGCTGTTTGAAGAAAATTGGTATGAAATAGTATCGGATTATTTAAAGGATGAGGATGACTGAAACATAAAGTTGCTTGTTGTCATCCAGCTTAATGGTTTAACTACATCTGGCATTAGCTCAAAGAAACCAGAGGTAGACAGGCTGATAAGGAAGGCATGCTGGCCTTCATCAGTCAGGGAACTATGTATAAGAGTTGGGAGGTAATGATCAGTTATACAAGATATTGGGAAGGCCGCACTTGCAGTATTGCGTGCAGTTTGAACCCTCCATTATAGAAAAAATATTAAAAAGAAAAAAAGAATGCATAAAAGGTTTCAAGGATGTTGTCTGGACTTGGACCTCAATTTCAAGGAGAGGTGGAGAAACAAGGACTTTATTCCTTAGAATGTAAGAGATTGAACTAATGGACAAAAATAAGATCATGAAGGCATAGAGAATTGGAAAGCACATAGGGAGAGGGTGCTAAAAGCAAGAGAACATTGGTTAAGATCAGAAATGGAGATTTAAAAGGGACATCAGTTTAACAATGTTTAAAAGCCATCTGGATAAGTACATGGACTGGAGATTTTTAAAGAGATATGGCCCAAATGTAAATAGATAGGCAAGCTTGTTATACAGCACAGTGAATATGAAGAAGTTGTTCTGGAGGGCTTGTTCTCATGCTGAATGACTCTATGACCAATAAATAGCGCTCTCTCTCTCTCTCTCTCTCTCTCTCTCTCTCTCTCTCCTCTCTCCTCTCTCCTCTCTCCTCTCTCCTCTCTCCTCTCTCCTCTCTCTCCTCTCTCTCCTCTCTCTCTCTCTTACTTGGAGCTGAATTCAGTTTAGATGCCTACCTAAGTGGAAAGTGGTCAGTGAAGGAGTGGAGCTTTGAGGCTTTGACTTGAGAGGCTTCAACAAGAAGAGACAGAGGACGAGCTGGCTCCCAGTTAGGCTTTACAATGCCTCCTGAGATGGTGATGTGCCTCTCATGTGAGATGTGACAGTCTTGGGGGAACTCCCCTCTCTCGCAGAGTCACATCTGCCAGAAGTGCTTGCGGCTGGGCGATCTGGAAGACTGTGTGAGGAATCTGGAGCAGCAGCTGGATGACCTTTGACTCATAAGGGAGAATGAGGCAGTCATAGTTGAGAGCTACAGGGAGGTAGTCACACCTAGGCTGCTAATAAGTATACCGACCTGGATACTGTTGGCAGGGACGACTGACCAGGGGTGAGCCATGGTGGCAGGGCCTCAGGCACTGAGTCTGATCCTGTGGTGCAGAAGGGTGGGAGGGAGAAGAGGAGAGCTGTTGTCATTGGGGACCCTATAGTCAGGGGAGCAGACAGGAGATTTTGTGGACATGAAAAGGACACCACATGGTTTGTTGTCTCCCAGGTGCCAGGGTCCGGGATGTCTCTGACCGGGTGCATGACATCCTGGTACGAGAGACAAAGCAGCCAGAAGTCGTGATACATGTTGGTACCAAAGACATAGGCAGGAAGAGGGATGAGGTCCTGAAGTGTGAGTTTCAGGAACTAAGCAGAAGGCTGAAGAACAGGACCTCAAAGGTGGCGTTCTCAGGATTGCTGCCAGTGCTGCGTGATAGTGATGATAAGAATTGGAGGAGATTGCAGTTGAATGCGTGGCTGAGGAGTTGGTGCAGGGGGCAGGGTTTTAGATTTTTGGATCATTGGGATCTCTTCTGGGGAAGGGGGGACCTGTACAGATTGGATGGGTTGCACTTGAACTCGAGGGGGAGCAATATCCTTACATGGAGGTTTGCTAGCTTGGTTCGGGAGGGTTTAAACTATTTGCAAGGGGGATGGGACCCAGAGCAATAGAGCAGTGGAAGAAGTGTGAGTATATGGAGCAATGCATATAGAGAGGCTTTGTGGAAAGAGGAGCAGAATAGAGAGTGTAAAGGTAGAAGGGCTAAAGTGTGTGTACTTCAATGCAAGAAGCATCAGGAACAAAGGTGATGAACTGAGAGCTTGGATGCATACATGGAATTATGATGTAGTGGCCATTACAGAGACTTGGCTGGCACCAGGGCAGGAATGGATTCTCAATATTCCTGGATTTCAGTGATTTAAAAAGGCTAGAGAGGGGGGAGAAAGGGGAGGAGGGGTGGCATTACTGGTCAGAGATACTATTACAGCTACAGAAAGGGTGGATAATGTAGCAGGATCCTCTTTTGAGTCAGTATGGGTGGAAGTCAGTAACAGGAAGGGAGCAGAAACTCTACTGGGAGTATTCTCTAGGCCCGCTGGGAGCAGCAGAGATACAGAAAAGCAGTTTGGAGGCAGATTTTGGAAAGGTGCAAAAATAACAGGGTTGTTATCATGGGTGACTTTAACTTCCCTAATATTGATTGGCACCTGATTAGTTCCAATTGTTTAGGTGGGGCAGAGTTTGTTAAGTGTGCCCAGGATGGATTCCTGTCACACTATGTTGACAGGCCAACTAGGGGGAATGACATACTAGATCTAGTATTAGGTAACGAACCAGGTCAGGACACAGATCTGTCAGTGGGTGAGCATCTGGGGGACAGTGATCACTGCTCCCTGGCCTTTAGCATTATCATGGAAAAGGATAGAATCAGAGAGGACAGGAGAATTTTTAATTGGGGAAGGGCAAATTATGAGGCTATAAGGTTAGAACTTGTGGGTGTGAATTGGGATGATATTTTTGCAGGGAAATGTACTATGGACATGTGGTTGAGGTTTAGGGATCTATTGCAGAATGTTAGGGATAAATTTGTCGTGGTGAGGAAGATAAAGAATGGTATGTGAGTTTCTTGTAAAAAAATAATAGGGACCTTAAATAAATTTCCTAATATAAGCAAAAATCTTATTACGTTTAATGGTGATTTAACTCTTTCACATTAAAACTGAGTAAATAGTATGGTCCATTTTTAATATTATTTAAAGGAAGGGTTAAAATGTAAGTTAAAACCAATCCAAAAACCCTTAGAAATAGTAACCAAGCAACAAATTGGCTAAAAAAAATTCGAAAACAGCTTCTGAGGGAAAAAAATCATACCCCCGCCCATCTCCCAAAGAAAGAAGACTGACCAATAGAAAGCCGGCATCTACAACTATGGACAACCCTCCAAAAAACCTGGCGATTGTTCCAATTAGTTTCAAAGTTATTTATTTTCAAGGTTTGACTGAACAATATCCGAAGAAATTTAATTCTCATATATCAAAAATACAGTATTAAAAATACAAAAGGAAATTAGTTACAAAGGTTTACCAAAAGTAAAAGATACAATTATTCATACAGAAAGACATTAAACATTTAATCTTATCTCTTCATGAAAAAGCAGGCTAAGCAGTTAGCTTTCAAATTTAAAAAATCTTTATGCTTCAGCATTCAAACAAAACCATTCGAAGGATTCATTTTTAATGAGATTCTCAGTCAAGCTGGGTAGCCAAGGGATGGGTTAAAACCCTTGTTAAAAAATTCCAACAAAGCTTGTTTAAACTTAGCACATTTCTGCATAACCTCAAGCAAATAGTCTTTGAGAGTCTTAATATTCCACCCTATAATGAATCATGCCCCTTCGACGGGATTTGTGAATTAAAAGTTTCTCATTTAATCTTGTGCTTTCATGTAAGGACAAACTAAACAGCTAGCCTTCGGGATTTAAAAAAATTTTTGTGCTTCAGCAGTCGAATGAAACCATTCGAAAGATCCATTTTTAAGTGTGATTCTAAGTCAAGCTGGGTAGTGAAGGGAGGGCTTGAAACCCTTGTTAAAAAACTCAGACATAACTTTGAACTTAGCACATTCCTGCATAACCTCAGGTGAGTAATCTTCAACAATTCTAATCTTGCAACTATGATAGTCAGTCATGCCTCTTTGACAAGATTTGCAAACTAACAGTTCCTTTTTTTTAAATTCATGAAAAACAAATGATTACTGATCTTGGTCTATCTCTGTTAGGAGGTCTAAACACGGGAGACCTGTGAACGATCATTCAAAGGGAAAGATGCCAAAATTTCTGGAAATAATTCTGGCAGAAAGTTTGCAAAGAATTCCATAGGATGGTCCCCTTCAGTTAATTCTTCGAGACCAAGAACCCATAGGTTGTTCTTTCTACTTCTATTTTCTATGTTGATAATCTTCTGTCTTAACTTTTCGTTGGACTTCGATTGCTTTTCATAAAGCTTTTGCAATTTATCCACTTCCGTTTCCAGAAACGACAAAATTGCTTCATTATTTTTTATACATTTATCATGTTCATTAAGACTTTGCTGAATAGAATCCAATTTACCATCTATTTGTTTAAATTCAGAGCTGAATTGTTGAAACTTCTCAGAGGCTCCTCGTGTATGACTTTGCAGCAAATCCATAATAGAATCCAAAGAAACAGGGGGATCATCCTCTTTAGTACCTCTGTCACCCCTTAATGTAGCCATAATGAAAAAATATCACACTTAAAAAAGAAGTTTCAAGACAGGTTGGAAATAGTAAGGTAATTAGAATTGGAGCAACAGCAGATTGCTGCTTCTCCATCAGCCACCACCAGGAAATCTGGTGTTAGTTTTCATTAGTTGAAGGATAGAATTTAAGAGTCGCGAGGTAATGATGCAGCTCTATAAAATTCTGGTTAGGCCACACTTGGAGTACTGTGTCCAGTTCTGGTCGCCTCTCTATAGAAAGGATGTCAAAGCACTGGAAAGGGTACAGAGGAGACTTACCAGGTTGCTACCTGGTTTAGAAAGTATGTATTATGATCACAGATTAAGGGAACTAGGGCTTTACTCTTTGGAGAGAAGCAGGATGAGAGGAGACATGATAGAGGTATACAAGATATTAAGAGGAATAGATAGAGTGGACAGCTAGCGCCTCTTCCTCAAGGCACTGCTACTCAATACAAGAGGACATTGCTTTAAGGTGAGGGGTGGGAAGTTAAGGGGGATATTAGAGGAAGGTTTTTCACTCAGAAAGTGGTTGGTGCATGGAGTGCACTGCCTGAGTCAGTGGTGGAGTCAGATACACTAGTGAAATTTAAGAGACTACTAGACAGGTATTTGGAGGAATTTAAGGTGGGGGTTATATGGGACGGAGGGTTTAAGGGTCTGCACAACATTGTGGGCCAAAGGGCCTGTACTGTGCAGTACTATTCTATGTTCTATGTTCTAAACTATCTGCCTGTTCTTTTGGCTGTCTAACAGTCTATAACACCATAAGATATAGGAACAGAATTAGGCCAATTGGCTCATCAAGCCTGCTCTGACATTTCTTCGTAGCTGATCAATTTTCCCTGTCAGTCCCAATCTCCTGCCATCTCCACATATTCCTTCATGCCCTGATCAATCAAGAATCTATTAACCTCTGCCTTAAATACTCATAAAGATGGCTTCCACAGCTGCCTGTGGCAGCAAGTTCCACAGATTCACCACTCTCTGGCAAAAGAAATTCCTTTTCATCTCCATTCTATGAAGATAGAGCTGTGGATGTAGTGTATGTGAATTTCAGTAAGGCATTTCAAGTCAAGTCAAGTCACTTTTATTGTCATTTCGACCATAACTGCTGGTACAGTGTATAGTAAAAATGAGAAAACGTTTTTCAGGACCATGATGTTACATGACACAGTACAAAAACTAGACTGAACTACGTAAAAAAAAAACAACACAGAGAAAGCTACACTAGACTACAGACCTACACAGGACTGCATAAAGTGCACAAAAGCAGTGCAGGCATTACAATAAATAATAAACAGGACAATAAGGCAAGGTGTCAATCTAGGCTCTGGGTATTGAGTAGTCTGATAGCTTGGGGGAAGAAACTTTTACATAGTCTGGTCGTGAGAGCCCAAATGCTTCGGAGCGTTTTCCCAGATGGCAGGAGGGAGAAGAGATTGTATGAGGGATGCATGGGGTCCTTCATAATGTTGCTTCCTTTGCGGATGCAGCGTGTAGTGTAAATGTCCATAATGGTGGGAAGAGAGACCCCAATAATCTTCTCAGCTGACCTCACTATCCGCTGCAGGGTCTTGCGATCCGAGATGGTGCAATTTCCGAACGAGGCAGTGATGCTGCTGCTCAGGATGCTCTCAATACAACCCCTCATATGAGGCTCATTCAGAAAGTAATGAGGCATGGGTTCCAAGGAGACTTTGCTTTGTGAATCCAGAATTGGCTTGCTCACAGATGATAAAATGTGGTTGTGGATGGTTCATATTCTTCATGGAGGTCGGTGACCAGTGGTGTCCTGCAGGAATCTGTTCTGGGACCCCCCCTCCACCTTTATGATTTTTATAAATGACCTGAAAGAGGAAGTAGAAGTAGTAAGTTTGCTGATGACACAAAGTTTGGGCTGTTGTGGATGGTGTGGAGGGCTGTCAGAGGTTACAGCGGGACATTGATAGGATGCAATACTGGGCTGAAAAGTGGCAGATGGAGTTCAACCCGGATAAATGTGAAGTGATTAATTTTGGTAGGTCAAGTTTGAAGGCAGAATATAATAGTAATGGTAAGACACTTGGCAGTGTGGAGGATCAGCAAGATCCTGTGCTCTGTGTCCATAGGACACGCAAAGCTGTTGTTAAGAAAGTGTATTGTGTGTTGGCATTCATCAGCCATGGGATTGGGTTCAAGAGCCGTGAGGTAATATAGCTATATAAAACCTTGGTCAGATCCCACTTGGAGCACTGTGTTCATTTCTGGTCACCTCACTACAGGAAGTATGTGGATGCTACAGAGAGAGTGCAGAGAGATTTACAGGGATGTTGCCTGGATTGGGGAGCGTGCCTTATAAGAATAGGTTGTCTGAACTCGGCCTTTTCTCCTTGGAGTGACGGAGGATGAGATGTGACCTGATCGAGGTGTAAAAGATGATGAGAGGCATTGATCATGTGGATAGCCAGAGGCTTTTCCCCAGGTCTGAAATGGCTAGCATGAGAGGGCACAGCTTTAAGATGCTTGGAAGAAGGAACAGAGGAGATGTCAGGGGTAAGTTTTTTACACAGAGAGTGGTGGGTGCACGGAATGGGCTGCCAGCAACAGTGGTAGCAGCAGATACAATAGGGTCTTTTAAGAGACTCTTAGATAGGCACATGGGCTTAGAAAAATAGAGGGTTATGCATACATCCTTGTAGAGGGTGCTTAAGGGCCAACTGCACAGAGTACAGGACTTGTACTGTATATTCCAGTCAGAAGATATCGAGAGAGGTGATGAACTTAGTCAGGAAGAAAAAGGAAAAGTATGTAAAGCTTAGGAAGCTAGAACCAAATGAGATTACTGGTGCCTTGATCAATATCTTTGTGTCCTCTCTCAACACAGGTGAGGTCCCAGAGGACTGTCGAGCAGCTAGTGCTGTTCCATTATTCATGAAAGGAACCAGGGATAATCCTGGAAACTATAGACTGGTGAACCTCATGCCTTATGAGAATAGGTTGAGTGAACTCAGCCTTTTCTCCTTGGAGCGACAGAGGATGAGAGGTGACCTGATAGAGGTGTATAAGATGATGAGAGGCATTGATCCTGTGGATAGTCAGAAGCTTTTTCCCAGGGCAGAAATAGTTGCCACAAAAGGACACAGGTTCAAGGTGCTGGGGCATAGGTACATAGGAGATGTCAGGGGTAAGTATTTTACTCAGATAGTGGTGAGTGGTTGGAATGAGCTGCTGGCAATGGTGGTGGAGGTGGATATGATAGGGTCTTTTAAGGGACTTTTGGATAGGTACATGAAGCTTAGAAAAATAGAGGACTATAGGTAAGCCTTGCAAAATTTCTAAGGTAGGGATGTGTTTGGCACAACTTTGTGGGTGAAAAGGCCTGTATTGTGCTGTAGATTTTTGTGTTTCTATGCCTGAGGTAGGGACATTACTGGAGGAAATTCATAGGGTTGGGATTCATGAGCATTTGGAAGCCTATGGCCTAATTATGGACACCTGACTTGGCTTTGTACGGGTTAAGTTGTGTCTTACTAACTTGATTGAGTTTGCAAGTAGATGATGGGTGTAACATGAATATAAGGAAGCACAAGCCAATGATTGGGTACAAATGCAGACAGAGCAAAGAACTAAATTGTACCACAGAGGCAAAACTCAAAAGGGCAAAGAATGCAGGACTGAAGGTGCTGTATTTAAATGCATGTAGCATTCAGAATAAGGTGGATGAACTCATGGTGCAATTAGAAATTGGTTGGTATGATGTTGTGGGCATCACTGAGTTGTGGCTGGAAAAAGGCCATAGTTGGGAGCTTAATATCAAAGGATATACTTTGAATTGAAAGGACAGGCAGAAAGGCATCGGCAGTGATGTGGCTCTGTTGGTAAGAGATGCAATTACATCTTTAGAAAGAGGTGACACAGGGTCAGAGAATGTTGAATATTTGTGAGTGCTGTTAAGAAACTGCTAGGTTAAAATAATGCATGATGGGAATCATATATAGGCCTCCAAATAACCATATAACCATATAAAAATTACAGCACGGAAACAGACCATCTCGGCCCTCCTAGTCCGTGCCGAATGCTTACTCACCTAGTCCCACTGACCCGCACTCTGCCCATAACCCTCCATTCCTTTCCTGTCCCTATACCTATCCAATTTTACTTTAAGTGACAATACCGAACCTGCCTCTACCACTTCTACTGGAAGCTCATTCCACACAGCTACCACTTTCTGAGTAAAGAAATTCCCCCTCGTGTTACCCTTAAACTTTTGGCCCCTAACTCTCAACTCATGTTCTCTTGTTTGACTCTCCCCTACTCTCAATGGAAAAAGCTTATCCACGTCAACTCTATCTATCCCCCTCATAATTTTAAATACCTCTATCATCCCCCCTCAACCTTCTATGCTCCAAAGAATAAAGACCTAACTTGTTCAACCTTTCCCTGTAACTTAAGTGCTGAAACCCAGGTAACATTCTAGTAAACCTTCTCTGTACTCTCTCTATTTTGTTGATATCTTTCCTATAATTCGGTGACCAGAACTGTACACAATACTCCAAATTCGGCCTTACCAATGCCTTGTACAATTTTAACATTACATCCCAACTCCTATACTCAATTCTCTGATTTATAAAGGCCAACATATCAAAAGCTTTCTTCACCACCCTATCCACATGAGATTCCACCTTCAGGGAACTATGCACCATTATTCCTAGATCACTCTGTTCTACTGCATTCTTCAATGCCCTACCATTTACCATGTATGTCTTATTTGGATTATTCCTACCAAAATGTAGCACCTCACACTTATCAGTATTGAACTCCATCTGCCATTGTTCATCCCATTCTTCTAACTGGCCTAAATCTCTCTGCAAGCTTTGAAAACCTACTTCATTATCCACAATGCCACCTACCTTATTATCATCTGCATACTTACCAATCCAATGTAACACCCCATCATCCAGATCATTAATGTACATGACAAACAACATTGGACCCAGTACAGATCCCTGAGGCATGCCACTAGTCACAGGCCTCCAACCTGACGAACAGTTATCCACCACTACTCTCTGGCATCTCCCATCCAGCCACTGTTGAATCCATTTTACTGCTTCGATATTAATACCTAACGATTGAACCTTCCTAACTAACCTTTCATGCGGAACTTTGTCAAAGGCCTTACTGAAGTCCATATACATAACATCGACTGTGTTACCCTCGTCAATTTTCCTCGTAACCTCTTCAAAAAATTCAGTAAGATTTGTCAAATATGACCTTCCACGCACAAATCCATGTTTACTGTTCCTAATCAGACCAGTCTATCCAGATAATTATATATACCATCTCTAAGAATACTTTCCATTAATTTACACACTACTGACGTCAAATGGACAGGCCTATAATTGCTAAGTTTACTCTTAGAACCCTTTTTAAACAATGGAATCACATGAGCAATATGCCAATCCTCCGGCACCATCCCCGTTTCTAATGACATTTGAAATATTTATGACAGAGCCCCTGCTATTTCTACACCAACCTCCCTCAAGATCCTTGGGAATATCCTGTCAGGACCTGGAGATTAATCCACTTTTATATTCCTTAAAAGTGCCAGTACTTCTTCTTCTTTAATTGTCATAGTTTCCATAACTTCCCTACTTGTTTCCCTTACCTTACACAATTCAATATCCTTCTCCTTAGTGAATACCAAAGAAAAGAAATTGTTCAAAAGCTCCCCCATCTCTTTCGGCTCCACACATAGCTGTCCACTCTGATTATCTAAGGGACCAATTTTATCCCTCACTATTCTTTTGCTATTAATATAACTGTAGAAACCCTTTGGATTTATTTTCACCTTACTTGCCAAAGCAACTTCATATCTTCTTTTAGCTTTTCTAATTTCTTTCTTAAGATTCTTCTTACATTCTTTATATTCCTTGAGCACCTCATTTACTCCATGCTGCCTATATTTATTGTAGATATCTCTTTTTTTCCTAACCAAGTTTCCAATATTCCTTGAAAACCATGGCTCTCTCAAACGTTTAACCTTTCCTTTCAACCTAACAGGAACATAAAGATTCTGTGCCCACCTTTAAGTGACCTCCATTTCTCTATGACATCCTTCCCATAAACAAATTGTCGCAATCCACTGCTTCTAAATCCTTTTGCATCTCCTCAAAGTTAGCCTTTCTCCAATCAAAAATCTCAACCCTGGGTCCAGTCCTATCCTTCTCCATAATTATATTGAAACTAATGGCATTGTGATCACTGGACCCGAAGTGCTCCCCAACACATACCTCCGTCACCTGACTTCTTTCACTCCCTAACAGAAAATCCAACACTGCCCCTTCTCTAGTTGGTACCTCTATGTATTGCTGCAAAAAACTATCCTGCACACATTTTACAAACTCCAAACCATCCATCCCTTTTACAGTATGGGCTTCCCAGTCTATGTGTGGAAAATCAAAATCTCCCACAATCACAACCCTGTACTTATTACAAATATCTGCTATCTCCTTTCAAATTTGCTCCTCCAAGTCTTGATCCCCATTAGGTGGTCTATAATACACCCCTATAAGTATTACTACATCTTTCCCATTCCTCAATTCCACCCAAATAGTCTCCCTAGACGAGCCATCTAATCTATCCTGCCAGAGCACCGCTGTAATATTTTTTCTGACAAGCAACACATCACCTCCCTCTCTTGTCTGTCTGATTCTATCATACCTGAAGCAACGAAATCCAGGAATATTTAGTTGCCAATCGCACTCTTCCTGCAACCATGTTTCACTAATAGCTACAACATCATATTTCCAGGTAAAATCCATGCTCTAAGCTCACCCACCTTTCTTACAATGCTCCTAGCATTAAAATAAATGCATTTAAGAAATTCTCCAGCTCTTCCCCTCTGTTTATCTCTAACAGTACAAAGAACTTTACTGTCTTCTTTTTCTTCCT
This sequence comes from Hypanus sabinus, assembly GCF_030144855.1. NCBI lineage: Eukaryota > Metazoa > Chordata > Chondrichthyes > Myliobatiformes > Dasyatidae > Hypanus > Hypanus sabinus. Next base: position 190,680,547 of record NC_082709.1, read on the forward strand.
TCTCCCATACATCTGTTCCTACACTCTAGTTCCCCTCCCCCCCTTGTATCTAGTTTAAATAGTAGCCAAACTGCGGGGTTGAGGTTGCAAAGGGAGCTGGAAAGGGCATGTAATAAGGGTAATAACACAATTGTACTGGGGGACTTCAATATACAATTGAATTGAATTGACTTTATTTCTTACATCCTTCACATACATGAGGAGTAAAAATCTTTACATTACGTCCCTGTCTAAATGTGCAATGTGCAATCAGAGTAATTTATAACAATTTATAATAAATAGAACAGTCTATGTAACAGAGAAATACACTCAAATCAGCGTGAGTTCATCAGTCTGATGGCCTGGTGGAAGAAGCTGTCCCAGAGCCTGTTGGTCCAGGCTTTTACGCTGCTGTACCGTTTTCCGAATGGTAGCAGCTGGAATAGATTGTGGTAGGGGTGACTCAGGTCCCCAATGATCCTTTGAGCCCCTTGTTCACACCTCTCTTTGTAAATGTCCTGAATCATGGGAACAATAGATGCGCTGGTCTGTCCACATCACTCTCTGCAGAATCCTGTGGTTAAGGGAGGTATAGTTCCCATACCAGGTAGTGATGCAGCCAGTCAGGATGCTCTCAAATGTGCCCCTGTAGAAAGTCCTTAGGATTTGGGGACCCATACCAAACTTTCTCAACCGCTTGAAATGAAAGAGGTGCTGTTGTGCCCTTTTCACCACACAGCTGGTGTGTACAGGCCATGTGAGGTCCTCAGTGATGTGAATGCTGAGGAACTTAAAGCTGTGTACTTTCTCAACCCCAGATCCATTGATGTCAAGAGGGATCAGCCTGTCTCCATCTCTCCTGTAATCCACAACCAGCTCCTTTGTTTTTGCAACATTGAGAGTGCCGTTGTTTTCTTAACACCACTGTGTCAGAGAGATGACTTCTCCCCTGCAGGCCACCTTGTTACTGTTTGAGATTAGGCCTATCAATGTAGTGTCGGTGGCAAATTTAATTAGAAGATTAGAGCTGTAGGTGGCGACTGTCATGGGTATACAGGGAGTAAAGGAGGGGACTTAGTACACAGACCTGAGGGGCTCCTGTGTTGAGAGTCAAAGGGGTGAAGGATTGGGATTATCAGATTGGTGTTGGATAGCAAGAGAGGAAATTTGTTGAATGCTTACGAAATGACTTTTTAGAGCAGCTAAAAAGGGTAAGACCATCTTAGGTTATTGGAGTGTAATAACTCAGATCTTATTAGGGAGCTTAATGTAAAGGAAACTTCAGGAGAAATTGATCATAAAATGATTGAATTCATACTGCAATTTCAGAATAAGAAGCTTAAGTCACATAAGACCATATGACCATAAGACATAGGGCCAGAATTAGGCCATTTGAACAAAGAACATAAAACATAGAATAGTACAGCACAGTACAGGCCCTTCAGCCCACAATGTTGTGATGACCCTTAAATCCTGCCTCCCATATATCCTCCCAACTTAAATTCCTCCATATACCTGTCTAATAGTCTCTTAAATTTCACTAGTATATCTGCCTCCACCACTGACTCAGGCAGTACATCCCACACACCAACCACTCTCTGAGTAAAAAACCTTCCTCTAATATCCCCCTTGAACTTCCCACCCCTTACCTTAAATCCATGTCCTCTTGTATTAAGCAGTGGTGCCCTGGAGAAGAGACACTGGCTGTCCACTCTGTCTATTCCTCTTAATATCTTGTACACCTCTATCATGTTTCCTCTCATCTTCCTTCTCTCCAAAGAGTAAGGCCCTAGCTCCCTTAATCTCTGATCATAATGCATACTCTCTTAACTAGGTAGCATCCTGGTAAATCTCCTCTGTACCTTTCCAATGCTTCACATTCTTCCGATAGTGAGGCGACCAGAACTGGACACAATACTCCAAGTGTGGCCTAAGTGAAGTCATTTCTTCGGCAGTTTGAACAGGGCATAACTGTGCAAGCGTGTGAAGGTCAGACTGTGAGACAGCAAGAGAGTATAAAAAGCGAACAGATTGAGAGGAGAAGGTAACTTCTTTGGCAGCTTGAACGGGGCATGACTGCGCAAGCATGTGAAAGTCTGCCTGTGAGAACAGCGGGAGAGTTTAAAAAGCAAGCAGATCAATGGAGCGAGCATCATAGAAGCAGGCAACATAGTGGGAGACAGAGTAGGAAGGCTTTGACTCGAGAGGCTTCGGCGAGTAGAGGCTGAGGACGAGCTTGCTCCCAGTGAAGTAAGGCTGGGTAAGTTACTTTAATTAATTTAATTAACTTAGAAGTAGGTATTGGAGGCAGCAGTTATGGCAGTTGAGTGCTCCGTTTGCAGTATGTGGGAAGTCAGGGCGAATACAATTGTCCCTGATGACTACATCTGTAAAAAGTGCATCCAGCTGCAGCTCCTGACAAACTGAGTTAGGGAACTGGAGCTGGAGCTGGATGAGCTTCGGATCATTCCTGAGGCAGAGGCAGAAATAGACAGGAGTTTCAGGGAGACAGTCACCCCCAAAAGTAAGGAGATAGGTAGCTGGGTGACTGTCAGGAGAGGGCAGGGGAATAGACAGGAAGAGCAGAGCACCCCTGTGGCTGTTCCCATCAATAATAAGTATACCGTTTTGGATACTGTTGGTGGGGATGACCTACCAGGGACAAGTTGTAGTGATATCGTCTCTGGCACTGAGACTGGACCCTCAGCCCAGAAGGGAAGGAGGGAAAAGGGGAGAGCAGTAGTTATAGGGAATTCAACAGTTAGGGAGACAGATAAGAGGTTCTGTGGGAGAGATTGAGAATCCTGGATAGTCTGTTGTCTCCCTGGTGCCAGGGTCCGCGATATCTTGGATCGAGTTCTAGATATTCTCAGGAGGGAGGGTGAGCAGCCAGATGTTGTGGCCCATGTAGGGACCAATGACGTGGATAGGAAGAAGGAGGAGGTCCTGCAAAGAGAGTTTAGGGAGTTAGGTGCAAAGTTGAAGGACAGGACCTCCAGGGTTGCAATCTCAGGATTGCTACCCGTGCCACAAGCTAGTGACGCTAGAAATTGGAAGATAATACAGCTAAATACATGGCTAAGGAGTTGGTGCAGGAGGGAGGGCTTCATGTTCCTGGACAATTGGGCTTTGTTCCAGGGAAGGTGGGAATTGTTCTGATGGGACGGGTTGCACCTGAACTGGAGGGGGACTAATATCCTTGCGGGAAGGTTTGCTAGTGCTGCTCCAGTGGGTTTAACCTAGATTTGTAGGGGGAGGGGAACCGGAGTGTTAGAGCAGATAGTGAGGTGGGGGAGGATAAAAGATCATGTGAGAACTGCAAGAATAGTGCATGGAGTAAAGCCAGATCTAGCATATAAAGAGGCTTTGAGGAAAGAGAAACAGAATAAAGGGTGTAAAGGTAATAAGGTAGAAGGGCTAAAGTGTGTGTACTTCAATGCAAGAAGCATCAGGAACAAAAATGATGAACAGAGAGCATGGATACATACATAGAATTATGATGTAGTGGCCATTACAGAGACTTGGCTGGCACCAGGGCAGGAATGGATTCTCAATATTTCTGGATTTCAGTGTTTTAAAAGGGATAGAGAGGGGGGAAAGGGGAGGAGGGGTAGCATTACTGGTCAGGGATACTATTACAGCTATAGTAAGGGTGGATAATGTAACAGGACCCTCCGTATTGGTGGAAGTCAGGAACAGGAAGGGAGCAGTTACTCTATTGGGAGTATTCTATAGGCCCCCTGGTAGCAGCAGGGATACCAAGGAACAGATTGAGAGGCAGATCTTGGAGAGGTGCAAAAATAGCAGGGCTGTTATCACGAGTGATTTTAACTTCCTTAATATTGATTGGCACCTGATTATTTCCAATGGTTTAGATGGGGCATAGATTGTTAAGTGTGTCCAGGATGGATTCCTGTCACAGTATGTTGACAGGCCGACTAGGGGGAATGCCATACTAGATCTAGTATTAGTTAACAAACCGGGTCAGGTCACAGATCTGTCAGTGGGTCAGCATATGGGCGACAGTGACCACCTCTCCCTGGCGTTTAGCATTATCATGGAAAAGGACAGAATCAGAGAGGACAGGAAAATTTTTAATTCAGGAAGGGCTAATTATGTTATAAGGGTAGAACTTGCGGGTGTGAATTGGGATGATGTTTTTGCAGAGAAATGTACTATGGACATGTGGTCGATGTTTAGGGATCTCTTGCAGGATGTTAGGGATAAATTTATCCCGGTGAGGAAGATAAAGAATGGTAGGGTGAAGGAATCATGGGTGACAAGTGAGGTGTAAAATCTAGTCAGGTGGAAGAAGGCAGCATACATGAGGTTTAGGAAGCAAGGAATAGATGGGGCTATTGAGGAATATAGGGTAGCAATAAAGGAGCTTAAGAAGGGGCTGAGGAGAGCAAAAAGGGGGCATGAGAAAGCCTTTGCGAGTAGGGTAAAGGAAACCTCCAAGGCATTCTTCAGTTATGTGAAGAACAAAAGGATGACAGGAGTGAATGTAGGACCGAATAGAGATAAAGGTGGGAAGATGTGCCTGGAGGCTGTGGAAGTGAGCGAGGTCTTCAATGAATACTTCTCTTTGGTATTCACCAATGAGAGGGAACTTGATGATGTTGAGAACAACGTGAGTGAGGTTGATGTTTTGGAGCATGTTGATATTAAGGGAGAGGAGGTGTTGGAGTTGTTAAAATACATTAGGATGGATAAGTCCCTGGGGCCTAAAGGAATATTCCTCAGGCTGCTCCACAAGGTGAGGGAAGAGATTGCTGAGCCTCTGGCTAGGATCTTTATGTCCTCGTTGTTCACGGGAATGGTACCGGAGGACTAGAGGAAGGTGAATGTTGTCCCCTTGTTCAAAAAAGTTAGTAGGGATAATCTGGGTAATAATAGACCAGTGAGCCGTACATCTGTGGTGGGAAAGCTGTTGGAAAAGATTCTTAGAGATAGGATCTATGGGCATTTAGAGAATCATGGTCTGATCAGGGACAGTCAGCATGGCTTTGTGAAGGGCAGATTGTGTCTAACAAACCTTATAGAGTTCTTTGAGGAGGTGATCAGGCATATAGATGAGGGTAGTGCAATGGATGTGATCTACATGGATTTTAGTAAGGTGTTTGATAAGGTTCCACATGGTAAGCTTATTCAGAAAGTCAGAAGGCATTGGATCCAGGGAAGTTTCACCAGTGGGGTTCAGAATTGCCTTGTCTGCAGAAAGCAGAGGGCCGTGGTGGAGGGAGTACATTCGGATTGGAGGGTTGTGTCTAGTGGTGTCCCACAAGGATTGGTTCTGGTACCTCTACTTTCCATGATTTTTATTAACGACCTGGATGTGGGGGGTAGAAGGGTGGATTGGCAAGTTTGCAGATGACACAAAGGTTGGTGGTGTTGTGGATAGTATAGAGGATTGTCGAAGATTGCAGAGAGACATTAATAGGATGCAGAAGTGGGCTGAGAAGTGGCAGATGGAGTTCAATCCGGAGAAGTGTGAGGTGGTACACTTTGGAAGGACAAACTCCAAGGCAGAGTACAAAGTAAATGGCAGGATACTTAGTAGTGTAGAGGTGCAGAGGGATCTGGGGGTACATGAAAGTTGCCTCACAGGTAGATAGGGTAGTTAAGAAAACTTATGGGGTGTTAGCTTTCATAAGTCAAGGGACAGAATTTAAGAGTCACAAGGTAATGATGCAGCTTTTTTGTGGCCACATGAAAACGCTGCATCATTTGGCCCATCAAATCTGCACTGCCATTCAATCATAGCTGATTTTTTTTATCCCCTCCTCAGTCCCACTCCCTGGCCTTCATCCCATAACCTTTCATGCCACGTCCTATCAAGAAGCCATTGAGCTCTGCCTTAAGTACACCCAACAACCTGGCCTCCACAGCTGCCTGTGGTAATACATTTCAGAAATTCATCACCCTCTGGCTAAAGAAATTTCTCCACATCTCTGTTTGAAATGGACACTCCTCCATCCTGTCTTTGGTCCGAGACTCCCCCAGCATGAGAAACATGCTTTTCACATCTACTCTGTCTAGGCCTTTCAACAGTTGAAAGGTTTCAATGGGATCCCCCCTCATCCTTCTAAATTCCAGCGAGTACAGACCCAAAGCTATCAAACATTCCTTGTATGATAACCCTTTTATTTCCAGCATCATCCTTGTGAACTTCTTCTGAACCTTTTCCAGTGCCAGCACATCTTTTCTTAGATAAGGAGCCCAAAACTGTTAACAAAACTAAGGTGAGGCCTCACTAGTGCCTTATAGAGCCTGAGGATCATATCCCTGCTCTTGTATCCTAGATCTCTTGAAATGAATGCTAACATTGCATTTGTCTTCCTCACCACTGGCTCTACTTGCAAGTTAACCTTGAGGGTGTTCTGCACAAGGACTCCCAGGTCCTATTGCACCTCAGAATTTTAGATTTTCTCCCCGTTTAGAAAATAGTCTTCACATTTATTTCTACTACCAAAGTGCATAACGATGCATTTTCCAACATTGTATTTCATTGCCACTCTCTTGATGAACTAGGAACATGGATCAATTTGTGGAACTGTGATGTGTGCCAGGCTTCAGATGTTTCAAAAAGGACAGGGAGCGAGGCAAAAGAGGTAGGAGCATGGCATTGCTAATCAGGGATAGTGTCATAGCTGCAGAAAAGGAGGAAATCATGGAGGGGTTATCTACTCAGTCAATGTGGGTGAAAGTCAGAAACAGGAAGGGGGCAATAACTCTATTAGGTGTTTTTATAGAGCTCCCAATAGTAACAGAGACATCAAGGAGCAGATAGGGAGGCAGATTCTGGAATGGTACAATAATAATAGGGTTGTTATGATAAGTGATTTTAACTTCCCTAATATTGACTGGCATCTCCTTAGAGCAAAGGGTTTAGATGGGGTAGAGTTTATTAGGTGTGTTCAGGAAGGTTTCCTGACACAATATGTAGATAAGCCTACAAGAGGAGAGGCTTGATTTGGTATTGGGAAATGAACCTGGTCAGGTGTCAGATCTCTCAGTGGGAGATCATTTTGGAGGTAGTGATCACAACTCTATCTCCTTTACCATAGTGCTGGAGAGGGATAGGAGCAAAAAAATTGGGAAAACATTTAATTGAGGTAAGGGGAAATATGATGCTATTGGGCACGAACTTGGGAGCATAAATTGGGAGCAGATGTTCTTAGAGAAATGCACGGGAGAAAAGTGGCAGATGTTCAGGGAATATTTGCATGGCATTCTGCATAGGTATGTTCCACTGAGGCAGGGAAAGGTTGGTAGGGTAAAAGTACAATGGCGTACAAAGTATATAGAAAATCTAGTTCAGAAGAAAAGAAAAGCTTAAGAAAGGTTCAAGAAACTAGGTATTGTTAGAGCCCAAAAAAAATCAAAGTTGTCAGGAAAGAGCTTAAGAATGAAATTAGGAGAGTTAGAAGGGGCCATGGGAAGGCCTTGGTGAGAAGGAAAACACCAAGGTATTCTACAAGTATGTGAAGAGCAAGAGAATGAGCCGGGTGAGAATAGGACCAATCAGGTGCGACGGAGGAAACGTGTGTATGGAGTTGGAGGAGGTAGCAGAGGTACTTAATGAATACTTTGCTTCAGCACTAACCAGGGAAAAGGACTTTGGCAGCTGTGGGGATGACTTACAGTGGACTGAAACACTTGAGAATTTAGCCATTAAGAAAGAGGATGTGCTGGAGCTTTTGAAAAGTATTAAGTTAGATTTGGAGGAGGAAGTCTGAGAATCAGAACGGGAGTGCTGCAGGAGCTATTTTGATATTTTCTTCTCATCGGAGTTAAGAGAGGCAGGACTGCAAAGGCGTGTGATGTCAGGCAGTGAAGCATGGAAGATTTAAAAGGAGCACAGCCTTATACAGCGGGCAACGTCGTTTGTGGGCAGTGGAGTGAGCCGGGAGCAGAGTGAAGGCTTAAGGGCTTTGGCTCAACGGGCTTAGGTGGAAACGGGTGAGGCAAGGTAGGTTTAGTTTTCCGTTTTTCCTGTTATTTGAGGAAAGAGGGAATTATGAGTGTGAGGGCAGCTTGTTGTTCTCGGTGTCGGAGCTGGGAGGTCCTGGGGCCTCCTAGCCTCCCGGACATCCATATTTGCGCCAGGTGCGCCGAGCTGCAGCTCCTAAGGGACTGTGTTAGGGAACTGGAGCTGCAGCTTGATGACCTTTGTCTGGTCAGGGAGAGTGAAGAGTTGATAGAGAAGTTACAGGCAGGTGGTCACACCAGGGCCACGGGAGGCAGACAAGTAGGAGAGGGAAGGGGAAGAGTCAAGTACTAGAAAGTACCCCAGTGGCTGTAACCCTTGACAATAAGTGTTCCTGTTTGAGTACTGTTGGGGGGGGGACGACAGCCTACCTGGGGGAAGCAACAGTGGCCATGCCTCTGGCACAGAGTCTGGCCCTGTAGCTCAGGAGGGTAGGGAAAGGAAGAGGAAGGTAGTAGTAATAGGGGACTTGATAGTTAGGGGGTCAGACAGGCGATTCTGTGGACGCAATCAGGAGATCTGGCTGGTAGCTTGCCTCCCTGGTGCCAGGGTCCGGGATGTTTCTGATCGCGTCCAAGATATCCTAAAGTGGGAGTGTGAAGAGCTAGAGGTCATGGTACATATAGGTACTAATGACATAGGTAGGAAAAGAGAAGAGGTCCTGAAAGGAGAATATAGGGAGTTAGGAAGGCAGTTGAGAAGAAGGACTGCAAAGGTAGTAATCTCGGGATTACTGCCTGTGCAATGTGACAGTGAGAGTAGGAATGGAATGAGGTGGAGGATAAATGCATGGCTGAGGGATTGGAGCAAGGGGCAGGGATTCAAGTTTCGGATCATTGGCACCTCTTTTGGGGCAGGTGTGACGTGTACAAAAAGAATGGGTTGCACTTGAATCCTAGGGGGACCATTATCCTGGCGGGGAGATTTGCTAAGGCTACTGGGGAGACTTTAAACTAGAATGGATGGGGGGTGGGAATCAATTTGAAGAGACTAGGAGAGAGGAGGTTAGTTCACAAACAGAGAAAACTTGTAGACAGTGTGTGAGGGAGGAAAGACAGGTGATAGAGAAGAGGAGAGCTCAGACCGAAGATGTAGGGGAGAAGGAAGAAAAACAAGATAGTAAAGTTGTTTGCATCATTAGGGATAAACAGAGAGTAAGAGGTGGAGAATTTCTTAAATGCATTTATTTTAATGCTAGGAGCATTGTAAGAAAGGTGGATGAGCTTAGAGCATGGATTGATACCTAGAAATATGATGTTGTAGCTATTAGAAAAACATGGTTGCAGGAGGGGTGTGATTGGCAACTAAATATTCCTAGATTTTGTTGCTTCAGGTGTGATAGAATAGAGGGAGGTGTTGCATTGCTTGTAAGAGAAAAGACAGCTTTGGCAAGATAGATTAGAGGGCTTGTCTAGGGAGACTATTTGGGTGGAATTGGGGAATGGGAAAGGTGTAGTTGTGGTGACCCACTTCCCAGCGCACTCGAACCGGCTCACAAAGGGGCATTGAGGCCGGTCCCAAAAAGGGCACCAAGCCTGCTTCACCAGCAAGGGGAAAAGCCCACGCATGGGACAGGACTGTGAATATGCGCCCCCTACAGCATTCCCGCCTGGGGAGGGTAGGAACAGGAAGGCTTTAAAGCGAGGCCGCGAAGTTTGAATAAATCTTTTTTGCAACTGCAACTCACCGACAGCGTGTCGTTATTTCAGCGCTGTGTGTAGCACACCGCTACAGTTGATGACTCCGACGGCCCAAACGATATTTGGACCAGAGATGAACGGCGCCGCATCTGTTCATGCAGTTTTGTTAAAACTGCCAAGCTTCTGGAAGCTGCGGCCTCACCTATGGTTCCATCAAGCAGAAGCCCAATTCCACATTCGGCAGATAACCGCAGATTCCACCCATTACTACTACATGGTGAGCTCCCTCAACCAGGAGACAGCCGCCCAGGTTGAGGAGTTCATACAGTCGCCCCCGGAGGATGGCAAATATGCAGAATTCAAAGCCCTGCTCATAAGGACTTTCGGACTATCATGGTGTGAGTGAGCTGCCCGCTTACTGCACCTGGATGGTTTGGGACACAGGCCGCCATCGGCTTTGATGAATGAGATGCTGGCCCTGGCTGAAGGATACAAGCCCTGCCTCATGCTTGAGCAGGCGTTCCTAGAGCAGCTGCCCGAGGACATACGCCTGTTGCTGTCTGACACGGATTTCAGTGACCGCCGGAAGGTGGTGGCCCGTGCAGACGTGCTGTGGAAAGCCAAGAAGGAGAGTGGGCCATCCGTCGCATGGATCAACAAGCCACACTCCCAGCAGTAGACCAGACCAGGTCTGGCTGCAGAGCCCACTAACCCCAGAGGCAGGGGTGAGGGGACCAACAAACAATGGTGCTTCTACCACCAGCAGTGGGGCGCAGAAGCCCGCTGCTGTAGCCTGCCCTGCAAGTTCCCAGGAAACGCCAGGGCCAGCCGCCGCTGATGGCTACGGTGGCTGGCCATCAGGATAGCCTCCTGTATGTCTGGGACAAGCAGTCGGGACGCTGCTTTTTGGTCGACACCAGAGCCGAGATCAGCGTCCTACCTCCGACGAGTTAAGACACCCGCAACAGAGAACTGGGTCCCACCCTGAGGGCAGGGAACGGCTGCACAGTAAGGACCTATGACACTCATACAGTGCGGCTACAGTTTGGCTCCAGCCGGCTCACGTGGGACTTCTCACTAGCTGCCGTAGCCCAACTGCTTCTGGGGGTGGATTTTTTGCGAGCTCACAGCCTACTGGTCGACCTGCAAGGGAAGAGGCTGGTCCACACCGAGACCTTTCAGACGTTCTCCCTGGGTGAAGCCCAGTTGCCAGCCCCACACCTAGACTCCATCACGCTGTCCGACAATGACTACACCAGAGTCCTGGCAGATTTCCCATCGGTTCTGTCACCACAGTTCACGGCAGCCATGTCCAGACACGGAGTACAGCACCACATCCCAACCTAAGGACCACCCTCCATGCCCATGCTTGAAGGCTTCCCCCGGACAAGCTCCGACTGGCGAAGGAGGAGTTCAAGAGGATGGAGGAATTGGGGATCATACGGTGGTCCGACAGCCCATGGGCCTCCCCCCTGCACATGGCGCCCAAAGCAACAGGGAACTGGAGACCATGCAGTGACTACTGCAGGCTGAACGAGGTTACAACACCGGACCACTACCATGTGCTGCACATTCAGGACTTTGCAGCAAACTTGCACGGCGCACGGATCTTCTCCAAGGTAGACCTCGTCCGGGGATACCATCAAATCCTGATGCATCCGGATGACGTTTCCAAAACGGCATTCATCACTCTGTTCGGCCTTTTCGAGTTCCTCCGCATGCTGTTCAGCCTAATGAATGCCGCACAGACGTTCCAGTGGTTAATGGATGCAGTGGAAAGCGACCTGGACTTCACTTTCATCTATTTGGACGACATCCTCATAGCCAGCAGTAGTCATCAGGAGCATCTGTCCCATCTCTGTCAATTCTATGCCTGACTGAATGAATACGGCATAACAATCAACCCGGCCAAATGCCAGTTCAGGCTCGACACCATCGACTTCCTGGGCCACAGGATTACTAAAGACGGGGCAACCCCTCTGCCCTCCAAGGTAGACGCGGTCCACCACTTCCCCCAACCCAATACAATCAAAGGCCTGCAGGAATTCGTGGGTATGGTGAATTTCTACAACCGTTTCCTCCCCTCAGCAGCCCGAATCATGAGCCCCCTGTTTGCCCTGATGTCCACAGCCGCTTTCGTTAAAACCAAAGAAGCCTTGGAAAATGCCGCGATGCTAGTGCAGCCCAGAATGGACGTCCCTACCGCCCTCACAGTGGATGCATCCAACATGGCAGTTGGTGGAGTGCTGGAACAACTCATCAAGGGTCGCTGGCAACCCTTGACGTTCTTCAGCAAGCACCTACGACCACCTGAGCTCAAATACAGTGCTTTTGACCGGGAACTGTTGGCACTATACCTGGCAATCCAACATTTCAGGTACTTCTTAGAAGGTAGGCCCTTTACCGCGTTCACGGACCACAAACCACTTACCTTTGCGTTCACGAAAGCGTCCGACCCCTGGTTGTCCCGCTAGCAGCGGCATCTGTCCTACATCTCCAAATACACAACGGATGTCCGGTATGTCTTGGGAAAGGACAATGTAGTGGCGGACACTCTCTCCAGAGCTAACATCCAAGTCCTGTCCCGGGGGTAGACTATGAAGCGCTGGCGGAGGCGCAGCAGGCAGACAAGGAGATACCTAGTTACAGAACTGCAGTCTCCAGCTAACAGGTTCATTTGGCACGGACTCCGCAAGCAGGTCAGTGAATGGGCCAAACAGCCCAGGTGCAGCGGCACATCAAAGCCCTGCCGCAGCAGTTCCACTCCGCCTGCCGGCGTTTCGACCACATTCATATGGATATTGTGGGACCCTGCCAGTGTCGCAAGGAGCGCGGCACCTCCTGACTATCGTAGACCGGTTCACAAGATGGCCAGAGGCAGTCCCGCTCACCGACACCACCTCCAAATCCTGTGCCCGAGCGCTGATTGCAACCTGGGTATCTCGCTTTGGTGTACTGGTCCACATTACCTCCAACAGAGGTGCCCAGTTCACCTCCAGCCTATGGTCAGCTATGGCCAGCCTTTTGGGGACTCAGCTGCACCACACAACTGCCTACCACCCACAGTCGAATGGGCTAGTGGAGTGTTTCCACCGTCACCTGAAGTTGGCTCTCATGGCCCACCTCAAAGGGCCTAACTGGGTGGACGAGCTTCCCTGGGTCCTGCTCGGAATCCACATGGCGCCCAAAGAGGATCTGTACACCTCGTCGGCCGAGTTGGTGTACGGTGCACCCCTGGTTGTCCCAGGAGAGTTCATACCAGCCCCAAGGGGGCAAGAGGAAGAACCCGCAGCAGTCCTGGACAGACAAAGTGAGAGGCTTGGTAACCTGGCCCCCATACCCACTTCACAGCATGGGCAGAACCCAACCTGTGTACCCAAAGACCTGCAGAACTGTAAGTTTGTTTTTGTATGATGGGGCAGACACCGGACACCACTACAACAGCCCTACGAGGGGCCGTTTACAGTGATCAGAAACACTGGGGGGAGAGAGGAGGTTTTCACAATGGACTGACTCAAACCTGCCCATGTGGACTTGGCGCAGCCGGTCGAGATTCAGGCACAGCAGCGCAGAGGCAGACCTCCCAAACAGAGTCCGGCCCAGACTGAGGACATTGGGGGGTATGTCGCCAGTTCTGGGGGAACCCATAGAGTTTTGTAAAACACTTCAAAAGCTTCTTGAATTTCACTTAGCTTTTTTTTTTATCAACTTTGGTCTTGAATCCCTAATTCTATGAATTCTATTTTCTGCTATCTTTTTTTTGTTTCCACGACAGCATAGACTTAGATACACTTTCATAATGTCTCTGTTTCAGTAACATTAAATTTTTCCTGATTTCTTGAGTAGCCAGACTACTAATTTCATTCCTATTTTTTTTAATCTCCTCAAATGGAACACCACTGGGATTGTGAAAAGGGCCCAGCAGAGATTGCACTTTCTGTAATTTATTTTTTTATTGAAGTTCATCATCAAACAAACATTTCCATAAGATGTATTTCAGACATTGTACATATATATCATATAATCATATATATCACAAATCTCCACAAAGTATTTATCTGAGGTATACACTTAAAGAAGAGTGGAAGGAAAAAATAAGCAAAAAGAAAGAACTATGTACAAGTGGGGAGTGATCTTTTTTTTACAATAGATTCATTGATTTGTGAGAATAAAATCAGGCCTATGAGGCATTATGTAGCTAAACCATTTTTCCCAGTATGAATCAAATTGTTTCAGCTTATGGTTAACAGATGCTGTTATCTTCTCCATTTTGTAAATGTCCATTGTAATTTCCATCCATGTATTTAAAGTTGGACTCTCCTGTGATAACCATTTCCTAGTAAGAATCTTTTTACCAGCCACCAACAGTATATTCATTAAATATTTATCTCTTTTCAACCATTCTTGAGGTATATATCCAAAATATATGGTCTTACTCTCTAAGGGTATTTCACATTTAAAGATGTCTTGTAGGGCATTGTGTATCCCCTCCAATAGTTTTTGATAACAGGGCAGTCCCAAAAAATATGATAATGATTTGCATTTTGATTTCCACAATTTCTCCAGCAAACAGGGAGGTTACTATCATAATGGGATTTCTGAGAGGGTGTAATAAAATATCTTATCAAGTATTTCCATCCAAACTCAATCCATTTCTGTGAACTGGTACACTTCCATTGATACCTCCATATTATTGTCCATTCTTCCTCAGATATAATTATCCCTTCTTCCTTCTCCCATTTTGTTTTAATGTATGAAGTCGAATGTGTTTTAAGATTTGACAACCCCTTATACATGCTTGAAATGATTCTACTACCATTATCAGAATTATATGCTTTTCTAAAGAGCTCTATCAAGCATGTACTTGCCTTGGTTACATTTTTAAGTGTCTTATTAACGTATTGTTGCATCTGTAAATACCGATAAAAATCTTGTTTTTTCTAATAAGTGTTTCTCTTTAAGCATTTCAAAACTGACCAGTGTTTCTTCTTTCATTATGTTGCAAAGAACTGATATTCCTTTAGCTGTCCAGTCCTTAAATCTAGCATCCAATTTATTTGGTGTAAAATCAGAGTCATATGCACACCATTTAAGAATTGCAATATCTCCCTCTAGATTATATTCTTTTATAGTAGTTTTCCATATTTTAAGAGTCAATTTCACCCATGGGTCATCAATAGTATTTATGTACCTTTGCAGGTTGTTATCAGCCAAAATTGCTTGTATGGGGATGGGATGTATCCACTCCTCAATGTTTTTCCATTGACTGTCATATGATGGGTTGCACCAACATATCACAGCTCTCAACTGTGCTGCAAAATAATAAGCTCTAAGAGAAGGTAGGCCTCAACCCCCCTTTTCCTTTGTTAATTGCAAAGTTTTGAGACAAACTCTAGGCCCTGCCACATATATCTTGATAACATCTTGTTCCATTCATTGAATTGATTTTGATTAATCTCTATTGGTAGGGTCTGAAAGAGATATAACAGTCTGGGCAGTATATTCATTTTAATAGACTCAATCCTTGAACTGAGACTGAAAAAAGGAATCAGGTTTCATCTTGCCATATCTTCCTTAATTTTTTTATATAAAGGCTGATAATTACATTCTGATAATTTTGTCAAATCTTTTGGCATAATGATGCTCAAATATTTGAAAGACTCTGTGTGCCATGCCCAGGGATATCTACTTTCAATTTCTCTTGGTGGGCTATAGTAATATGGCAGTAATTGGGTTTTATCTATGTTGATCTTGTATCCTGATAATTGACCATATTGTTCAAAGGATTGCATCAATTTAGGTAAAGAGTATGTTGATTTCCCTAGATAGATCAAAATGTCATCCGCGTAACAAACCAATTTATGCTCTGTCCCTTTAATAGTAATTCTCCTGATATCTTCATTTTGTCTGATGTATTGAGCTAATGGTTCCAGATGTAATGCGAAGAGTAGCACTGACCATGCACAATCCTGTCTCATGCCCCTTTCTAGGGTAAGACTATTTGATAAATATCCATTGATTTTAATCCTAGCCTCAGGGTTGTCATATAGGATCTGTATAGTTTTAATAATTGTGTCTTGGAAACCAAATCTATGTAAAACTGTAAAGAAAATTCCAATTAACCAAATCAAATGCCTTTTCTGCATCCACGCTTATCAATATTGCTTCAATTTTATTTTTTTTGTATAAGATCCATAATGTGAAGTGTCCTTTGTATATTGTCTTGTGTCGGGCATTGTCGTATAAAACCTGTCTGATCATTACGTATCAGCATGGGTAGAAACTCCTCTAATCGTTTGGCCATGATGGAGGTAAATAATCTATAATCTACATTAAGAATGGATATTGGTCTATTTGACCCGCATTCCATTTTATCCTTGCCTTCTTTTGGTATAGCTGAGATGATCACTTCCTTCCAACTGGGTGGCATTTGTGCCTTTTTTAGAGCCCAGTTCAGTGTGGGGAGTAAGATAGGAATTAACTCATTTTTAAATTCTTTGTACCACTCTGCTGCATACCCATCTGATCCTGGTGACTTGCTTAATTTAAGCCTACTAATTGCAGCTTTTAATTCAACTTCAGTTATGTCAGCAGTCATTGTTCTATTTTGTTCTTCGCTTAAAGTGGATAACTCTAGAGAATTCAAAAAGGTGTCAATTTGGGTTATGCTTCCCCCTGGAACTTTGGAATATAGTGTTTTGTAAAACACTTCAATAGCTTCTTGAATTTCACTTAGCTTATTTTTTATCATTTTCATTCTTGGGTCCCTAATTCTATGAATTGTATTTTCTGCTATTTTTTTTTCAGTTTCCATTTTCATAGATTTTGATCCACTTTCATAATGTCTCTGTTTCAGAAACAATAAATGTTTCCTGATTTCTTGTGTAGCCAAACTATTAATTTCATTCCTAATTCTTTTAATTTCCCCTAATGTATCCTGTGCCAAATTCAATTTGTGTTTTTCCTCTAGTTCCTTCAGCCTATTTTGTAATTCCTCTAACGTTTTATTCCTTATTTTTCCTTATATGAAGATATCGCTATAATTTTCCCTCTTAAAGAGCCTTTAGAGTATCCCATAAAATGGGAGGTGAAATCTTTCCACTATCATTAAATTCTAAATAGAGACAAATTTCTTTTTTAATTTGCTCCTTAAAGTACGGATCTTTGAGTAGACTTGAATTTAGTTTCCAAATAGTATTCTTTGGTTGTAGGTCAAAATCAACAGATAAATATATAAGTGCATGGTCACTTATACCTATTGTCCCAATTCCGCGGGTGTTTATTTTGTCTTTGTCTTTTCCAAATGTTATGAAATGGTCTGTTTTTGTATATACAGAATGGGGAGCAGAATAATGAATGTAATCCCTTCTGTCGGGGAAAGGTCCCTCCATATATCAATTAAATCAACATCCTCAAAAAGTGTATTAACTTTCTTATGTAAAGATTTTGTTTCATAGGTTTTTCTATTGGAAGAGTCTAACTTTGGTTGTAATTGTAAATTTAAGTCTCCCCCATGTATCAGGGACCTTCTGTTTCCTTTACCATAATATCAGTAATTTTCTGAAAGGAACCAATATCACTTCCCGGGGATGCATATATATTCAACAGAGTAACTGAATTTCTGTCTATATTCCCCCTTACCAGAATATATCTGCCCTCTTTATCTCTAATTTCAAATACTTTTTCAAAATTTAGTTTACTTGAGATAAGAATAGCAACTCCTCTCCTATGTCCTGAATTATATGAGGAGAAAAACAAATTAGTGAAGCTCATTCTCTTTAGTTTTCTATGCTCATTATCACTTAAATGAGTTTCCTGTAAATATACTACATGGGCTTGTTCTTTTTCATTTTGGATAAAATTCTATTACATTTGATTGGATTTAATAGCCCATTGACATTAAAAGAAATGAATTTTACTTTGTCCTTAGCCGTCTGTATTTATCTGTCAATGTATCATTGAAATTAGCAGAATAAAACTTAATCGGTCTACTCCCTGAACAAATAAGAACCAAGAGATGCAAATAATAACAAAAATGGCAACGAACGTGTGATTCCAAGGTTGAGGTCTCTAGTAGATGACCCTGCGTTGAGCTAGAGGCAATGTCTAGCTGTGGGGGATAACCCGTCCTACTTGTGAGTTGTGGGTCCCCTTGCTGTATTCATCAAAGTCAGTGAACAAATCCATTACTTCATTACACAGGAAAGATTTCCCTGTGTACTCATCCTATATATATGTATATATATATATATATGTATATATACACACACCCACCCACACAGACACAGACACAGACATGCACACACACATATGTATATATATCTATATATATTACATACATACACATATATGCACACATATATATTCTCATTTTGGTGTGGAAAAAGGAGTAAGTGAGCAAATAAAGAATAACAACTAAATAATATAAAATCCACATTATAATAAATATTTCTTGGGATAGGTGTATCACCATCTACTTTTGCTTCCGTTTAGCTTCTCAACATTTTTAAAATTAGCCAAACTTATGGCTCTTCTGGAGCGGGCGAGGACTGTCTTTGGAAAACTCCCGGTCTCTTCCTGATACACTTCTCTCGGTCTCCTCCTGTCTCCTGCCTTCTCGATTCTCGCACTATTTTCCAAGCGGAGCCTGATAATTCCTCTGCCAGGCTTTCCCTCGGTTTGATCACACTGACGGGCAACCCTCTGCCCTTCATGTCTGTAGTCACCTCTTCCACTGTCTGGTACAACCACATCCCATCTTCATAAAACTCTCGAAATTTAGCAGGGTACAGAGTTTGAATTCTAATCCTTTTTTGCTTCAGTATTCGCTTTACTTCAGAGTATTCTTTACATTTCTGCATGACCGCGGGTGGGAGTAATCTTGGTCGAAATATATTAATTTATCGCCTAAAAACACCCTCTTCTTACCCCAGGCCCTTCGTAGAATCTCCGTCTTGGTACTGTACCGAAGGAATTCAATTATTATTGAGCATGGCTTATCCCGGGTAGGTTTTGGGACCAGCGTGCGATGCGTTCTCTCGATTTCCAGCTCTGTAGTCGAGGGAAGCTCCAGCGCATCCCGCAGCAACTTCCCGACAAACTCCGTCATAGACAAGCCCTCTGCTCCTTCGGTAATGTTGTATATACTGATATTTTTCCGCCGTGATCGTCCCTCCAGGTCAAGCAGTGTACCTTCTTGCTGTTTTAATATTTTTATTGTCTTACTCAGTATTCGTTCCATGTTTTGAACGTGATCTTCCACCTTCTCAATTCAAGTCTCTGCCACCGGTATTTTTGATTGATGTAGGCAAACTCTGACTTAATATAACCATATAACCATATAACAATTACAGCATGGAAACAGGCCATCTCGGCCCTTCTAGTCCGTGCCGACGCTTACACTCACCTAGTCCCACTGGCCTGCACTCAGCCCGTAACCCTCCATTCCTTTCCTGTTCATATACCTATCCAATTTTACTTTAAATGACAACACCGAACCTGCCTCTACTACTTCTACTGGAAGCTCATTCCACACAACTACCACTCTCTGAGTAAAGAAATTCCCCCTCATGTTACCCTTAAACTTTTGCCCCCTAACTCTCAAATCATGTCCTTTTTTTTGAATCTCCCCTACTCTCAATGGAAAAAGCTTATCCACGTCAACTCGATCTATTCCCCTCATTATTTTAAATACCTCTATCAAGTCCCCCCTCAACTTTCTATGCTCCAAAGAATAAAGACCTAACTTGTTCAACCTTTCCCTGTAACTTAGGTGCTGAAACCCAGGTAACATTCTAGTAAATCTTCTCTGTACTTTCTCTATTTTGTTGATATCTTTCTTATAATTCGGTGACCAGAACTATACACAATACTCCAAATTCGGCCTTACCAATGCCTTGTACAATTTTAACTTTACATCCCAACTCCTATACTCATGCTTTGATTTATAAAGGCCAGCATACCAAAAGCTTTCTTCACCACCCTATCCACATGAGATTCCACTTTCAGGGAACTATGCACCATTATATCATGTAGCTGCTGCTTTATATCTTTCTGGTACTCCTTTATCTCTTTCAGAATTTCGATCACATTCGCTGCTTCACCTGAATGAGGCCCAGGGTCTGCCTCTCTAACATGCGGTTGGGTAGGAGAGCCGCTTGCTGCACTCCTCTCGGCCGCAGGCTCCGCAGTGTCGCTTTTTTTATATTCATTCTTTTTCCCCATTCTTGCCCCTCTTTTCAGTTCAAATATTTTTAAAAAAATACTATATTTGATAGGTTAACGGGGCTTAATACGTGTTTTTCTGGAGGAGCTAGTGATTTAAGCTTCCATTCTTGATGACATCACCGGAAACACCGAGATTGCACTTTCTGATGAAACTTAAACAAGCATCACTCCCCACTAACATTTTAACTGCATTCTACAGAGGCGTGGTTGAGAGTGTGCTGACCTTTTGCATCACAACCTGGTACTCCAGCTGCAGTGCTGCTGACAAAAAAGCCTTGCAGAGGGTGGTTAGTGGAGCAGAGAAGGTGATTAGGGTCTCCCTACCTTCTTTCCAAGACCTCTTTCAGAGTCGATGCCTCCAGAAGACACGGTACATCATTAAAGACCCCTCACACCCTCTCCATAAATTGTTTGTCCTTCTGCCATCAGGCAAACGTTACAGGAGCATCAAAACAAAAACCACAAGGCTACTAAACAGCTTCCTCCCACATGCAGTCAGGCTGCTAAATAACTGCTCTACCTGACTCTGTTTTGGACACTTTTAACTTGCACTGGGCACTTATAACTTGATTTTAACTGACCTGTTGCTGTTGTTTTTTACTATTTATTGTTGTGTTTGTTATGTTATGATAGCTCTTGCCCCTGGGAAACGCTATCTCATTCTGCCCTGCAGAGCTGATGTATGGCTGGAATGACAATAAAGTATTTGAATGAAACCCAATTTCCCTCGAGAGCAATAAAATATGCCTGTCTGTCTGAATCTTGATTGCATCCTGTGCCAAATTCAATGTGTTTTTTCTTTCTAGTTCCTTCAGTCTATTTTGTAATTCCTCTAATGTTTTGTTCCTTATTTTTTTCATATATGAAGATATCACTATAATTTTCCCCCTTAAAACAGTCTTCAGAATATCCCATTGAATGGGAGGTGAAAACTCTCCATTATCATTTGTCTAAGTAAAGACCATTTTCTTTTTTAATTTGTTCCTTAAAGTAGGGATTATTGAGTAGACTTGAATTTAGTTTCCAAAGAGTATTCTTTGGTTGTAGGTCAAAATCAACAGATCATTCCACAGGTGTTTATTTTGTCTTTGTCTTTTCCAAATGTTATGAAATAGTCTACTCTTGTATATACAGAATGGGGGGGGGCAGAAGAATGAGTGTAATCCCTTCTGTTGGGGAAAAGGTCACTCCATATATTAATTAGACCAACATCCTCAAAAAATGTATTAACTTTCTTATGCAAGGATTTTGTTTCATAGGTTTTTCTATTGGAAGTGTCTAACTTTGGTTGTAATTGTAAATTTAAGTCTCCCCACATATCAGGAGACCTCCTGTTTCCATGACCATAATATTAGTAATTTTCTGAAAGAAACCAATTTCACTTCCTGGGGGCACATATATATTCAATAGAGTAACTGAATTTCTGTCTATATTCCCCCTTACCAGAATGTATATGGCCTCCTTATCTCCCATTTCGAATACGTTTTCAAAATTTAGCTTGTTTGAGATAAGAATAGCAACTCCTCTCCCATGTCCTGATTTATATGAGGAGATAAACAAATTAGTGAAGCCTATTCTCTTTAGTTTTCCATGCTCATTATCATTTAAGTGAGTTTCCTGTAAATACATATATACATAGAACATAGAATAGTACAGCACATTACAGGCCCTTCGGCCCACAATGTTGTGCCTATCCTCAAACCCTGCCTCCCATATAACTACCCCACCTTAAATTCCTCCATATACCTGTCAAGTAGTCTCTTAAATTTCACTAGTGTATCTGCCTCTGTATCTGACTCAGGCAGTGCACTCCACACACCAACCACTCTCTGAGTGAAAAACCTTCCTCTAATATCCCCCTTGAACTTCCCTCCTCTTACCTTAAAGCCATGTCCTCTTGTACTGAGCAGTGGTGCTCTGGGGAAGAGGCACTGGCTGTCCACTCTGTCTATTCCTCTTAATATCTTATACACCTCTATCAAGTCTCCTCTCATCCTCCTTCTCTCCAAAGAGTAAAGCCCTAGCTCCCTTAATCTCTGATCACAATCTATACTCTCTAAACCAGGCAGCATCCTGGTAAATCTCCTCTGTACCCTTTCCAACGCTTCCACATCCTTCCTATAGTGAGGCAACCAGAACTGGACACAGTACTCCAAGTGTGGCCTAACTAGAGTTTTACAGAGCTGCATCATTACATTGCGTCTCTTAAACTCTATCCCTCGACTTATGAAAGCTAACACCCCATAAGCTTTCTTAACTACCCTATCTACCTGTGAGGCAACTTTCAGGGATCTGTGGACATGTACCCCCAGATCCCTCTGCTTCTCCACACTACCAAGTATCCTGTCATATACTTTGTACTCTGCCTTGGAGTTTGTCCTTCCAAAGTGTACCACCTCACACTTCTCCGGGTTGAACTCCATCTGCCACTTCTCAGCCCACTTCTGCATCCTATCAATGTCTCTTTGCATTCTTCGACAATCCTTTACACTATCTACAGCACCACCAACCTTTGTGTTGTCTGCAAACTTGCTAACCCACCCTTCTACCCTCTCATCCAGGTTGTTAATAAAAATCACAAAAAGCAGAGGTCCCAGAACAGATCCTTGTGGGACACCACTAGTCACAACCCTCCAATCTGAATGTATTCCCTCCACCACGACCCTCTGCCTTCTGCAGGCAAGTCGATTCTGAATCCACCTGGCCAAACTTCCCTGGATCCCATGCCTTCTGACTTTCTGAATAAGCCTACCACGTGGAACCTTGTCATATACCTTACTAAAATCCATGTAGATCACATCCACTGCACTACCCTCATCTATGTGCCTGGTCACCTCCTCAAAGAACTCTATCAGGCTTGTTAGGCACGATCTGCCTACTACATGGGATACTACATGGGCTTGTTCTTTTTTAATTTTGGATAGAATTCTACTGCATTTGATTGGATTTAACAGCCCATTGACATCAAAAGAAATGAATTCTGCTTTGTCCTTAGCCGTGTGTATTAATCTGTCAATATGTCATTGAAATTAGCAGAATAGAACTTAATCGATCTACTCCCTGAATAGATAAGAATCAAGAAATGCACATAATTTAAAAAAAAAGACAATGAAGGTGTGATTCCAAGGCTGAGGTCTCTAGTAGATGACCCTGGGTTGAGCTAGAGGAAATGTCTAGCTGTGGGGGATAGCCCCTCCTACCTGTGAGTTGAGGGACCCCATTGCAGTATCCATAAAAGTAAGTGAACAAATCTATGACCATTATACAGAAAAGATTTCCCTGTGTATTCCTCTGAAATATATTTCTTATATATCATATATATATACCCCCGATACATGTTCGTAACACAAATACCAGACAGTACACCAAAGGCGAGTGAATAATAACAACTTAATAGTTATTTCTTAGTGATGGATTAGTAGAAACAGATAACCTTAAGGTGTCAAATCAGTAAGTTTATCAGTTTGTGCACATAATATTTTAATACATTGGAGCTCACGCCTCTGGTTCCATCCACAATGACCTTCCGAGCCTTCGGCCACTGTCCAAACCACTGACATCTAGTATCCGCCGCCCTGGAACTGCTGTCCGCTCCTCACACATCCGTCCTCCTTGCTCCCGCTCAGCTTACACATACAAGATAGCATAACAATTCTCCATTGGTTAGTTCCCCCCTTATCTGCAGTTATAACCCAAACACTACAGCTACAGAAACTCATTACAGCATTAAGTAACATTGCAGAGAAGCCATTTATTATATCAATACAGAGAAGCCATTTTGTTAGCCTGAACAGTTAACACTACAGGTAATGGTACTGAGAGCCCTACGTTCTCCCTCTACCGAATTTAGTCATGCCCTCATGACGCTCAGATAATTTGCCAACCCTTCCTGCAAAACACAAAGCCCAATCCAAGTGCAGAAAGCAGTGACATAACTCCCCAAAACAGTGGAGATCACACCCTGTTCCCTGGGTGCTACATAAGCCAACCTATCTCGGGGGGGTGCCTACTTCTCTGAGATCTGCACACTCCCTCTTCTAACTCCTCCACCTTGGACAATATGGGAGACTCAAGGAAACTATGAGGTAAACCCTCCTGCGAGCGGTCACCCAAACCCTTCTGCACCTCAGAACCCTCTATCTCTTGCTCGGGCTCCACATCCTCCTCTCCAACACCCTGTGGTACTACCAATGGCCCATCACTAGCCCCCGTTACCCCGTCTAACCCAGTGGGGCAAGGACCAGGAGCCTCCCCCTCCATCACAGGGGCATCAGCGAATGGCAGCATGTACCAATCGTCTGAGCTGTCATCCTTCATAGTGGTTGGGTCCGGGCCAGTCTCTCCCAGTGTGGGCTCTTCCTCCACCCTGCATGGATGCAAAGTCCTGGTACTATGTGCAGCTGGCACCTCGGGCACCCGCTCTGCCTGTACATCTTGCCCCAGGGGCAACAGGTGATTCTGTTGGAGAATCTTGACGGGCCCCTTCCCATCTTCGGGTCGCACTCAGAAAATCGGTAAGTTTGGCAACTGACTCTCCACCACATAGGACGAGCCCGACCAGCGATCAGCCAACTTGCGCTTCCCAGGCAATCTCAAATTCCTTATGAGGACCTGCTCTCCCGGCAGGAGTTGGGAGAACTTCACTTTCTGGTCATAACTCTTCTTATTTCCCAGATTTTGCTTGGCGGCTGCCTCCCCAGCCAACTCGTAAGCCCTTTGCAGCTCCTTCTTCATATCAGCCACATACTTCAAGTAGGGCTTCGGCGATACTTCACCCACGGCCATCCCGAAACAGAGGTCAATGGGCAACCTTGCCTCATGCCCAAACATCAGAGAATAGGGCAAATACCCAGTAGCATCATTGTGTGTACAGTTGTAACAGTGAACCAGATATCCAATATGTTGATTCCATCAACTCTTTTTGCTGATCTCCGGAGTCCCGATTATGTCCAGCAGGGTCTGATTAAACCTCTCTGGCTGGGGTTTGCCCTGCAGATGATAGGGTGTGGTCCTCGATTTCTCAGTTCCCAGCATATCCAGGAACTCATAGATGAGCTTACTCTTGAAGACCTGTCCCTGGTCACTATGTATCGGCTGAGGAAAGCCATTATGCACAAAATACTTCTCCCATGGCATTTTGCCACTGTAATCCCCCTCTAGTCCTTGGTGAGGAACACTTGAGCATACCTGGTGTAATGGTCCATGATGACTAAGACATTCGCTATGTTGCTAGTATCGGGTTCTATGGCCAGGAAATCCATACACACCAGATCCAAAGGCCCTGCACTCTGCAAGTGCGACAAAGGAGCAGTCTGCACAGGCAGTGTCTTCCGGTGTATGCAAAGTATGCAGAACTAATCGTACTCGTCGACCTCTGATCTCATTCGGGGCCAATAAAACCGGTCCTTGATCAACCCATAGGTCTTCTCCACCCCCAAGTCCAGAGTCATCATGCCGTGACTTCATCACAACCCTCCGATACTTCTCAGGTAGGACCAGCTGCCAACACCAAGGTTGGTCCGGGGGTGACGTTACCAGGTATAACATTTGATTCTTCAACCTCAACCGAGGCCATTCTCTTAGTAACAGAGACACTGAGCCATGTTGTGTCTTCTCCACCTGGGCCACATTCCCCTTCTCAACTGCGTATCAAACAGTGCCAATGCCAGCTGCAACTTCCCCAGGACTCAACTCTGGCAGCTGCAGGGTCTTCAGAGCAGTCATGTCACAGTAAACTAGGGGTAGGGTGTCATCAGACACCCCCAATGGGTCCACTGCATGATCTGGCCTCTCCTTTTCCTCGGCTTGCACAGTGATAGCAAACTGACACATGGCCTTCACCCCGGAGGCAGGAATGCTCTCCAACTCCTCGTCCCCCTCCAGGTCTTCATGCCTCTGTCGGGACAGAGTGTCTGCATCGTCATTCCGACTCCCTGGCTAGTACTTCAGGCTAAATTCATCTGCAGACAGGGCAGCCAACCACCGATGACCAGTGGAGTCCAGTTTTGCTGAGGTCAGGATATAGGCAAAGGGTTGTTGTCCGTCCGCACCTCAAACTTGGCCCCATAGAGATAGTCACTCAGCTTATCCACCACCACCCATTTCAATGCCAGAAACTCCAAATTGTGGGTGGGATAGTTCCTCTCAGAGGGTGACAAACTCCAGCTGATAAACACTACCGGCCACAGCCCAGTGCCCTGATCTTGATACATTACGGTCCCTAACCCCTCCCAAATGGCATCGGTGTGTAGCACATAGGGCAATCAGGAGTCTGCAAAAGCCAGCACTGGCACCTGAGTCAGCATCTCCTTCAGCGACTGAAAAGCTGCTTCACATTGGTCATCCCATCTCTGTCCAAAGGGCTCTGCCAGGTTCAAATATTCTCCAGCCTCCCTTCCTCTTCTCCCTTTCCTTTTCTGTCCCAGAGAGGGCTAGCCACACAGAAGCTGTTTCAAGGGATGACTCACCTTGGCACGGCCCTTCACAAATCTCCGGTAGTATCCACAGAACCCCAAGAACGAGTGCAGAGCACTCACAGTCTGGGGCCTCGGCCACGTGGTCATCGCTTTGATCTTAGCCAGGTCTGTAGCCACTCTGTTCCACGAGATTATATGTCCAACATAGCTAACAGACATCTGACAAATCTGGCACTTGTCCAGGGAAAGTTTTAACCCTTCATCCTTCAGCCGGTTGAGCACCTTCATTAGCCTCACTTCGTGTTCTTCCAAGGTGGATCCAAATACTATCAGGTCATCCAAATATACCAGCACTTTAAGCAAGTTCATATCCCCCACCGTCTTCTCCATGACCCTCTGGAAGGTGGCAGGGGCCCCCGATATGCCCTGGGGCATCCTTTTGAACTGGTAAAATCCCAAAGGACATATAAAGGCTGTCTTCTCCTTATCCACCTCACTCATCGGGATCTGGTAATATCAACTCAAGTCACTTTTATTATTTCGTCCATAACTGCTGGTACAGTACATAATAAAAATGAGACAACATTTTTCAGGACCATGGTGCTACATGACACGGTACAAAACTAGACTGAACTACGTAAAAGACAACACACAGAGAAAAAAACAGGACAAGACGGCAGTAAGGTGTCAGTCCAGGCTCTGGGTATTGAGGAGTCTGATGGCTCGAGGGAAGAAACTGTTACATTGGTCGTGAGAGCCCGAACGCTTTGGTGCCTTTTCCCAGACAGCAGGAAGGAGAAGAGTTTGTATGAGGAGTGTGTGGGATCCTTTATAATGCTGTTTGCTTTGCAGATGCAGCGTGTAGTGTAAATGTCCATAATGGCGGGAAGAGAGACCCCGATGATCTTCTCAGCTGACCTCACTATCCGCTGCAGGATCTTGTGATCCAAGATGATGCAATTTCCTAACCAGGTAGTGATGCGGCTGCTCAGGATACTCTCAATACAACCCCTGTAGACTGTGATGAGGATGGGGGGTGGGAGATGGACGTTCCTCAGCCTTCGCAGAAAGTAGAGACGCTGCTGGGCTTTATTTGCTATGGAGCTGGTGTTGTGGGACCAGGTGAGATTCTCCACCAGGTGAACACCAAGAAATTTGGTGTTCTTAACAATCTCTACCAAGGAGTCATCGATGTTCAGTGGGGAGTGGTCGCTCGGTGCCCTCCTGAAGTCAACAACCATCTCTTTTGTTTTGTTCACATTCAGAGACAGGTTGTTGGCTCTGCACCAGTCTGTTAGCCGCTGCACCTCCTCTCTGTGAGCTGACTTGTCGTTCTTGCTGATGAGACCCACCACCGTCGTGTCATCGGTGAACTTGATGATGTGGTTCAAGCTGTATGTTGCAGCACAGTCGTGGGTCAGCAGAGTGAACAGCCCTGGGGGGCCCCCGAGCTCAGTGTGATGGTGTTGGAGATGCTGCTCCCGATCCGGACTGACTGAGGTCTCCTAGTCAGGAAGTCTAGGATCCAGTTGCAGAGGGAGGTGTTCAGGCCCAGTAGGCTCAGCTTTCCAATCAGTTTCTGAGGGATGATTGTATTGAATGCTGAACTGAAGTCTATGAACAGCATCCGAACGTATGTGTCTTTTTTGTCCAGGTGGGTTAGCTCCAGGTGGAGGGTGATGGCAATGGCGTCATCTGTTAAGCGGTTGGGACGGTACGCAAACTGCAGTGGGTCCAGTGAGGGGAGCAGCAGGGTCTTGATATGCCTCATGACGAGCCTCTCGAAACACTTCATGATGATGGATGTGAGAGTAACGGGACGGTAGTCATTTAGACAGGACACTGAAGACTTCTTCGGCACGGGGACGATGGTGGCGGCCTTGAAGCACGTTGGAACCGTGGAACTGCTCAGGGAGATGTTGAAGATGTCAGTGAGAACATCTGCTAGCTGGTCTTCACATCCTCTGAGCACTCTACCAGGAATGTTGTCTGGTCCAGCAGCCTTCCATGGGTTGACCCTGCACAGGGTTCTTCTCACATTGGCCATGGTGAGACACAGCACCTGGTCATTTGTAGGAGGAGTGGACTTCCTCGCCACCATGTCTTTTTCTGCCTCAAAATGGGCGTAGAAGTTATTCAGCGCATCTGGGAAGGAGACATCACCCACACAGTCAGGTGATGTTGTCCTGTAATTGGTGATGTCCTGGATGCCCTTCCACATGCGCCATGTGTCGCCGCTGTCTTGGAAGTGGCTGTGGATTCACTGGGCATGTGCACGCTTTGCCCCTCTGATGGGCCGGGCAATTTGGCCCTTGCTGTTGTTAGGGCTGCCTTGTTGCCTGCATAGTGCCCCCATGTGGATCACTGGGGGAGGGCCAATGGAAAACAGGGATAAATTGACCACTGGGGCGTTTAACTTTGGTGCTTCACCTGTGCCAGAGAGTTGGAAGCAGAGGATGGTGGAGAAGATGTTGACACTGAAAGATGTTTTTTCCCTTGATGTGTTTGAGTGTGCTGTTCTAGGAGCAATCACCACACTATCTGAGTGACTGAGGACACCATGTTTCAAGAAATGTTGCAGCGACTGGCCTTTGGAGTCATGGGTCCTCAGCAGCGCATGCACCTCCTTGGTCATCCATGGCTTCTGGTTAGCAAGTATAGTGATGGTCTTGGACACAGTAACATCATCAATGCACTTGCTGATGTAGCTGGTCACTGATGCTGTGTACTCCTCTAAGTTGGTAGAGTCACCATTGGTTGCAGCCTTCCTGAACATGTGCCAGTCAGTATCCTCAAAGCAGTCTTGAAGAGCAGAGATGGCTCCTGCTGGCCAGGTTTTCATCTGCTTCGGATCTGGTCTGGAGCGCCTGACAAGCGGTCTGTATGCTGGGATTAGCATAACAGAGATGTGGTCTGAGTAAATGAGGTGGGGGCAGGGCTCTGCCCGATATGCGTCAGGGATGTTTGTGTAAACCAAGTCCAACGTGTTCTCTTCCGTTGTTGCAAAGTCCACAAACTGATGGAATTTGGGGAGCACTGATTTAAGGTTCACATGGTTAAAATCACTGGCAACAATAAACAGTCCAGGTGTGCGTTCTGGAGTTCGCTAATAGCCCTGTGCAGTTCACAGAGTGCCTCCTTAGCATTAACGCTGGGGGGAATGCACACACCGAATACAAGGGCAGAGGTGAATTCTCGTGGCAAATAAAATGGTCTGCATCTAACAGCCACAAACTCCACTAGCGATGAGCAGTGTCTGGAAACCAGCACAGAGTTCTTACACCATTCCGTATTGATGTAAATACACGCATGGCCACTGTGAGTCTTACTGGAGAGATCTGCATCCCTGTCTGCTCGAAACAAGGCGAAACAATATCCACTCCTCAAGTCTAACACTCTGAACCACTTCACCCCACTCAGACAAGCCAGCGCGTCTTCAACCCTAGAGATTGTATACTGGTCAGGGACAGTGCACCTATTCAGGGTCAAGTCTCACCAGCACCTCAGCCAAGTATCTCGATTCTCCCTTGAGATCTTCCAGGGTGTCAACTAAAAAGGCTTCACCCTCAGGCACTCTGGAGTATCTGGGAATCCCCATCACTCTCGCTACTTCACTGGGTCATACCACCCTGGGCTTCGACTGGGCACACCATACAGTTCCTCTTTCCAATGCCGTGTCCCACCCGGTGTGACCACACACCTCGTTAAAAGCAGCTTGAAACACTGGGTGCACTGACAGGGTCTCCAGAAAGTCCTCACCTGCCTTCTCCTTGCAGGCCCCCAGGAGTCTCTGCACAATAGGGGTGTTGGTCCCTATCAGAACTTACACACCTTCAGTCACAACTGGGTCTGGGCAAACCAGCACCAAGGCCTCATGAGCCTTAAACACTCCCATCTTGGCCTCTAGGAACTCCAGCCTCACGGACAAATAACCATTGAATGGGTAATCACCAGCACTGATACCCCAAATTTCCAGGGCACTTGAAAGAGGGGAACTAATTAGATTTTCCAAATCTGACCACTCCCTTCCTTTAGCCTTCAAAAATGATAGGACCTGCTCTCGGAAATCTCTGCCCCCAGCGGCTGGCAACTGCTCTGGTGTCCCATCAGAAATGTCAAACCTTTCCCCTGCAACAATGTGCACACCCCATGACCCTGTGTTACTGAGGTCACCGAGAGACGGTGGCAGTCCCACCGCTGAGACATCAGCACCAATCTGCGATAGTACAAAGCCTAAATCCCCCATTTTACCAATCTTTCTGCCTACAATTGCAACCTTACCGATAGCTCTGACTGTACTCAAACATTGAATTAACACTTCGTCCGAGATACGCATATCCAACGCTCTTAATATGCAGGCATGAGTAACTGGTACATCCTCGATCTCACACCAGAGTTTAATCTTATCCAAATCCATCTCCCCTTGTTTAAACCAGGGCGAATTACACCGTGTCTGACAAATTCAAATCCAGGATGAGCCCCCACAAATGTAGCATCTGTGCCCCCAATTTACCCCCGTTCGCCTAGGGTGAACTGCCGTCGCCCTGTCAACAGTGCAATACTTTGGTGTAAATATGGTGTAATGCCCCCCCAGTACATGCTTGCAACACAAATACCAGACAATACACCAAAGTCGAGTAAATAATTGCAACTTTACAGCTATTTCTTAGTGATGGGTTAGTAGAAACAGATAACCTAAAGACGACAAATCAGTAAGTTTTCCAGTTTGTGCACATAATATTTTAATACGTTGGAGATCACACTTCTGGTTCCATCCACAACGACGTACCAAGCCTTCGGCCACCGTCCAAATCGCTGATGTCCAGTATCGGCTGCCCTGGAATCACTGTCCGCTCCTCACACGTCCGCCCTCCTCACTCGCCTCCCCAAAAAAGACCGCAAACTCCCACTCTGCTCACACATACAAGATAGCATAACAATTGTCCATTGGTTAGTTCCTCTTCCCCCTTATCTGCAGTTATAACCCAAACATTGCAGCTACAGAAACCCATTACAGCATTAAGTAACATTACAGAGAAGCCATTTCATTACAAGCTGTCTCCGGGTTACGAACGAGTTCCGTTCCTGAGTCAGTCTTTGTTGTATTTGTACATGTTGGACAGGTACATCCAGTATTATTTAGTGTCAGTTAGTCAAACATTTGTCTTAGTATATAGTATATATTTTACCTCTCTATGCATATAAAACACTTAAGAAATATATGTATTTCAATAATTAAACCACTGTGTTGCTTATTAATAATTGTAGCTTTCACTGGGGCAGGGCCTTTCACATGTTCCATTATTCTCACTTTATCCTTTACCATTATCCTTTAAAGTTGTTCTGATCGTTGACTGACTGTAGCCTAAAGCTTTTCCAATGATCAATGGCATTTCACCTCTTTCCAATTGCTTTATTATTTCCACTTTATTTTTAATCATGATCGTTTTCCGTCAATGGAACAGAAAACTGCAGATTTTATGTTCTATCACTGAAGAGCAGTGAACTGTCTGATTGGCCTATCAGAGTTCTCTTTAGGAAATAGTTGACTTGATCAGTATTTTTGATCTGACTATTGTTCACGATCGTACTTAATAAAAAAAAATACAGCAGCAGCCATGGGCAACGGGTCTTGTGCTGCTCCGGATCCTAAAGTCCACACACACTGAGACAGGTTAAATGGGGCAAGTGGGGGTAGTGCTGACTGGAAAGGGGGGATCAGGGTGAATCTTGCTAAGAAATATTTAAGCCAAATACAAAGTTACACATTCAACACAGTGTTAACGGCAATGACTTAAAATGGCGGAAGGTGTTCTCCTCCCTCCTTTTGTAACTACGAGTTGTCTGTAAGTTGGACTTTCGTAACTCAGGGACTGCCGGTATAACAATACAGAGAAGCCATTTTGTTAGCCTGAACAGTTAATACCTGAGTTAATGGTACTGAGAGCCCTACATAAGTATTTCTCGAGATAGGTATAGCACCATCTATTTTTGCTTCCATTTAGCTTATCAACATTTTTAAAGCTAGCCAGACCTTATGGTTCTTCTGGAACGGGTAAGGGCTGTCCAGAAAACTCCCAGTCTCTTCCTAATATACTTTTCTTGCCCTCCTCCTGTCCCCTGCTTTCTCAATTCTCTATTTCCCAAGCAGAGCAGGATAACTGCTCAGCCAGGCTTTCCCTCAGTTTGATCCCGCTGACGGGCAACCCTCTGGTCTTCATGTCTGTAGTCGCCTCTTCCACTGTCTAATATAGTTGCATCCCATCTTCATAAAACATTCACAGTTTAGCAGGGTACAGAGTTTGGATTCTAATCTTTCCTTGCTTTAAAATTTGCTTTACTGCAGAGTATTCTTTACATTTCTGCAGGACCGCTGGGGGGGTAATCTTGATTGAAATATATTACTTTCCCATCCAAAAACACCCTCTTCTTTCCCCAGGCCCTTTGTAGAATCTCCAGCTTGGTATTGTATCAAAGGAATCTAATTACTATCGAGTGTGGCTTATCTTCTCTGTCTCCAGTAGGTCGTGGGGTGAGCGCATGATGTGCCCTCTCAATTTCAAGCTCCATAGTCGAAGGAATCTCCAACGCATCCCGCAGCAACTTTCCTACAAACTCCATCATAGACAAACCCTCCGCTCCTTCAGGAACATTGCATATCCTGATATTTTTCCACCGTGATCTTCCCTCCTGGTCAAGCAGTTTACTTTCTTGTTGATTTAATATTTTTATCGTCTTACTTTGCACGCAATCTTCCACTTTCTCAATTTGTGTCTCCATCACTGCTAATTTCTGATTAAGATTGGCAAGCTCTGACTTGATATCATTTAGTTGCTATTTTATACCTTTTTGGAACTCCCGTATCATATTTGCCAATTTGCCTGAACGAGGCCCATCATTAGCCTTGGTACCGCGCATTCAGGTAGGACAGCCGCTTGCTGCACCCCTCTCGTCCATAGGCTCCACAGTGATGCCTTTTTTATCTTCATTCTTTTTCCCTGTTCTTGGTCCCTTTATCAATCGAGATATTTTTGAAAGATCTTATATTTGATGGATTAACAAGGCAAAATATGCATTTTTCTGGAGGAGCCATTAACTTAAGCTGCCATTCTGGATGATGACATCACTGGAACCCCTCGAGATCTATTTCCAACCTAATTTTCCCAATCAACCTGCATGCTGTAATCTCTCATGAATGTCATAGCATTGTCCTTTTGATATGCCTTTTCTATTTCCTGTTGTAATTTGTGGTCCACATCTCAGCCACTGTTGGGAGGCCTGTATGTAATTGCCTTCAAGGTCCTTTTACCCTTGCAGTTTCTTAACTCAACTCACAAGGATTCAACATCTTCCAATCCTATGTCCCAGCTTTCTACTTATTTGATGCTATTCTTTACCCCTGCCACCCCTCTGCTGACCTTCCTGTCCCTCCGATACAATGTGTAAGCTTGGATATTCACCTCCCAACTACAACCATCCTTCAGCCATGATTCAGTGATGGCCACAACATCACTGTAATAGTGGAACAAGATCATCCACCTCATTTCTTATACATCGTGCAATGAGGTGTA
Organism: Hypanus sabinus; assembly: GCF_030144855.1. NCBI lineage: Eukaryota > Metazoa > Chordata > Chondrichthyes > Myliobatiformes > Dasyatidae > Hypanus > Hypanus sabinus. The sequence goes on from NC_082709.1 coordinate 190,714,373, forward strand.
ACACTTTGAGTACTGAATTTTCTACCCTTTTTGATTCTGCATCCCTAATACACTGATACCCACCCTGCTGGCTGTAGTTATGTCCTATCACCTGCTGGCTCTTCCTGGCAGTCTGACTGCATGCTACCTTTGCCTTTTTACCATCTGTCCTATCCTGAGTCCCTTCACTCTGGTTCTTACCCCCTGCCAAATTAACTTAAACCTTCCCAACTTTTCTAACAAACATGCCTGCAGGAATATTGGTTCCCCTCGGGTTCAGGTGCAACCCATCACTTCTGAACAGATCATACCTCCCCCAGAAGAGACCCCAAAGATCTAAGATCTATCCAGTGATTCATTATCACAATGGAATTACAGAGGCATGGAAGAGGAGTTCGTCCAGGTGGATTGGAGGAGGATACTGGTGGGGATGATGGCAGAGCAGGGATGGCTGAAATTTTGGGAAATAGTTCACAAGGTGCAGGATAGATATGCCCCATAGAGGAACAAGTTATCAAATGGCAGGGGTTGGCAACCGTGGCTGACAAGGAAAGAAAGGACTGCAAAAATGCCAAGGAAAAGGCATATAAGGTAGCAAAAGTGAGTGGGAAGTTGGATGATTGGGAAGCTTTTAAAATCCAACAAAGCGCAACAATAAAAACTACAAGAAGGGAAAAGATGAAATATGATGGCAAACTAGCAAATAATATAAAGCAGGATACCGAAGCTTTTTCAGCTATATATAGAGTAAATGGGAGGTCAGAATTGATATTGTACAACTGAAAAATTATGCTGATGTGGTAATAATAGGGGATAAAGAAATGGTAGATGAACTAAATAGGTACTTTGCATCAGTCTAGCAGTGTGCCAGAGGTTTGTGAGTGTCAGGGAGCCGGAGTGAATGCCATTGTCATTACAAAGGAAATAGTGCCAGGCAAACTCAAAGTTCTTCAGGTGGATAAGTCACTTGCACCAGATGGACTAAATCCCGGAGTCATGAGAAAGGTTGTTGAAGAGATAACGGATGCATTGGTCACGATCTTACAAAAATCACTTGATTCTGGCAAGGTCCCGGAGGACTGGAAAATTACAAATGTCACTCCACTCTTTATGGAGGGAGGAAGGCAAAAGAAAGGAAATTATGGGCCAGTTAGCTTAACCTCAGTGGTTGGGAAAGTGTTGGAGTCTATTATTATTGATGAGACTTCTGGGTACTTGGATAAAATAATTCAAAGTCAGTATGGTTTCTGTAAAGGGATATCTTCCCTGCCATATTTGTTCATGTTCTTCAAGAGAGAAACAAGTATCGTGGAGAAAGGAGGGGCAGTGGATGCCATTTACTTGGAGTTTCAGAAGGCATTTGATGAGGTGCCACCATTGAGGCTGCTTAATAAGATAAATTCATATGGCATTACAGGAAAGTTACTGACCTGGATAGAGGAATGGCTGACAGGCAGGAGGCAGAAAATGAAAATAAAAGGGACATCTTCTGGTCAGTACTGATACCACTGCTTTTCACATTGTAAATAATTTGAATAATGGGCATTTGCAGATATGAAGACAGGTGGAGGGGTAGATAGTGCTGAGAAAACAATGTGATTGCAGCAGGACAGACAAATTGGAAGAATGGGCAAATAGGTGGCAGATGGAATACTGTGTTGGGAAATGTATGATAAAGCATTTTGGTAAAAGGAACAATATTGCGGACTATCATCTAAACAGGGAGAAGATTCAAACATCAGAGGTGCAGAGGGACTTAGGATTCCTCGTGAGGGGCCCTGAGAAGGTTAATTTACAGGTTGAATCTGTAGTAAAGAAGTCAAATGCAATGTTGGCATTTATTTCAAGGGGAACAATTTTAAATATAAAAGCAAGGAGATAATGCTGAGCCTTTATAAGAAATAGTCAAGCTGTTATTGGAGTATGTCAACAGTTTTAAGACTCCATACCTCAGATAGGATATGTTGACATTGGAGAGAATCCAGAGGAAGTTCCAAAGGATGATTCCAGAAATGAAGCACTTAACATATTTGGAGCATTTGGCAGCTTTGGGCCTGTATTCACTGGAATTTAGAAGAATGTGGGGGGGATCTAATGTTGAAAGAACTAGATAAGGTGGATGTAGAGAGGACATTTCCTATGGTGGAGGTATCCAGAACCAGAGGGCACAACCTCACAATTGAGGGGCAACCTTTTAGAACAGAGGTAAGGAAGAATTTCTTTAGCCAGAGAGTAGTGAATCTGTGGAATACTCTGCTACAAACTGTGGTGGAGGCCAAGTCCGAGGGTATAATTAAGATGGAAGTTGATTGTTTACTGATCAGTCAGGGCATCAAAGGAGATGGCGAGAAGGCAGGTGTATGGGTTTGACGGGGATCTGGGATCTTGAATCAGCCATAATAGAATGGTGGAGTAGACTCAATGAGCTGAATAGCCTAATGCTGGTCCTATGTCTTATGGTCCTATGGAGCTTTTTGATGAGGTGACGAGGATAATTGATGAAGGTAGAGCTGTGGATGTTGTCCTCATAGATTTCAAAGTAAATGTATTATCAAAATACACATATATCATCACATACAGTACATCCGTGAGATTTTAATAAAGCTTATAGGTCTAATAAGGTTGTATAGGTCCCTCATGGGAGGCTCATCCAGATTCAAATGCATGGAATCCATGGTGAATTGGCCATTTACATTCAGGACTGGCTTGCCATAGCAGACAGAGGATATTACTCGAAGGGACTTATTTGAGCTAGAGGTCTGTGATTAGTGGTGTTCCACTAGGATCTGTACTGGGACCTCAGCTGTTCATAAATGACCTGGGTGGGTTAGTAAACTTGCAGATGATATGATGATTGGTGGTGTTGTGGATAATATACAAGACTGGCAAAGAATACAGTGGGATATGCATCAATTGCAGATATGGGTGGAGAAATGGCTGATGTTTAACCCAGATAAATGTGAAGTGTTACACCTCAATAGGCCAAATGTAAAGAAACAGTACACTGTTGGGGTCCAAGTTCAAGCTCCCTGAAAGTGGCTACACTGGTTGATAAGGTGGTTGAGAAGGATTATGACAGGCTTTTCTTTATTAGTTGAGACTTTGCATTCAAAAGTTAGGAAATTATGTTGCAACTTCATAAACTCTAGTTAGGCTGCATCTGGAGTTTTGCATACAGTCTGGTCACCCCATTACAGGAAGGATGTCGAGGCTTTGGAGAGGGTGCAGCAGAGGTTGACCAAGATGCTGTCTGAATTAGAGGGCGTGTGCTGCAATGAGAGATTGAACAAGTCTGGGTTATTTTCTCTGGAGCGGTGGATACTGAGGGGAGATCTGATAGAGGTTTATAGGATTATGAGAGGCGGAGATAGAGTAGTCAGATAGTATCTATGAAATGTCTGATACCAGATTGCATATATTGAAGGTGGAGTTGTAAAGTTTTCTTACACAGAGCGGTAGGTGCCTGGAATCCACTCCCTCAGATGGTGGTAGGGGAGAAACATTGGGGATTTTTAAGAGATGTTTAGATAGGCATGTGAATGTGAGGGAAGTGGAAATATATGGATTTTGTATAGGCAGAAGGGATTAGTTCAGTTGGCCATTTCATAACTAGTTTAATTGGTTCAGCACAATATCGTGGGCTGAAGAGGGACAGTCCTTTGCTGTACCAGAGGACCAGATAGGATAGAGTTTGTCAAATGTATTCAGGAAAGTTTAGTTCATCAGTACGTAGAAGTCCCAGCGAGGCTGTGTGCAACACTTGATCTACTATTAGGGATTGAGACTGGGCAGATGACAAGTTTGGGTAGGGAAGCACTTCGTATCTAGCGATCACAATGCAATTAGTTTCAAAGTAAATATGGAAAAAGATAGGTCTGGTTCTACAAATTGAGATTTTAAATCACTGAATTATGGCCGAAGGATAGTTGTAGTTGGGAGCTGAATATCCAAGATTACACATTATATCGGAGGGATAGGAAGGTAGGCAGAGGGGGTGGTTTGCCTCTGCTGGTAAAGAATGGCATCAAATCACTAGAAGGTGGTGACATAGACTTAAAAGATGTTGAATCCTTGTAGGCTAAAAGGACATTGTTGGCAGTTATATACAGGCTTCCCAACAGTAGCTGGGATGCAGACCACAGATTGCAACAGGAAATAGAAAAGGCAAATCAAAAATGCAATGTTATAATAGTCATGGGAGATTTTAACATGCAGGTCAATTGGGAAAATTGGGTTGGAAATTGATCCCAAGAGAGTGAGATTGTTGAATGCCTACGAGATGGCTTTTTAGAGCAGTTTGTACTGGATTGGGTGTTATGTAATGAACCAGAGGTGATTAGAGAGCTTAAGGTGAAAGAATCTTTAGGAGGCAGTGTTCACAATATGATTGAGTTCAACTTGAAATTTGATAGAAAGTAAAGTCTGATGGAATGGTATTAAGGGAAATTACAGTGGTATGAGAGAGGAGTTGATCAAAGTAAATTGGAAGGATCTGTTGGCAGGAACGACAGCAGAACAACAATGGCTTGAGTTTCTGGAAAAACTGAGAAAGCTGCAGGACAGATATATCAGGTATTGGGCGATTGGGTCTCTGGTACTGAGCCTGGTTCCCTGCTGCAGAAGGGAAAGTGAAAGATGAGGAATGTGGAGGTCATAGCAGATTCCTTAGTGAGGGGAACAGACAGGAGGTTCTGTCAGCCTGATAGGGATACCCACATGGTGTGTTGCATCCCAGGTGCCAGGGTACGGGATGTCTCAGATCAGGTGTAAAGTATTCTGAAGGGAGAGGGTTAACAGCCAGAAGTCTTGGTACATGTTGGAAATAATCTCAGGATTGCTGCCTGTGTCACATGCTAGCAAGTGCAAGAATAATCTGATCAGGTGTATTAATGCATGGCTGAGAGACTGGTGTAGGGGGCAGGGCTTCAGATTCCTGGTCATTGGAGCCTCTTCTGGGAGAGGTACATCCTGTAGTAAAAAGACTGGTTACACCTGAACTCAGAGGGGTCCAATATCCTAGTGGGCACATTTAATAGAGCTGTTAGGAAGGGTTTAAACTAATTTGGCAGGGGGATGAGAACCGGAGTGATAGGGTTGAGGAAGGGGAAAACAGAAATAAATCAAAGATAGCGTGCAGCAGAGATTATAGAAAGAACAGGCAGGAGATGAGCCTTAATCACAGCCAGTGGGATGAGTTACAGGACAATAGAGGTGTGCTGCAGTTAAAACAGAAAGCAACAAATACTGGATTGAAAGTGTTATATTTGAATACACACATCATAAGGAACAAAATGGATGATATTGAAATTCAGCTACAGATTGGCAAATATGACACTGTGGCCATCTCTGAATCTTGGCTCAAGAATGGCTGCCATTGGAAGCTGAACATCCAACGATATACGGAGTATCGGAAAGATAGGTTAATTGGCAGAGGGGGTGATGTGGCTCTGTGTAAAAGAAATAATATTAAATAATTACAAAGAGATCACATAGGATTGGAAGGTGTTGCAATGAACGAGGCAAACCCAAATGCAAGACACAAGCACAGAGATTGAGTTAGGATGCAGACATGGATGTGAGCACTGAACGGCAAACAGGAGGGAGTGCGGGGAAGCAGGAGGCAGGCAGAACCTATCTTGACATGGAGCATAGAAAGGGAAGCAGCAGGCAAAGCTTTTCTTAGCACGGAGAGATGAAGTTACACAGGTAAACCTTGGCGTTGAAGTAAAACTTAAAATACTATCTTGACATGCAGAGACAGAGTTTCACAGGTGAATCTCAGTACTGAAGCAAATCTTAAACACACAATCCTAAGTGGCCGGGGAAAGTTAACTACCACACTGGCAAAACCAACGATCTGGCAACTAGTGGGTGAAAAGCAGGGTTCTTATGCTGCAGGTCTTGATTAAAACCAGGTGTGCTGCTATCAAATTAAATTAGGAAAAAATGGGGAACTAATGGTTGGAACCATGGCACAATCAAAGGGATTTAGGAGAAAATGGGGAATTAATGGTCGGGATCATGAGAGGTGTAGAGTTAAGAAATGGCAAGGGTAAAAGGACTATGATGGCAGTTGTATACAGGCCTCCAAACAGCAGTCGGGATGTGGATTACAAACTACAGCAGAAGATAGAAAAGGCATGTCAGAAAGGCAATGTAATGGTAATCGTTGGGGATTTTAACATTAAAGTGGAATGGGAAAACTAGGTCAGTACTGGACCTCAAGTGAGAGAAATTGTAGAATGTCTAAGGGATGGCTTTTTAGAACAGCTTGTCGTTGAGCCCACTAGGGGATCAGCTGTGCTGGATTGGGTGTTGTGCAATGATCCAGAGATGCTAAGAGAGCTTAAGGTTAAGGAACCCTTAGGGAACAGTGATCACAATATGATCGAATTGCCATTGAAATTTGAGAGGGAAAAAATAAAATCCAATGTGTTGGTATTTGAGTGGAATAAAGGAAATTACAACGGCATGAAAGGGGAACTGGCTGAAGTTGACTGGAAAGGGACATTTGCAGGAAGGACAGCAGAGCAGCAATGGCTGGAGTTCCTGCTGAAAATGAGGGATGTGCAAGACAGATATATTCCAAATAAGAAGAAATTTTCAAAGGGAAGAAGGACACTACCGTGGCTGACAAGTGAAGTCAGAGCCAAAGTAAAAGCAAAAGAGAGGGCATGCAAGGAAGTCAAAGCTAGTGGGAAGGTAGAGGATTGGGGAGCTTTTAAAATCTTGCAGAAGAAAACAAAGAAGGTCATTAGGAAGGAAAAGATGAATTATGAAAGGAAGCTGGTGACTAACATCAGTGGTTGGGAAGTTGTTGGAATCGATTGTTAGGGATGAGATTACAGAGTACCTGGAGGCACATGACAAGACAGGTCAAAGCCAGCATGGTTTCCTGAAAGGAAAATAATGCCTGACAAACCTACTGCAATTCTTTGAGGAAAAAGCAGGATAGACAAAGGAAATGTAGTAGATGAGGTGTACTTGGATTTTCAGAAGGCCTTTGACAAGACGCTGTACATGAGGCTGCTTAGCAAGATAAGAGCTCATGGAATTACAGGGAAGTTACTAGCATGGGAAGACCATTGGCTGGTTGGCAGAAAACAGAGAGTGGGAATAAAGGGATCCTATTCTAGCTGGCTGCTGGTTACCAGTGGAGTTCCACAAGGGTTGGTGTTGGGACTGCTGCTTTTTACGATGTATAGCAATGATTTGGACTATGGTATTAATGGATTTGTGGCTAAATTTGCCGATGATACAAAGATGGGTGGAGGAGCAGTAGTGTTGAGGGAACAGAGAGCCTGCAGAGACACTTTGATAATTTAGGGGCATGGGCAAAGAAGTGGCAAATGAAATACAATGTTGGAAAGTGTATGGTCATGCCCTTTGGTGGAAGACATAAATGGGCAGACTATTATTTAGATGGAGAGAGAATTCAAAATGCAGAGATGCAAAGGGACTTGGGAATCCTTGTGCAAGACACCCTGAAGGTTAACTTCAAGGTTGAGTCGGTTGTGAAGAGAAGGCAAATGCAATGTTGGCATTCATTTCTCAAGGTATAGAATATAAGAGCAGGGGTGTGATGTTAAGACTCTATAAGTGAGACCACATTTGGAGTATTGTTTGCAGTTTTGGGCTCCTTATTTTAGAAAGGATATACTGACATTGGAGAGGGTTCAGAGAAGATACACAAGAATGATCCAGGAATGAAAGGGTTACCTTATGAGGAACATCTGGCAGCTCTTGAGCTGTATTTCCTGGAGATCAGGAAAATGAGGGGTGATCTCATAGAAACATTCCAAATGTTAAAAGGCCTGAACAGATTAGATCTAACAAGTTATTTCCCATGGTATAGGGTTCTAGGACAAGAAGCCACAACTTCAGGATTAAAGGACACCCATTTAGAACAGAAATATGGAGAAATTACTTTATAGACAATAGACAATAGGTGCAGAAGTAGACCATTTGGCCCTTCGAGCCTGCACTGCCATTCTGAGATCATGGCTGATCATCTACTATCAATACCTGGTTCCTGCCTTGTCCCCATATCCCTTGATTCCCCTATCCATAAGATACCTATCTAGCTCCTTCTTGAAAGCATCCAGAGAACTGGCCTCCACTGCCTTCCGAGGCAGTGCATTCCAGTGCATTCTTTAGTTAGAGGGTGGTAAATCTGTGGAATTTGTTGTTACGAGCAGCCGTGAAAGCCAAGTCATTGGGTGCATTTAAGGCAGATACAGATAGATTCTTGATTAGCCAGGGCATCAAAGGGTATGAGGAGAAGGCAAAGGAGTAGACTGACTGGAAGAATTGGATCAGCTCATGATTGAATGGCCTATTTCTGCTCTTGTATCTTATGGTTTTATGGTCTGGAACCTGGAACAGTTTGTGTTTGGGGTGGCTGGAGTCTCTAATGACCCTTTAGGCCCTTTTCAAGCACCTGCTGCTGTAAATGTCTTGAATAGTGGAAAGTTCACATCCACAGAAGCGCTGTGCTGTCTGCACCACTCTCTGCAGTGCCTTGCGATTGAGGGTAGTACAGTTCTCATACCAGGCAATGACACAGGCAGTGAGGATGCTCTCAATGGTGCCCCTGTAGAAAGCCCTGAGGATCTGGGGACTCAAGACGAACTTCCTCAGCCTTCTGAGGTGAAAGAGGGGCTGTTGTGCTTTTTCACCACATAGCTGGTATGTATAGAGCAGATAAGATCCTCGGTGATGTGTTTCCTGAGAAACTTGAAACTTTGCACTCTCTAAACTACAGTCCTATTGATGTCAATAGGGACTAGTCTGTCTCCATTCCTCATGCAATCCACTATCAACTCCTTCATTTTTTTCAACATTGAGAGAGGTTGATTTCTTGGCACTACTGTGTCAGGTGTTGACTTCTCCTCTGTAGGCTGCCTCAGCATTGTTGAAAATAAGGCCTCTTAATGTCATGTCATCTGCAAAGTTGATTGGCCAACTTGAGCTGTGCAAGGGCTCTGGCAGATGTATTTAAAATGTTGGTATCTATGGGTGAGGTGCTGGAGGAATGGAGGATAGCTCATGTTGTTCCTTTGTTTAAAAAAGGCTCTAAAAGTAATCTGGGAAATTATAGGCTACTAAATTTGACACCAGTAGTAGGTAAATTATTGGAAGGAGTACTAAGAGATAGGATCTACAAGTATTTGGATAGACAGGAATTTAATAGGGAGAGTCAACATGGCTTTGTGCGTGATAGGTCATGTTTAACCAATATATTACAATTTTTCAAGGAGGTTACCAGGAAAGTGGATGAAAGGAAGGCAGTAGATGTTGTCTACATGGACTTCAATAAGGCCTTTGACAAGGTCCCGCATGGAAAGTTAGTTAGGAAGATTCAGTCACTAGATATACATGGAGAGGTAGTAAATTGGATTAGACATTGGCTCAATGGGAGAAGCCAGAGAGTGGTAGTGGAGGATTGCTTCTCTGAGTGTAGGCCTGTGACTACTGGTGTGTCACTACTAGTCCATTGTTATTTGTCATCTGTATCAATGATCTGGATGATAATGTGGTAAATTGGATCAGCAAATTTGCTGATGATACAAAGATTGGAGGTGTAGTGGACAGTGAGGAAGGTTTTCAAAACTTGCAGAGGGATTTGGACCAGCTGGAAAAATGGGCTGAAAAATGGCAGATGGAGTTTAATGTAGACAAGTGTGAGGTATTGCACTTTGGAAGGACAAACCAAGGTAGAGCATACAAGGTAAATAGTAGGGCACTGAAGAGTGTAGTAGAACAGAGGGATTTGTAATACAGGTACATAGTTCCCTAAAAGTGGCGTCACAGGTAGATAGGGTCATAAAGAGAGCTCTTGGTACATCGGCCTTTATAAACCAAAGTATTGAATATAAGAGTTGGAATGTTATGGTGAGGTTGTTTAAGACACTGGTGAGGCCAAATTTGGAGTATTGTGAGCAGTTTTGGTCACCGAATTACAGGAAGGATATTAATAAGGTTGAAAGAGTGCAGAGAAGGTTTACAAAGTTATTGCTGGGACTTGAGAAACTGAATTATGGAGAAAGATTGAATAGGTTAGAAAGATTGAATAGGTTATTCCCTGGAGCATAGAAGAATGAGGGGAGATTTGATAGAGGTATTTAAAATTATGATGGGTATAGATAGAGTGAATGCAAGCAGGCTTTTTCCACTGAGGCTAGGGGAGAAAAAAACAGAAAACATGGGTTAAAGGTGAAGGGGGAAAAGTTTAAAGGGAACATGGGGGGGTGGCTTCTTCACACAGAGAGTGGTGGGAGTGTGGAATGAGCTGCCAGATGAACTAGTAAAGGTGGGCTCACTTAACATTTAAGGAAAACTCTGACAGGTACATGGATGAGAGCGGTATGGAGGTATGGAGCGATATGGTCTGGGTGCAGGTTAGTGGGACGGCAGAAAAATGTTTGGCACAGCCAAGAAGGGCTGAAGAGCCTGTTTCTGTGCTGTAATGTTCTATGGTTCTATGGTGTATTAGAATGAGGAAAAATGTGATCTAAGTACTTTGATAGTGGGAGGATTGTTGGTGGCAGATGTGGTGGTTTGAGTATCTCAGAAACTGCTGATCTGCTAGGATTTTCATTCATAACGATCACTAGAGATTACAGAAGATAGAACAAAGAAAATAGAAATCTACAGCACATTACAGGCCCTTCGGCCCACAATGTTGTGCTGACCATGTAACCTACTCTAGAAACTGCCTAGAAGCTCCCAACTGCATAGCACTCTATTTTTCTAAGCTCCACATATCTAAAAGTCTCTTAAAAGACTCTATTGTATCTGTACAATTGTCGCTGGCAAGGCATTCCATGCACCAACCACTCTCTGTGTGAAAAACTTACCTCTGACATCTCCCTCGTACCTACTTCCAAGCACCTTAAAACTATGCGTCCTCCTGTTATCCATTTCAGACCTGGGAAATAGCCTCCAGCTATCCACATGATCAGTGTCTCTTATCATCTTATACACCTCTATCAGGTCATCTCTCATCCTCCATCACTCCAAGGAGAAAAGGCCAAATTCACTCAGCTCATTCTCATAAGGTATGCTCTCCAATCCAGGAAACATCCTTATAAATGTCCTCTGCAGTCTCTCTATAGTATCCACATCCTTCCTGTAGTTTGGTGACCAGAAATGAACACAGTACTCCAAGTGGGATCTGACTAAGGTCTTATATAGCTGTAACATTATCTCCTGGTTCTTGAAGTCAGTCCCACAGTTGATGAAAGCCAACACACCATACGCCTTCTTAATAACACTGTCAACCTGTGCAGCAGATTTGAGTACCCTATGGACACAGATCCCAAGATCTCGCTGATCCTCCACACAGCCAAGAGTCTTACTATTGATATTATATTCTGTCTTCAAATTTGACCTACTGAAATGAACCACCTCACACTTATCTGGGTTGAAATCCATCTGCCACTTCTCAGCCCATTTCCACATCCTACTGATGTCCTGCTGTTACCTCTGATAACCCTCCAGACTATCCACAACACCTCCAACCTTTGTGTCATCAGGAAACTTACTAACTCATCCCTCCACTTCTTCATCCAGGTTTTTTGTAAAAATCACAAAGAGGAGGGGTCCCAGAACTTATCCCTGTGGAACATCACTGGTCATTGTCCTCCATGCAGAATATGAACCACCTACAACCACCCTTTGCCTTCAGTGGGTAAGCCAATTTTGGATCCACAAAGCGAAGTCTCCTTGGATCCCATGCCTCTTTACTTTCTGAATGAGCCTTGCAAGGGGAACCTTATCAAATGCCCTACTAAAATCCATATACACTACGCACACTGTCCTACCTTCATCAATGTGTTTAGACACATCCTCAAAACATAAAAACATAGAAAATAGGTGCAGGAGTAGGCCATTCGGCCCTTCGAGCCTGCACCGCCATTCAGTATGATCTTGGCTAATTATCCAACTCAGAACCCTGTACCTGTTTTAATCAGTCTAAATTTTAAATTTAAAAGAATTTAATAAGTCTCATAAGGTACAACCTGCCCTTGACAAAGACATGCTGACTATCCCTAATTACATTATACCTCTTCAAATGCTCATAAATCCTTCTTTTCAGGATCTTCTCCAACAACTTGCCCACCACTGAAGTCAGGTTCCTTGGTCTATAATTTTCTGGGTTATCTCTACTCCCTTTCTTGAAAAGGGAACAACATTTGCAGCCTTCTAATCCTCCAGTACTTCTTCTGTATCTGTCGATGATGCAAAGATCATCACCAGAGGCTCAGAAATTTCCTCTCTTGCTTCCATGGTAGCCTGGGGTATATCTTACCTGTCTGGTCCCAGCGACTTATCTAACTTAGTAGCTTTCAAAAGCATCATAAAATCCTCTTTCTTAATATCTACACACTCAAGCATTTTAGTCCACTGTAAGTCACTCCCACAATTGCCAAGGTGCCAAGGAGAATGGTGGAAATATAAGAAAAAATCATGTGAGCAGCAATTCTGTGGACAAAAATTACTTGTTAATGAGAGAGGTCAGAGCAGAATAGCCAGATATGGAGTGTAAGGTTGCAGCTTCTGTCTGAATATCTGAAGGGGCTGCTCCTCAGTTTCTGATGCACACGAGTGAATCTGAAGATGCTGGAAATAAATAAAAACACAAAATGCTGGCAGAACTCAGCAGACCAGACAGCATCTATGGGAGGAGGTAGTGGCAACGTTTCAGGCCAAAATCCTTCATCAGGAGGCCCGAAACGTTGCCACTACCTCCTCCCATAGATGCTGTCTGGCCTGCTGAGTTCTGCCTGCATTTTGTGTTTTTATTCCTCAGCTTCCGATTACACTTCAGCATCACATCCTGATGTAAGTTCACCCAGTATGGAAAAGAGCAGGTCACTCGTAGATCTACCATTGGGCTCACTCCTGGGCCTAACCAAGATGGCCATTCTAGGGTCCAGGTGGCAGACAGTCAAGGCCAACTGCCTGCTCCTCTTCTGAGGATATGTTTGTGTCCGGGTGTCTTCGGAGAGGGAGCATGCAATCACAATGGGTACAGTGGGGGATTTCCAGGAGCAGTGGTTTCCCCCAGGGAATTGGTGGTTTTATAGACAGTTATAATCACATTTGAATTTGTTTACTGTCTGGAAATACTTGATGTTTTCACTTTGTGTTTTATTGAGTGAATAAACATTTGTAGTTTTGTAAAAAAAATGCTGACCTGGAAAGTGGCAGTAATTCAACTAACCACATGTTACAACAGGTGTGCAGAAGAGCATCTTTGAATGCACAGCACTTCAAGCCTTAAAGTGGACAGGCTACAGCAGAAGACCATAAGCATATAATCAAGGGCCACTTTATTAGGTACAAGAAATATGCAGTTCAGTGGCCACTGAGTATATATCCTCTTGTTTCCTTGGGCAATCTTCTACTTTATTCACAATGCCACCTGAAGTGCTCTGTTTGAATTTAGCTTCCTATACCTTACATATGCTTCCTATATCTGGTTGACTAGGTACACCACTTCACTTGATAAGCGACGTTCCCTTATCTTGCCATCTTCATCCTTCCTTCTCCATCTGTATTCTGTGACTCAGTGTATCATCTACCACACAGCCTGGCGTTAATGTTTTCTTCCTTTCTCTGCTCTTCTGTTTCAACAGGTGCTTTTCAGCCGCTATTGCAGCCCGAGTGACATCAGGGAGCTGCTGTGCAACACAGCTGGACTAGCTCGGTGAGATCAATCACATCCTTGCAGTCAGAGACAATAGAGTCACAGGCTCTCACCAAATGTGATACATGCTCAGATATTTTAAATAATTCTGTCAATTTCCCAGGCCTGAAGACTTTCAGGTCAAGGACAGCAGGGATACGATTCAGAGTGAATTCTCCTCCCTGCGGACCTATCAGGCACTCTCAGGCTAAGGACATTGGGTTAGACGCTGAGTCAGAGAGAATTGACAATATCGGAGGAAGCCATTTAGGCCAATGTGTCTATATGAGTTGCAAGAAAACTGCTCAGTCTAAACCTAATTTTCAGCACTGTGTTATTTCTGTTCTAGTAAAGAGCACTACTTTTTCTTTTTCAATATTTTTATTAATTATTTGCATAGATGAATACAAAATACATTATGGTATTATGGAAACAGAAACTAGATTAAAATGATCTATATCTATGCATAATAAGTTAACCATAATATTGAAAGGGTACATTTTATTCTAATCTAAAGCAAAATCAAAACCCTATAACAAAAAAAAAACAAAAGAGAAAAAAAATAGCTGTTTGGTTAAAAGAAAAGAAAAAATAATCTTGGACACATGGTCATAAATTCAAACAAATAGTAGCCATCGTCATTGCTGAACAAGTCAAAGATTGTGAAAGTAGTTCCAAAAAGGTCCCCATATGTCATAAATCGGGTGTTGAATCAGGACCCAACTGCAGGACACAGACACTAGAGTCCCAGAAACAGGATGAGACAGAACCCAAGGACAGGACGGGATGCAGTCTAGGCAGGGGAAGCAGGACCAGGACAAGGGTCTGGAAACAAGGAGCCTGGGGTGGACTCCGAGCCCGAGACTGGACAAGGACCTAGGTCTTGCCTCAGACTTGGACTCCCAAACCCAGGCAAGGACGTGATGAGGCTTGGCTAGAGACTTAGGGTCTTGAGGCTTGGGTCGAGGGTTGAGGCTGGAGGCTGCAGGCTTGGGTCGAGGCTTGAGGCTGGAGACTGCAGGCTTGGAGCTTGGGGAACTTGGAGGCTGGAGCTAGGGGCAGACTAGGAACTGTACATCAACATGGAGCCAGGACTTATCCTCTGACAAGCCGGGACTCATCTTTAACAGGACACTGACATGAGACGGGACAGTACACAGACATAGAGCCAGGATTTATCCACCAACAAGCCAGGACTCATCTATAAGTCCACACCAAGTTGGGGCAGGACCATCCGTCGGGTAAAGACAGAACAGCCTGACCTACCCGATGGAGGCAAAGACAAGACAAGACAGATTCCCCCCGCAGGGCAATGGCAGAACAGCCTGACTTACCCCACAGGGGCAAAGACAGGAAGAGACAAACACCAAGGGATGACAGACAGTTCCACCTCTGCATCAGGGTAGCTCCAAGTAGCCATTATGGCTGGCAGCCTTGGCTGACTACAGAAGCAATCGGATCCCTACCTAGCTCGGAGTGGCTGATGGCCACCCAGCTGGCCCAGGAAACAGCTGAATCCATAGCACAATGACCGCTCCAACTACTACCAGCAAGGCTCCCAGAAGCCATGGTTCTCCAATGCGGCCCCAAGGATGGCAAGAGTCCATTCTAGCCTTCCACCAGCCATCTGTGCCATGAGTATCTTGACAAGACACCCCCCCCCCCAACCACACTCAATGCCAGGGACACTTATATTCCCAGTTCCAATTTGAGCCTCAGGTGTTTCTGGTTAAGTCCAACCGTAGCAAGGGACCACTGGAAAACACAGAGTCTGGAGTCAGTGGACCAGACCATGGACTTCGGACTGAACCACCACACCACAATGTGAAAAAAGCTTGTCTAGGTATAGAAATAGAACACCTAATCTTCTCTAAATTTAAACATGACATAACATCAATCAACAAATGGGCATGAGCAGGCGGAGCAGCATCTTTCCATTTAAGCAATAAAACTCTTTTGGCTAAAAGAGAAATAAAAGCCAAAATATGCATATCATTTGGCTTAAGAGTAAACTAATTTCCTCCAATAATGCCAAACAAGGCAGTCAGAGGATTGGGTTTAAAACTCTTTAAAAAGCTCAGAGAAAGTTTGAAATACTTCTTTCCAAATTTTATCAAACCGTGGGCAGGACCAAAACATATGCATTAGAGAGGCCTCTTTGACATTACACCTATTACAGTATGGAGAAGAATCTGAGTTAAAAACGTGAGAGCTTATCTTTAGTCATATAGGCTTTATGAACCACTTTAAATTGTAAAAGAAAGTGACGCGCACATAACAAACAAGTATGAACAAGTTTAAAAATTTCATTCCAAGTATCCTTATCAATTGAAATCTGTAGGTCTTGTTCCCAGAGATTTTTAATTTTGTCTATAGACAATAGACAATAGGTGCAGAAGTAGACCATTCGGCCCTTTGAGCCTGCACCGCCACTCTGAGATCATGGCTGATCATCTACTATCAATACCTGGTTCCTGCCTTGTCCCCATATCCCTTGATTCCCCTATCCATAAGATACCTATCTAGCTCCTTCTTGAAAGCATCGAGAGAATTGGCCTCCACTGCCTTCCAAGGAAGTGCATTCCAGACCCCCACAACTCTCTGGGAGAAGTTTTTCCTTAACTCTGTCCTAAATGACCTACCCCTTATTCTTAAACCATGCCCTCTGGTACTGGACTCTCCCAGCATCTGGAACATATTTCCTGCCTCTATCTTGTCCAATCCCTTAATAATCTTATATGTTGCAATCAGACCCCCTCTCAATCTCCTTAATTCCAGCGTGTACAAGCCCAGTCTCTCAAAGCTCTCTGCGTAAAACAGTCCGGACATCCCAGGAATTAACCTTGTGAATCTAATTAACCTTGTGAATCAAGGAATGTTTCTCATTGCCAACAACGTACTATAAATATTAGAAATAGATCCATTATGAAAAGGCTTCAGAGTAAAAATTGTTTCAATTAAATTCTTATCTGGACATTTAGGGAATGTATGAAGTTGAGAATGCAGAAAGTCTCTAATTTATAAATATCTAAAAAAGTGAGCTTTATGAAGATTATATTTAATGGATAGTTAATCAAATGAGGAAAGACTATCTCCAACAAACAGATCCCGAAAACATTTAATACCTAGTCTATTCCACTCTTTAAAAACTATATCAGTCGAAGAAAGTTTAAGAAAGTTGGAAAAAATGGGACTAGAGAGTGAGAAACCAAATATCCCAAAGAACTTTCTAAATTGTAACCAAATCATCAAACAATGTTTAACCACATAATTATCAGTTAAATTACTTAAGGATAGAGGAATTGAAGAACCAAGAAGAGAAATAATAGAAAATTTATTAACTGAATTAACTTTTGAAGAGACCCAAACTGGACAGTAATCACAGACAGACAGACAGACAGACAGGCATACTTTATTGATCCCGAGGGAAATCGGGTTTCATTACAGTCGCACCAACCAAGAATAATGTAGAAATATAGCAATATAAAACCATAAATAATTAAATAATAATAGGTAAATTATGCCAAGTGGAAATAAGTCCAGGACCAGCCTATTGGCTCAGGGTGTCTGACACTCTGAGGGAGGAGTTGTAAGGTTTGATGGCCACAGGCAGGAATGACTTCCTATGATGCTCAGTGTTGCATCTCGGTGGAATGAGTCTCTGGCTGAATGTACTCCTGTGCCTAATCAGTACATTATGGAGTGGACGGGAGACATTGTCCAAGATGGCATGCAACTTGGACAGCATCCTCTTTTCAGACACCACCGTCAGAGAGTCCAGTTCCACCCCCACAGCATCACTGGCCTTACGAATGAGTTTGTTGTTTCTGTTGGTGTCTGCTACCCTCAGCCTGCTGCCCCAGCACACAACAGCAAACATGATAGCACTGGCTACCACAGACTCGTAGAACATCCTCAGCATTGTCTGGCAGATGTTAAAGGACCTCAGTCTCCTCAGGAAGTAGAGATGGCTCTGACCCTTCTTGTAGACAGCCTCAGTAAATCGGAGTTATACAGTTTAGAGTAAAATTCTCTAAAAGTATCATTTAATTCTAATTGATCAGAAGTTATATAACCATTTGCTTTGGAGATTTTCTTAATTTGATGTTTAACTATTAAAGTTTAAAGTTGATTAGCCAAAAGTTTGCCCGTTTTATTACCATGAACATAAAATTGACTTTTATCTTTTAAAAATTAAGTTTTAACTGGGTAAGTTAAGAACAGCACATATTTAGTTATAATTTCAACACATCTTTTATATAAGATGTGATCCAGATCAGAAGCATATTTTTGATCTAAATGTTTAGCTGATTAGCTGAATCAGTTCTCTCCTTATTAGCTTTTTTCTTAATATTTGCTGTACAAGAAATAATTCGGCCTCAAATATAAGCCTCAAAAACATCCCAAACATTAAGGCTAGAAGTGCCATCTAGCGTATTCCCTTCAAAGAAAAAAGTCATTTGACTCTCTAAATTTTTTTTAAAAAGCCTTATCTGATAGTAAAATTGGTTTAAAATGCCAAAATCTGTTTGATCAAGGAACACCTGGAAGATTTACTGATAAAAAGATGGGGGCATGATCTGAAACAGCAATTTCTTTATAGTCACAGGATTGAACAGAGAGTATCAAATGACTATCGACAAAAAAATAATCAATCCTGGAATAGGTATGATGAACATGAGAAAAAAAGGAATATTCTCTACTTGTTGGATGTAAAAAATGCCAAATATCAATAATCGTTTCGAAGATGAATGGACTAAAACAGGGTCAAGACAGCAATTAAAATCACCTCCCAAAATTAAAGAGTACAAATTTAAGTCTGGTAAAAAAGAAATAAAAGTTCAAAAAAGCCGGGATCATCTATATTCGGAGCATATAGGTTAGTAAAAACCATTAGTTTGTTATTTAATTTCCCTGAGTCTATACCAAACCACCCATTGGGGTCAGACATTACATCATGTTGAACAAAGGCAACTGAAATGTCAATCAAAATCGAAGTACCTCTGGCCTTGGCTTGAAAGGAAGAATGAAAAGCTAGACCATTCCAACGTTTGATGAAGGGATTTTTGATGAAGGATTTAGATGAAGGGATTAAAAGTAACATTAGCAAATTTGCTGATGACACAAAGCTGGGTGGCAATGTGAAATGTTGGGAGGATGTTATGAGAATGCAGGGTGACTTGGACAGGTTGGGTGAGTGGGCAAATGTATGGCAGATGCAGTTTAATGTGGATAAATGTGAGGTTATCCACTTTGGTGGCAAGAACAAGAAGGCAGATTACTATCTAAATGGAGTCAAGTTAGGAAAAGGGGAAGTACAACGAGATCTAGGTGGTCTTGTACATCAGTCAATGAAAGCAAGCATGCTGGCCTTTATAACAAGAGGAATTGGGTATAGGAGTAAAGAGGTCCTTCTGCAGCTGTACAGGGCCCCGGTGAGACCCCACCTGGAGTATTGTGTGCAGTTTTGGTCTCCAAATTTGAGGAAGGACATTCTTGCTATTGAGGCAGTGCAGCGTAGGTTCGCAAGGTTAATTCCCGGAATGGCGGGACTGTCATATGTTGAAAGATTGGAGCGACTGGGCTTGTATACACTGGAATTTAGAAGGATGAGAGGGGATCTGATTGAAACATATAAGATTATTAAGGGATTGGACACACTGGAGGCAGGAAGCTTGTTCCCCTGATGGGTGAGTCCAGAACTAGAGGCCACAGTTTAAGAATAAGGGGTAGGCCATTTAGAACAGAGATGCAGAAAAACTTTTTCACCCAGAGAGTGATGGATATGTGGAATGCTGTGCCCCAGAAGGCAGTGGAGGCCAAGTCTCTGGATGCATTCAAGAGAGAGTTAGATAGAGCTCTTATAGATAGTGGGGTCAAGGGATATGGGGAGAGGGCAGGAACGGGGTACTGATTGTGTATGATCAGCCACGATCACAGTGAATGGCGGTGCTGGCTAGAAGGGCCGAATGGCCTACTCCTGCACCTACTGTCTATTGTCTATTGTTTGAACAAATGTCCACAGTCAGATCTGCGAACATGTGTTTCTTGTAAAAAAAAATAATTGAGGCATTCAATTTCTTAATACAGGTAAAAACCTAAATTGCATTCACAGGGTGGTTTAAACCTTTCACATTTAAACTAAGAAAATCAATATTGTGTACCATTTAAATATGTTTAAAACAGAGGTTAAACATATGAACCACTGGAATATACCAAAAATCCAAACCTTAAAATTGCAAATACTTAACCAAGCAATAGATGAGGCAATAGATGTTTTATCAAACAGCTGATAAAGGAAAAAGAAAAAAAAATCCCACTCCCACCCACCCCCAAAGAAAAAAAATCACCCAAGAGAGGGTGAAAGCTAATCTAGTGATAATTTCCACCCCAACATCCTACTAGTAGAGCTCCAAGAGAAGAAAAGATTAATACAAAATGAAATCCAACATAGACTAAATAACCTTCAAATGAACTGAAAAAAATTCAAAACATAGTGCTTGCAGAAAACAATTACAAAGGAATCTTACTGATGTTTTTATTAATTTTCTAAACAGAAAATATAAAAAAGAGAAGAAAAAGAAGAATTATGAAAATATATCAAAAAAAAGAATTATTCAAAGAAAGAAGTGCTAAACAAACTACAAAAATGCAACTAATTGATCAGTCAAACTGAAGGGACAAGGTTATAAGAAGCAAAAATAAACGGTTAAACTTCTGGAGTTGATAGACTAAATATTATTCAGAAGATCTGAAGAAGAATTCAAAACATCATGTTAAAATATGATAAGAATAGAAACTAATTATAAGAATATATGAGAATAGAAGAAAGAATTGTTCATAAGACAGACATACTAAACCTTTAGACTGCAAACTTCCAACAACAAAGAATCGGTCAAGCTAAGGAAGCATAGTTTGCATAATACAGTATTAAACAAATAGTGCTTAAATGTGTTAAGACCCTCTAGTCCCTCTAATCTTACAGACAATTGAAGATGAGGAAAACCATTTTCTCTTGTGGTACTGGAAATCTATTTCTGAAAAATGAACTAGGAGCCTGTTGACCTGATTGTAAACTCAAATCCATTTTCAAGTCTACCTTCAGAAACCATTCACTCCTTACATAACAAAATTCTCTCTAACCATCCCCTTTAAGCCCATCACCCCTACTGGGAACTTTCCTCTTCCAAGGATAGGGTCTTTAAAGCTTCTATAGTTCTTGTCTGTTAGGGAAAGAGCTGCAAGCCCTTTGCCCAAACCTGCTCCTTTCACTGCCAGGCTTGAGACTGTCCATGGTGGAGTTTTATCTTACCATGCCTCACATTCAATACATCCTTTGAGGAAGAGTTCCAAAGACTCGGAATCTTTAGAGAAAGAGTTTTGATTTGCCTCTGAATTAGATGACTGTCCTTACTTTAAATAATGTTGGTAGTTGCAGGTTCTCGCTCAGAAGGAAGCTGAGCTGGGGAAATTCTAGGTAGTTTCTAGAGTAGGTTACATGGTCAGCACAACATTGGGGGCCAAAGGGCCTGTAATGTGCTGTAAATTTCTATGAAACAAGCATCATCTCTGTGTCCAGCACAGAGTCCCTCTATGTTTCAGTGAAGTTCAAGTTTAGTATCATCTGACTGTACACATATACAACCAAACAACCTCCAGACCACAGTGCACCCACAAAGCATATATTACACACAGCACAAAAAAATTAACATAAATGAATTAATAAACTATAATAAAATTCAGATCCTTTCTCTCTTCTGAACTCCAGCAGAGTATGTCCAACCTTTCTTTCTAAGACAATTTATCCACTCCCGGGATCATCCGGTAAACTTTCTCTGAACTATATCCAATATATACAGTGCCTACAAAAAGCATTCACCCCCCTTGGAAGTTTTCATGTTTTATTGTCTTACAACATTGAATCACAGTAGATTTAATTTGGCTCTTTTGACACTGATCAACAGAAAAAGTCTCTTTCATGTCAGAGTGAAAACCTATTTCTACAAAGTGATCTAAATTAATTCCAAATAAAGAGCACAAAAAATTGATTGCATAACTATTCACCCCTTCATGTCAGTATTTAGTAGGTGCACCTTTGTCAGCAATTACAGCCTTGAGTATGTGTGGATAGGTCTCTCCCAGCTTTGCACATCTCAACACTGCAATTTTTCCCCACTCTTCACAAAATGGCTCAGGCTCTGTCAGATTGTATAGAGATTGCGAGTGAACAGCCCTTTTCAAATCCAGCCACAAATTAAATTGGATTGAGATCCTGATTCTGACTTCACCACTCTAGGACATTAACTTTGTTGTACTTAAGCCATTCCTGTGTAGCTTTTGCGCCGAGCTTCAGCTCCTAAGGGACCGTATTAAGGAACTGGAGCTGTAGCTCGATGACCTTCGTCTGGTCAGGAAGAGTGAGTTGATAGAGAGGAGTTACAGGCAGGTGGTCACACCAGGGCCATGGGAGGCAGACAGGATGGGTTACGGTTAGGAGGGAGAAGGGGAAGAGTCAGGTACTAGAGAGTACCCCAGTGGCTGTACCCCTTGACAGTAAGTACTCCTGTTTGAGTACTGTTGGGAGGGACAGCCTACCTGGGGGAAGAAACAGTGGCCGTGCCTCCGGCACAGAGTCCAGCCCTGTAGCTCAGAAGGGGAGGGAAAGGAAGAGGAAGGCAGTAGTAATAGGGGACTCAATAGTTAGGGGATCAGATAGGCGATTCTGTGGACACAGACCCGGATGGTAGTTTGCCTCCCTGGTGCCAGGGTCCGGGATGTTTCTGATTGCGTCCAAGATATCCTGAAGTGGGAGGGTGAGGAGCCAGAGATCATGGTACATATAGGTACCAATGACATAGGTAGGAAAAGGGAAGAGGTCCTGAAAGGAGAATGTAGGGAGTTAGGAAGGGAGTTGAGAAGAAGGACCACAAAGGTAGTAATCTCGGGATTACTGCCTGTGCCACGTGACGGTGAGAATAGGAATGGAATGAGGTGGAGGATAAATGTGTGGCTGAGAGATTGGAGCAGGGGTCAGGGATTCAAGTTTCTGGATCATTGGGACCTCTTTTGGGGCAGGTGTGACCTGTACAAAAAAGGACTGGTTATATTTGAATCCTAGGGGGACCAATATCCTGGTGGGAAGGTTTAATAGAGCTGTTAGGGAGGGTTTAAACTAATTTGGCAGGGGGATGGGAACTGGAATGATGGAGCGGAGGAGAGGGAAAACAGAAATAGATCTAAGGTAGTGAGCAGTAAAGATGTCAGGAAAGACAGGCAGGTGATGGAGCAAATTTGCAGCCATTGGGATGAGTTGCAGTGCAATCAATGCAAAAAGTATCAAATACTGGACTTAAGTTGTATACTTAAATGCATGCAGCAAAAGGAATAAGGTGGATGATCTTGTTGTACAGTTACAGATTGGCAGGTATGATATTGTGGCCATCATTGAGACATGGCTAAAGGATGCATGTCTCTGGGAGCTGAACATCCAAGGATACAAAGGTATTGGAAGGATAGGCAGGTAGGTAGAAGGGATGGCGTGGCTTTATTGGTAAGAAGTAATATTAAATTATTAGAAAAAGTTGACATAGGATTGGAAGGTACAGAATTTTTATGGGTTGAGCTAAGAAATTGCAGGGGTAAAAGGACCCTGATAGCAGTTATCTACAGGTCTCCAAACAGCTGCAGTGATGTGGACTACAAATTACAACAGGAAATAGAAAAGGCTTACCAGAAGGGCAGTGTTATGATAATTGTAGGAAATTTTAACATGTGAGTGGATTGAGAAAAGCAGGTCGGCACTGGATCTCAAGAGAGAATGTCTACGAGATGGCTTTTTAAAACAGCTTGTTGTTGAGCCCACTAGGGGATTGGCTGCACTGGATTGGGTGTTGCGTAATGAACCAGAGGTGATTAGAGAGAAGGAAGTGAAGGAACCCTTAGGAGGCAGTGATCACAACATGATTGAGTTCACTGTGAAATTTGAGAACGAGAAGCTGAAATCCGACGTGTTGGTATTGCAGTGGAGTAAAGGAAATTACAGTGGCATGAGAGAGGAACTGGCCAAGGCTGACTGGAAAGGGACACTAGCGGGAAGGATGGCAGAGCAGCAGTGGCTGGAGTTTATGCGAGAAATGAGGAAGGTGCAAGACAGATATATTCCAAAGAAGAAGAAATTTTTGAATGGAAAAAGGATGCAACCATGGCTGACAAGTGAAGTCAAAGCCAAAGTAAAAGCAAAGCAGAGGGCATACAAGGAAGCAAAAATTATTGGGAAAACAGAGGATTGGGAAGGTTTTAAAAGCTTACAAAAGGAAACTAAGAAAGTCATTAAGAGGAAAAAGATGAACTATGAAAGGAAGCTAGCAAATAATATCAAAGAGGATACTAAAAGCTTTTTCAAGTATTTAAAGAGTAAAAGACAGGTGAGAGTAGATATAGGACCGATAGAAAGAGATGCTGAAGAAATTGTAATGGGAAATAAGGAGATGGCGGAGAAACTGAATGAGTATTTTGCATCAGTATTCACTGAGGAAGACATCAGCAATATACCGGATAGTCAAGGGTGTCAGGGAAGAGAAATATGCGCAGTCACAATTACGACAGAGACAGTACTCAGGAAGCTGAATAGTCTAAGGGTAGATAAGTCTCCTGGATCAGATGGAATGCATCCTCGTGTTCTGAAGGAAGAAGCAGTGCAGATTGCAGAGGCATTAGCAATGATCTTTCAAAAGTCGATAGATTCTGGCCTGGTTCTGGAGGACCTGAAGATTGGAAATGTCAGTCTGCTATTTAAGAAGGGGGCAAGGAACCAAAAAGGAAATTACAGACCTGTTAGCTTGACATTGGTAGTTGGGAAGTTGTTGGAGTCGATTGTCAAGGATGAAGTTACAGAGTACCTGGAGGCATATGACAAGATAGGCAGAACTCAGCATGGTTTCCTTAAAGGAAAATCCTGCCTGTCAAACCTAGTGCAATTTTTTGAGGAAATTACAAGTAGGCTAGACAAGGGAGATGCAACACATGTTGTGTACTTGGATTTTCAGAAGGCCTTTGACAAGTTGCCGCACGTGAGGCTGCTAAAGAAGATAAGAGCCCATGGAATTACGGGAAAGTTACATACATGGATAGAGCATTGGTTGATTGGCAGGAAACAGAAAGCGGGAATAAAGGGATCCCATTCTGGTTGGCTGCCGGTTACCAGTGGTGTTCCACGGGGGTCCATGTTGGGGCTGCTTCTTTTTACCTTGTATATCAACAATTTGGATTATGGAATAGATGGCTTTGTGGCTAAGTTTGCTGATGATACAAAGATAGGTGGAGGGGCTGGTAGTGCTGAGGAAACAGAAATTCTGCAGAGAGACTTGGATAGATTGGCATTTGATAAGGTCCCACATAGGAGATCGGTGGGTAAAATCAAAGCTCAGGGCATCGGGGGGAAGACATTGACATGGATAGAAAACTGGTTGGCAGATAGAAAGCAAAGGGTAGCGGTGAATGGGTGTTTCTCGGAATGGCAGGTCGTGACTAGTGGGGTGCCACAGGGCTTGGTATTGGGACCACAGCTGTTTACAATTTACATCAACAATTTAGATGAAGGCATTGAGAATAACATCAGCAAATTTGCTGATGATACTATGCTGGGAGGCAGTGTGACATGTGATGAGGATGTTAGGAGAATTCAGGGTGACTTGGATAGGCTGGGTGAGTGGGCAGATACTTGGCAGATGATGTTTAATGTGAATAAGTGTGAGGTTATCCACTTTGGGAGTAAGAACAGGAAGGCAGATTATTATCTGAACGGTGTGGTTAGGTAAGAGAGAAATACAAAGAGATCTAGGAGTCCTTGTTCATCAGTCACTGAAGGTGAATGAGCAAGTGCAGCAGGCTGTGAAGAAGGCTAATGGAATGTTGGCCTTTATTACAAAGGGAATTGAGTACAAGAGCAAGGAAATCCTCTTGCATTTGTACAGGGCCCTGGTGAGACCACATCGGGAGTATTGTACACAGTTTTGGTCTCCAGGGTTAAGAAAGGACATCCTGGCTGTAGAGTAAGTGCATCGTAGATTCATGAGGTTAATTCCTGGGATGTCTGGACTGTCTTACTCAGAGAAGTTAGAGAGACTGGGCTTGTACACGCTGGAATTAAAGAGATTGAGAGGGGATCTGATTGAAACATATAAGATTATTAAGGGATTGGACAAGATAGAGGCAGGAAATATGTTCCAGATGCTGGGAGAGTCCGGTACCAGAGGGCATGGTTTGAGAATAAGGGGTAGGTCATTTAGGACAGAGTTAAGGAAAAACTTCTTCTGTCAGAGAGTTGTGGGGGTCTGGAATGCACTGCCTCAGAAGGTAGTGGAGGCCAATTCTCTGGATGCTTTCAAGAAGGAGCTAGATAGGAATCTTATGGATAGGGGAATCAAGGCAGGAACCGGGTATTGATAGTAGATGATCAGCCGTGATCTCAAAATGGCGGTGCAGGCTCAAAGGGCCGAATGGTCTACTTCTGCACCTATTGTCTATTGGGGGCATGGGCAAAGAAGTGGCAAATGAATTACAATGTTGGAAAGTGTACAGTCATGCACTTTGTTAGAAGAAATAAACGGGCAGACTATTATTTAAATGGGGAGAGAATTCAAAGTTCTGAGATGCAATGGGACTTGGGAGTCCTCGTGCAGGATACCCTTAAAGTTAACCTTCAGGTTGAGTCAGTGGTGAAGAAGGTGAATGCAATGTTGGCATTCATTTCTAGAGGAATAGTGTATAGGAGCAGGGATGTGATGTTGAGGCTCTATAAGGCACTGGTAAGACAGCACTTGGAATACTGTGTGCAGTTTTGGGCTTATTTAAGAAAGGATGTGCTGACATTGGAGAGGGTTCAGAGAAGATTCACTAAAATGATTCTGGGAATGAGAGGGTTAACATATGAGGAACATTTGACTGCTCTTGGTCTGTACTCCTTGGAGTTTAGAAGAATGAGTGGGGACCTCATAGAAACATTTTGAATGTTGAAAGGCATGGACAGAGTGGATTTGGCAAAGTTGTTTCCCATGGCGGGGAGTCTAGTACAAGACAACATGACTTGAGGATTGCAGGGCGCCCATTCAGAACAGAGATGCAAAAAAAAATTTTTGGCCAGAGCGTGTTGAATCTATGGAATTTGTTGCCACGGGTGGCAGTGGAGGCCAAGTCATTGGGTGTATTTAAGGCAGAGGTTGATAGGTATCTGAGTAGTCAGGGCATCAAAGGTTATGTTGAGAAGGTGGGGGAATGGGACTAAAGGGGAGATTGGATTAGCTCATGGTGAAATGGCAGAGCAGGCTTGATGGGCCAAATGGCCGACTTCTGCTCCTTTGTCTTATGGTCTTAAGCTTGGGATCATTGTCTCACTAGAAAACAACTCTTCTTCCAAGTTACAGTTCTCTTACGTACTGCATCAGGTTTTCTTCTAGGGCTTCCCTGTATTTTGCTGCATTCATTTTAACCTCTACCTTTACCAGCCTTCCAGGGCCTGCTGCAGTGAAGCATCCCCACAGCATGATGCAGTCACCACCATGCTTCATGGTAGGGATGGTGTGTTTTTGATGATATGCAGTGTTTGGCTTATACCCAACATAGTGTTTAGTCCAATAGCCAAAAAAGCTCAATTTTGGTCGCAGCTGACTTCAGAGTCTCCCACCAGTCTTTTGGCAAACTCTATTTTATGTGAGTTTTTTCAACAGAGGCTTTCTCTTTCTTTCTTTAGTTTTAAATCTTTTTATTAATTTTCAAATACATAGGCATAATAACAATAGTAGTACAGAGAGATTGGGATTACGTTGTTGCTAAACAGAATATAAGAGTTTAAGCTATAGATAACACAAATGTACTAAGCCTTCCAAACTCTTAATGTAATTAACATGATAAAAAAATAACAAAAAAAACCCAAATTAGAAATTTAAAAAAACTGAACTAAACTAAACAAAATGGAGCTATTATATTACATTGGATACAATCAATAATATCGATAACTCTGCTCCTCTCTCCAAATATTTAAGGATAATAAAAAGTAATCAGAAAAGGTCAAGTTACATCATATGAAAGTGTTGAATAAATGGTCTTCAAGTTTCTTCGAATTTAACCAAAGGGTCAAAAATGACACTTCTGATTTTTTCTAAATTTAATCAGGATATAATTTAGGAGTGGCTTTCTCTGCCACTCCCCATAAAGCTGCGACTGGTGAAGCACCTGGGCCAGTTACTCTATGCGCAGTCTCTCCCACCTAAGCCACTGAATCTTTCGACTCTTCCAGAGTTGCCATAGGTCTCTTGGTGGCCTCACACACGTCCCCTTCTTGCAGGGTCACTCAGTTCTTGAGGACAACCTGCTCTAGGCAGATTTACAGCTGTGCCATATTCTTTCCATTCCTTGATGATTGACCTAACTGTACTCCAAGGAATATTCATTGACTTGGAAATTTTCTTGTATCCATCTCCTGATTTGTGGTTTTCAAAAACCTTTCTGCAGAGTTGCTTGGAGTGTTCTTTTATCTTCATGGTGTAGTTTTTGCCAGGATACTGACTCACCAGCAGTTGGACTTTCCAGATACAGGTGTAATTTTACTACAGTCAATCGAAACACATTGACTGCACATAGGTCTCCATTTAACTCATTATGTGACTTCTGAAACCAATTGGCTGCACCAGTGATGACTTGGTGTGTCATATTAAAGGGGGATGAATACAATGCAATCAATTATTTTATGTTTTATATTTGTAATTAATTTAGATTACTTTGTAGAGATCTGTTTTCACTTTGGTACGAAAGAGTTTTTTTCTGTTGATCAGTGTCAAAAAAGCCAAATTAAATCCACTGTGATTCAATGTCGTAAAACAATGAAACATGAAAAACATGGCTTTACTCCATGCACTGTACTTGCAGTTCTTGCTTGACCTTTATCCTCCTCCACCTCACTATCTGCTGTAACATTCTGGTTCCCCTCCCCCTGCAAACCTAGTTTAAACCCTCCGGAGCAGCACTAGCAAATCCATTCTGCAAGGATGTTAGTCCCCCTCCAGTTCAGGTGCAACTTGTCCTGTCGGAACAGGTCCCACCCTCCCTGGAACAAGGCCCAATTGTCCAGAAACATGAAGCCCTCCCTCCTGCACCAACTCCTTAGCCACATATTTAGCTGCATTATCTTCCTATTTCTAGCCTCACTAGCACGTGGCATGGGTAGCAATCCTGAGATTGCAACCCTGGAGGTCCTGTCCTTCAACTTTGCACTTAACTCCCTAAACTCTCTTTGCAGGACCTCCTCCTTCTTCCTATCCACGTTATTGGTCCCTACATGGACCACAACATCTAGCTACTCACCTTCCCTCTTGAGAACACTGAGAACTCGATCCAAGATATTGTGGACCCTGGCACCAGGGAGGCAACAGACCATCTGGGATTCTTGATCTCTCCCACAGAACCGTTTATCTGTCCCCCTAACTATCGAATCCCCTATCACTCCTGCTCTCCTCTTTTCCCTCCTTCCCTTCTGGGCTGACGGTTCAGCCTCAGTGCCAGAGATGTGACCACTACAACTTGTTCCTGGTAGGTCAACCCACCAACAGTATCCAAAACGGTATACTTATTATTGATGGGAACGGCCACAGGGGTGCTCTGCTCTTCCTGTCTATTCCCCTTCCCTCTCCTGACAGTCACCCAGCTACCTATCTCCTGACTTATAGGATTGACTATCTCCATGAAACTCCTATCTATTTCTGCCTCTGCCTCAGGAATGATCCGAAGTTCATCCAGCTCCAGCTCCAGTTCCCTAACTCAGTTTGTCAGGAGCTGCAGCTGGATGCACCTTTTACAGATGTAGTCATCAGGGACAATTGTATTCGCCCTGACTTCCCACATACTGCAAACAGAGCACTCAACTGCCATAACTGCTGCCTCCATTACCTACTTCTAAGTTAATTAGATTAATTAAAGGAGCTTACCCAGCCTTATCTCACTGGGAGCAAGCTCATCCTCAGCCTCTGCTCGCTGAAGCCTCTCGAGCCAAAGCCTTCCTATTCTGTCTCCCACTACTCTGTCGCCCGCTCTGTCTGCTCACTTTTTAAACTCTCCTGCTGTTCTCACAGGCCGACCTTCACGTGCTTGTGCAGTCGTGCCCCATTCAAATTGCCAAAGAAATGACTTTCCCCCTCTCAATCTGCTCGCTTTTTGTTGTAATAAGCTGTAGCATCAGCCTACACCGTTTCGGTCTGTTTTAAAGAATATCTATGTTTTTTTTGTTGTAATTTTGTCCTATGAAATCATTGTTGTAAATGATAATTTTTGTTATGTTTGTACTGACCAAAATAAAATAATTTCATTCATTCATTCATTCATTCATTCATACCTTCTGACCCTATGTCACATTTTTCTGATGATTTGATTTCATTTTTTTATCAACAGAGCAACGTGCTCCCTCTGCTTTCCTGCCTATCTTTTTGATGCAATATGCATCCTTAGACATTAAGTTCCCAGTTATAATCTTTCAGCCATGATTCAATGATGCCTATATCATGATACCTGCGAATTAGCAACTATTCATCTGCCTTATTCTGTATACTGCTCACATTCATAGAAACATAGAAATCTACAGCACATTACAAGCCCTTCGGCCAACAATGTTGTGCCGACCAATTCTAGAATTTCCCTATTGCACAGCCTTCTAATTTTCTAAGGTCCATGTACCTATCTAAGAGTTTCTTAAAAGACCCTATCATATCCACCTCTACCAACGTTGCTAGCACTGCATTCCATCTGCGCACTCTGTGTGAAAATTTTACCTCTCATATCCCCCTTGTTTCTATTTCCAAGCACCTCAAAACTATGTCCCCTTGTGTTAGCCATTTCAGCCCTGGGAAAAAGCCTCTGACTATCCACACAATCAATGCCTCTCATTATCTTGTACACCTCTATCAGGTCGCTTCTGATCCTCCATCTCTCTAAGGAGAAAAGGCCAAGTTCACTTAAAGCATGCTCCCCAATCCAGGCAACATCCCTGTAAATCTATAGTCTCCATATCCTTCCTGTAGTGAGGTGACCAGAACTGAGCACAGTAGGTTTAGATACACCACCTTCAGTCCTGTATCAATCCTTTTTGATTTTATCTGCCTTTCACATTGCAACTCATCCTGTTGACTGAAAATTTGCCCTATTAACAGGTTCTCCTCACTACATATTGCCTCTGTTTGTAAACCAGCTACCTCCTCTTCAGTACTATCTTCTGCCTTTTCTATGATACTACTTGCAGTGGATGCAGTCCACATGGACTTTAGCAAGGCTTTTGAAAGGTCCTGAATGGGAGTTTGGTCAAGAAGACCATAAGATCATAAGATAAAGGAGCAGAATTAGGTCATTTGCCCCATCAAGTCTGCTTTGCCATTCAATCATGGCTGATCCTTTTTTCTCCCCCTCCTCAGCCCCACTCCCATGCCTTCCCCATTACACCGCAGGCGAAAACCTGTTCTGTCATTTAATCATGGCTGATCCTTCTTTTCCCTTCCTCAGCCCCATTCCCGGCCTTCTCCCCATAACCTTTGATGCCGTGTCCTGGGCTCCTGCAACTGCTGGGTGACTCCTTCCCTGTAATTCTGATTGATTATCTCCTCACTCTCCTGTACAAGCTGAAGATCATCCAGCTGCTGCTCCAGATCCCTAATGCAGTCTTCAAAGAGCTGCGGCGGGATGCACCACACAGATGTAGTTCCCTGGGAGACTCTGGGTCTCCCAGCACTCCAACATCCGGCATGAAGAACACACAGCATCCAATTACTACACTAGGTAGACCAGGAGGCAAAAAAAACAGGATCCTTAACAGAACGTTATCAAGAGCCAATGCCTCTTTTGAGCCGAAGCCTCCTTTGAGCCAAAGCCTGACACTCCTATTCTCACCACTGTCCTACTCCCACCTCAGCTTGTCCCTTCTGTACTTTTAAACAAGTGTCATGGATCTGTGTGAAACCTTGTCACTGTGGCCTGCTCCTGCCGCTGCTTTGGGCTGCTAGAATGAGCCTGAATGCCCACAAAACTCTCCTTTTAATCAAGCGTCACCGACTCATGAAAAACCTCTTTGCTGTGGCCTACTCCTGCCATTGCTTGGGTCATCAGTATGAACCTGAATGCCCACAAAACTCTCCTTTTAATCAAGCATCACCGACTCATGAAAAACCTCTTTGCTGTGGCCTACTCCTGCCATTGCTTGGGTCATCAGTATGAACCTGAATGCCCACAAAACTCTCCTTTTAAACAAGTGTCATTGACTTGTGTGAAATCTTGTTGCCGTGGCCTGCTCCTGCCATTGCTTGGGTCATCAGTATGAACCTGAATGCTCCTGAAACTCTCCTTTTAAACAAGTGTCACTGACTTGTGTGAAATCTTGTCGCTGTGACCTGCTCCAGCCTCTGCTTGGGTAATCGGAAGGTTCTCCCCATAACCTTTGATGCCACCTCCAATCAAGAACCCATCTACCTCTGCCTTAAGAACAACCAATCCGCATCTCTGTTTTAAATGGGCACCACTCTATCCTGAAGCTGTCTCTTTTCCAAGACTCCCCTACAATGGGAAACATCCTTTCCAAGTCTTCCATATCTAGCCTTTCAACATTTGAAAGGTTTCAATCAGATCCCCCTTCATCCTTCTAAATTCCAGTGAATATAGGTCTATCAAGCACTCTTTGTACCCTTTCATTTCTGGAATCATCCTTGTGAAACTCTAGTTAGGCCACACTTGGAGTACTGAGTCCAGTTCTGGTCGCCTCACTATAGGAAGGATGTGGAAGCATTGGAAAGGGTACAGAGGAGATTTACCAGGATGCTGCCTGGTTTAGAGAGTATGGATTATGATCAGAGATTAAGGGAGCTAGGGCTTTACTCTTTGGAGAGAAGGAGGATGAGAGGAGACATGATAGAGGTGTACAAGATATTAAGAGGAATAGACAGAGTGGACAGCCAGCACCTCTTCCCCAGAGCACCACTGCTCAGTACAAGAGGACATGGCTTTAAGGTAAGGGGAGGGAAGTTGAAGGGGGATATTAGAGGAAGGTTTTTCACTCAGAGATTGGATGGTGCGTGGAATGCACTGCCTCAGTCAGTGGTGGAGGCAGGTAAACTAGTGAAGTTTAAGAGATTACTAGACAGGTATATGGAGGAATTTAAGGTGGGGGGTTATGGGAGGCAGGGTTTGAGGGTTGGCACAACATTGTGGGCCGAAGGGGCTGTAATGTGCTGTACTATTCTATGTTCTATGAACCTCCTCTGAACCCTCTCCGATGCCAGCATCTCTTCTAAGATGAAGAGCCCAAAATTGTTCACAATACTGAGTGTGAGGTCTCACTAGTTCCTTATAAAGCATCAGCATCACATCTCTGCTCTTGTGTTCTAGACCTCTTGAAATGAATGCTAGCATTGCATTTGTTTTCCTCACCACCAACTCTACCTGCAAGTTAACTTAAGGTTGTTCTGCAGAAGGACTCCCAAGTTCCTTTGCATCTCAGATTTTTGGATTTTCTCCTCATTTAGAAAATAGTCTGCATATTTATTTCTACTTCCAAAGTGCAACGACCATGCACTTTCCAACATTGTATTTCATTTGCTACTTTCTTGCCCATTCTCCCAATCTGTCTAAGTCCTTCTGCATCCTACCTGCTTCCTCAACACTACCTGCCTCTCCACCAATCTGCAAACTTGGCAACAAAGCCATCTATTCCATCATCTAAATCATTTATATACAGCATAAAGAAGTGGTCCCAACACTGACCCCTATGGAACATCACTAATCAATGGTAGCCAACCAAAAAAGTATCATTCTGTTCCCACTTGCTTCCTCCTACCAAACGGGTAAGCAGCCTCATGTGTGGCACCTTATCAACAGCCTTCTGAAAGTCCAAATATACAACATCCACTGCATCATCTTTATCTATTCTACTTGCCATCTTCTAAAAAAATTCTAGCAGGTTTGTCAGGTGAAATTTTCCCTGAAGGAAACCATGCTGACTTTATCCTATCTTGCCCTGTGTCACCAAGTACTCCCATCACCTCATCCTTAACAATTGACTCCAACATCTTCCCAACCATTATTTGGCTAATTTGTCCATAATTTCCTTTCTGCAGCCTTCCTCCTTTCTTAAAGGGTGGAGTGACATTTGCCATTTTCCAGTCCTCTGAAAGATCATTACTAATGCCTCCACAATCTCTACTGTTATCTCTTTCAGAACCCTAGGGTGTTGTTCATCTGGTCTGGGTGACTTATGTACCCTGAAGTCTTTCAGCTTTTTTGAGCACCCTCTCCCATGTAATAGTAATTGCACTCACTTCTCTTTCCTCACACCCTTCAATATCTGGCACTTTGCTAGTGTCTTCCACAGTGAAGATTGATGCAAAATACTCGTTTAATTCACCTGCCATCTCCTTGTCCCTCATTGTTACTTCTCTGGCTTCTTTTTCTAGCAGTCCTATATTCACTCACGTTTCTCTTTTATTTTTACCATACTTGAAAAAACTTTTACTATCCACTTTGATGTTGTTTGCTATCTTGCTTTCATATTTCCTCCTTTCCCTCCTAATGACTCTTTTAGTTGCTCCCTGTAGGTTTTCAATAGCTTCCCAATCCTCTGTCTAATTTTTGCTTTGTTCTATGCCCTCTCTTTTGCTGTAACATTAGCTTTGACTTCCCATGGTTGTACCACTTTGCTATATTAGTATTTCTTAGTTTTTGGAATGCATCTATCCTGCACTTTCCTCATTTTTTCCAGAAACTCACACTATTGTTGCTCTGCTGTCATCCCCTTCCAATTTAGTTTGGGCAACTCCTCCCTCATACCACTGTAATTTTCCCATACTCCACCGAAATACTACTATGTCAGACTTTACTTTCTTCCTATCAAATTTCAAGTTGACCTCAATTGTATTGTGACCACTGCCTCCCAAGTGTTCTTTTATGTTAAGCTCCTAATCGCCTCTGATTCACTATATAATATCCAATCCAGTATAGCTGGTTCCCTGGTAGGCTCAACGGCAAACTGCTCTAAAAAGCCATCTCATAGGTATTCAACAAACTCACTCTCTTAAGATCCATTACCAACATGATTTTCCCAAACAACATGGATATTGAAATCTCCTGACTATAATAACGTTGCCCTTTTGATATGCCTTTTCTATTTCCCGTTGTAATCTGTGATCAACATCCCAGCTCTTGTTGGGAGGCCTGTATATAACTGCCATCAGAGTCCTGTTACCCTTGCAGTTTCTTAACTCAACCCACAAGAATTCAACATCTTCTGATCCTATGTCACATCTTTCCACTGATTTGATGCCATTCTTTACCAGAAGAGCCATGCCACATCCTCTGCCTACCTTCCTATCCCTCCAACATAACATGTAACCTTGGACATTCAGCTCCCAACTCAAACTATCCTTCAGCCACAACATCATACCTGACAATCTATAATAGTGCAACAAGATCATCCACTTTATTTCTTATAGTTCGTGCACTGAGATATAACACTCTGAGTACTATATCTGCTCCACTTTTGATTCTGCATCCCTAATGCACTGATACTCACCCTTCTGGCTACAATTTTGTTCTATCATTTGCCTGTCCTCCCTGACAGTCTGACTGCATGTTATCTTTGCCAAAATGGTATACTTATTATTGAGAGGAGAGCCTACAGGGATCCTCTGAGCTAACTGCTTATTGACATTTCCATTTCTCTTGACAGTCATGCTCACCTCTTGCAACTTAGGGTTGATTACTTGCCTGTAAGTCTGATCAGTTATCTCCTCACTCTCCCTTACAAGCTGAAGGTCATCCAGCGACTGCTCCAGATCCCTAACACAGTCTTCAAGGAGCTGCAGCTGGATGCACCGTCCTTCCTGTGCCTGCTGGTGCAGGAGTGTAGGCTCCTGTAGTGCCTGCCGGATGGGAAGAGAGTAAAAAGTCCATGGCTAGAGTGAGATGCATCCTTGATAATGCTTTTTGCTCTGCCCGGGCAGGGTTTATGGTAGATGATCTGCTGGGCAGTTTTCACCACATGCTGGAGTGCTTTGCAGTCCAATACGGGACAATTGCCATACCACACTGAGATGCAGTTGGTGGATGCTCTCAATGGTACAGCAGTAAAAGTCAATCAGTATCCTGGGACAGAGGTGAGCTTTCTTGATGCTCCTCAGGAAATAAAGGCGCTGTTGCGCCTTTTTGATCAGGATGGAGGAGTTCAGGGACCAGGTGAGATCCTCGGAAATGTGGACAGCAAGGAATTTGAAGCTTGATACACGCTCCACTACAGATCTGTTGATGTAGATGGGGACGTGAGTGTGGTTCCTAGCATGCCCGAAGTCCACAATGATATTCTTGGTCTTCTGGGTGTTAAGGGCGAGGTTGTTGTTGGCGCACCACGTGGCCAGGTGCTGGACCTCATCCCTGTAGGCTGTCTCATCATATCTTCTGATCAGGGCAACCACCATGGTGTCATCTGTGAACTTGATTATGGAGTTAGAACCATGTACAGGAACGCAGTCATAGTTGAACAGGAAGTACAGAAGAGGGCTCAGCACACAGCCTTGAGGCACGCCAGTGTTCAGGGTGAGAGTGGAGGAGGAGAGGTTGTCTAACTTAACAGGTTGGGGTCTGTCAGTTAGAGAGTCCAAGATCCAATTGCAGAGGAATGAGCTGATACCAAGATGGTGAAGTTTGGCAATCAGCTTGAAGGGAATCACAGTATTGAATGCTGAACTAAAGTCAATGAACAGCATTCTGACGTAAGAGTTGGGACTGTCCAGGTGAGTCAGGGCGAATGAAGTGCCATGGAGATGACGTCTTCTGTTGACGCAATAGGCAAATTGATGGGGGTCCAGGGTAGTGGGCAAACAGGATTTCAGATGTGATAGAACCAAACTCTCAAAGCACTTTGCAATGATGGGGGTCAGTGCAACTGGGCCGAAGTCATTCAGTCCTGTGGCAGTGGAATGCTTTAGCACTGGCACAATGGTGTCGATCTTGAAGCTTGTGGGGACAGGGACAGATTGAAAATGTCTGTGAAGACCCTGGCCAACTGCCCTGCACAGACTCTGAGCACATGGCCAAGTATTCCATCTGGACCAGCTGCCTTCTGTACATTCACCCAACACTACACTAGTGTACACTATACTATACTACACTACACTATTGTACTACACTAGGTAGACCAGGAGGCAAAAAAAAAAGAACCTTAACAGAACTTTATCCAGCGCCAATGCCTCTTTTGAGCTGAAGCCTCCTTTGAGCCAAAGACTGACATCCCTATTCTCACCGCTGGCCTACTCCCAACAATTGCCACTCCTGCTTGTCCCTTCTGTACTTTTAAACAAGTGTCTTGGTCCCGTGAAAAACCTTGTTACTGTGGCCTTCTCCTGCCACTGATTGGGCCATCAGAATGAGCCTGAATGCCCACAAAACTCTCTTATTAAACAAATGTCACCAACTTGTGAGAAACCTCATCACTGTGAACTGCTTCTGCCACTGATTGAGTCACTGGAAAGGAGCAGTCGCTTGGCATTCAAGATGAAATTGTAAATTGTATTAGATATTGACTTTGTGAGAGAAGCCAGAGAGTGGTAGTAGAGGATTGGAGGATAGCTAATTTTGTTCCGCTGTTTAAGCAA
Source organism: Hypanus sabinus (assembly GCF_030144855.1). NCBI lineage: Eukaryota > Metazoa > Chordata > Chondrichthyes > Myliobatiformes > Dasyatidae > Hypanus > Hypanus sabinus. Next base: position 190,751,711 of record NC_082709.1, read on the forward strand.
TGCTCTGAAAATAAAGCAGAAAATTTTAGATTGGTGAGTCTGACCTCAGAGGTGGGAAGTTATTGGAAGGTATTTTAAGGGACCAGGTATCTGAGTATTTGGATTGGCATAGACTGATTATGGATAGTGAGCATGGCTTTGTGTGTGGTAGATCATGTCTAACCAAACTTATGGAGTGTTTGGAGGAAGTTACCAGGGAAGTGGATGAAGTCAAAGCTGTGGATGTTGCCTACATGGACTTTAACACCAGCATTTGATGAGGTTCTGTATGGGAGGTTAAGAAGGTTTAGCATTCTTAACATTCAAGATGAGATAGACATGGATTAGACATTGGCTTTGTGAGAGTGCTAGTGGATGGTTGTCTCTCTGACTGGAGGCCTGTGACTAGTAGAGAGCCACAGGGATCAGTGCTGCTCCATGTAATCTATATCAATGATCTGGATGATAATGTGAATAACTGGATCAGCAAACTTGCAGATGACAGCAAGATTGTAGATGTAGTGAACAGCGAGAAAGCCTATCATGGCTTGCAGCAGGATCTGGACCAGCTCGAACAATGGACTGAAAAATGGCAGATGGAATTTAATTCAGACAGGTATGAGTTGTTGCATTTTGGTATGACCAACCAGGGTAGGTCTTACAAAGTGAACAGTAGGGCACTGAGGAGTGCAGTAGAACAAATGGATCTGGGAATACAGGCCCACAATTCATTGTAAGTGGCATCACAGGTAGAGAGGATCGTAAAGAAAGCTTTTGGCACATTGGCCTTCACAAGTCAAAGTATTGACTACAGAAGATGGAATGTTCTGTTGACGTTGTATAAGACATTGGTGAGGCCTAATTTGGAGTATTGTGTGCAGTTTTTGTCACCCAATTATAGGAAAGATGTAAATAAGGTCAAAAGAGTGCAGAGAAAATTTACAAGGATGTTGCGGGGTCTAGAGGACTGGAGTTATAAGGAAAGACTGAATTGGTTAGGAATTTATTCCTTGGAACGAATAAGATTGAGAGAAGATTTGATAGGTGTATACAGAATTATGAGGAGTATAGCTAGTATAAATGCAAACAGGCTTTTTCCACTGGGATTGAATGGGACAAGAAGCAGAGGTCAGGTATTTAGAAAGAAAGGGAACATAGAGGAACCTTCTTCACTCAGAAGATCATAAGAGTGTGGAATGAGCTACTAGTTCAAGTGGTGCATGAGAGTTCAATTTCAATGTTTAATATTACCTCTCTGAGAAGGATTTAGTTCTAACAAATTCTCCAAAATACCCGAAGACTCAAGATTTGGAAAGGTAGGAAGTACAGTATTTAAGAAATTCCTAATCTGTAAATATCTAAAAAAATGAAATCTAGGCAAATTATATTTATTAGATAATTGTTCAAAAGACGTAAAACAATTATCCAAAAATAAGTCAGAAAATCGTAGTAATCCTTTAGTCTTCCAAGCTGAATAAGCTTGGTCTATAATAGAAGGATGAAAAAAGAAATTGTTCAAAAAGAACTTTATAATATAATTAGGAAAATACATTCAGAGGCCTTTTATAAGATTAAAAATGATTGGGAAAGAGAACTTAACCTTACTATCCCTATTGAGAATTGGGATAAAGTTCTTCAATTAGTTAACTTATCATCTGTATGTGCTAAACATTCATTAATACAGTTTAAAGTTGTGCACAGGGCTCATATATCCAAGGATATGTCCAATTGGCTCATTTTCATTCCTATACAAATCCTATATGTGACAGATGTCATTCTGAGATAGCGTCTTTAACTCATATGTTTTGGTCATGTCCGCTTTTGAAAAAAATATTGGAAAGACATTTTCGATGTTATTTCCAAGGTACTGAACATTGATTTACAACCTCATCCTATTACTGCAATTTTTGGTTTACCAATGATGGACTCAATCCATTTATCTTCTTCTGCTTGTCGAATGATTGCATTTCTTACATTAATGGCTAGAAGATCTATTTTGTTGAATTGGAAAGGAATTAATCCCTGTACCATATTTCATTGGCTTTCTCAAACTATGTTATGTCTAAATTTGGAGAAAATTAGAAGTGTTGTATTTGAGCCTTCTATTAAATTTGAAAAGACATGGAGACCATTTATTCAATATTTTCATATGATGTAATTTGACCCTGCTTCAAGCCTATTTGTTTTTTCCGATTTTGATTATATAAATATGTTGAGAGGATCGGAATTGGCGACACTGATGATTTTGTACTTTTTTTTATATACACTATAAACAGCCCATTATTCAATTTTTTTTCTTTTCTTTTTTCTTTTTTTTCTCTTTAATAGTTAGTGTTAGGTTGTTAGATTAGTTTTTCTTAGGGTTTTTTTTTTCTTTTTCTCTTTTCTGTTTTTTTTAATATATATGATATACCTAGTTTTGTTTTGTTTATATGATACTTGTATCATTCATGATTTGGGAAGACTTAACTATATTGTAACTATTGCTTGTGTATCCTTTTATGTTCAGTTTAACTTTGTAAGTTTGTAATCCCACTGTTTATGTACTAATCTTAATAATGTTAATATTAATAATAATAATAATAAAAAGATTGAAAAAGAACAATTTCAATGTTTAACAGAAGTTTTGGATAGGTACATAGATAGTAGGTGTATGAAGGGCTATGGTCCCAGTGTAGGTTGATGAGAGTAGGCGGTTTAAATAGTTTGGCACAGACTCGATGGGCTGAAGGGCCTGTTTCTGTGCTGTACTTTTCTTTGACTCCATGACGACTTTGAGATTCATTTTTTTGTAAGAATTTGCAGGAAAAATATATAATTTACAAAGGAACTATACATGAAGACTGACAAACAACTAATATACAAAAAAAAAGACCAAAAATAAAAAAAATAGTGAACATTAGTTGCAGAGTTCATAAGACATAGGACCAGAATTAGGCCATTCAGCCAATCAAATCTGCTCTGCCATTCCATCATAGCTGATCCCGGATCCCACTCTATCCCATACACCTGCCCTCTCACCCTATCCTTTGATGCCCTGACCGATCAGGAAACAATCATCTTCCACCTTAAATATATGCATGGACTTGTCCTCCACATCCATCTGTGGCAGAGTATTCCACAGACTCACTACTCTCTGGCTAAAAATATTCCTTCTTGCCTCTGTTCTAAAAGGTCAGCCCTCAATTGTGAGGTTGTGTTTTCTGGTTCTGGATACCCCCACCATAGGAAACATCCTCTCCACATCCACCCTATCTAGAACTTTCAACATTCAGTAGGTTTCAATGAGATCTCCACATATTCTTTTAAATTCCAGTGAGTACAGGCCCAAAGCTGCCAAACGCTTCTCATATGTTAACCCCTTCATTCCTGGAATTATCCTCGTGAACCTCCTCTGGACTCTCTCCAATGACAACACATCCTTTCTCAGATCTGGGGACAAAGCTGTTGATAATACTCCGTGTGGCCTGACTAGTGTCTTATAAAGGCTCAGCATTATCTCCTTGCTTTTACGGTCTATTACCCCTGAAATAAATGCCAACGTTACATTTTCCTTCTTTACCATAGACTCAACCTGTAAATTAACCTTCTTGGAGTCTTGCATGAGGACTCCTAAGTCCCTCTGCATCTCTAATACTTGAACCTTCTCCCCATTTAGATAATAGTCCACACTATTGTTCCTTTTACCAAAATGCATTATTATACATTTCCCAACACTGTATTCCACTTGCCACTTTTTTGTCCTTTCTCCCAATTTGTCTAAGTCCTGCTGCAATCGCATCGCTTCCTCAGCACCACCTATCCCTCCACCCATCTTCGTATCATCCGCAAACTTTGCCATGACGCAATTCCATTATCTAAATCATTGACAAACAATATCAATTAGTGGTCCCAATACTGACCCCTGAGGAACACTAGTCACAGAAAAGGCCCCTTTTATTCCCACTCACTGCCTCCTGCCTGTCAGTCATTCCTTTAGCCATACCAACATCTTTCCTGTGATGCCATAGGATTTTATTTTCTTAAGCAGCCTCATATGTGGCACCTTATCAAATGCTTTCTGAAAATCCAAGTAAATGACATCCACTGCCTCTCCTTTGTTCACCCTACTTGCTACTTCCTCAAAGAACTCTAACTGATTTTTTCAGGCCAGATTTCCCTTTACAGAAATCATGCTGACTTTGAGTTATTTTATCATTAGTCTCCAAGTACCCTGAAACCTCATTGTTAGTAATATATTCCAAATTGTCTCAACCACTGAGTTTAAGCTAACTAAACTACAATTTCCTTTATTTTGCCTTCATCCCTTCTTGAAGAGTAGTGTGACATTTGCAATCTTCCAGTTCTCCAGGACCATCCCAGAATCACACACAAAATGGTAATGTTACAGCTATATAGGAACCTGGTCAGACTCTACTTGGAGTACTGTGCTCAGTTCTCGTCACCTCACTATAGGAAGGACGTGGAAGCTATTGCAAGAGTGCAGAGGAGATCTACAAGGATGTTGCCTGGATTGGGGAGAATGCCTTATGAGAATAGGATGAGTGAACTTGGCCTTTTCTTCTTGGAGCAGTGGAGTATGAGAAGTGACCTGATAAAGGTGTATAAGATGATGAGAGATTGATTGTGTGGATAGTCAGAGGCTTTTTCCCAGGGCTGAAATAGCTAACACAAGAGGGCATAGTTTTAAGGTACTTGGAAGTAGACACAGAGGAGGTGTCAGGGGTAAGTTTTTATGCAGAGAGCAGTGAGTGCGTGGAAGGGGCTGCCACCAACAGTGGTGGAGGCGGATACAATAGAGTCTTTTAAGAATCTCCTAGATAGGTACATGGAGGTTAGAAAAATAGAGGACCATGGGTAACCCTAGGTAATTTCTAAAGTAAGTACAGTTCAGCACAGCAGTGTGGGACAAAGGGCCTGTATTGTGCTGCAGGTTTTCTATGTTTCTATCTTTCTAAAATGCTGGAGGAACTCAGCAGGCCAGGCAGCATTTATGAGAAAGAGTAGGGTTGATGTTTTGGGATGAAACTGTCACAACCACAGATTCAGCAGCACAGCAGATACAGCAATTGTGCTTGTGAATTTGCACTTGTCAGGTAATTGTTATTAAATCTTGGTAGTATTTAACTCCATTCTTATTGTCGTAGTGCTGGTCAAGACATGAACAGAGCATAGCAAAGCTTTGCTGCTGTTTTGCATTTGGCCTTCCCTGAGCCATTGGATTTTCAAAATCAACTGACTCTGAAGACTAGCCGTATCCGTTTAATGTTTAGATGTTCTTTTCAGACACAGTATAGGCTTTGTTTCCCTTTTGAGAGTTTTAGTTAATGGCCCTGTTTGGCCGAGCATTTATTGTTTTATCTTTCGTTTTTCCAGACTAAAGTCTGTGAACTATCAACCTGCTTCAATGTCTCTCACTCTGCACTTGGGCCATATCTGAACCATGGTGACAGAACCCCTTCGGCGGGTCTGTCCTGCCAAAGAGTTTCAGCCCAAAACGTCAACTGTATTCTTTTTCATAGATGCTGCCAGGCCTGCTGAGTTCCTTCAGCATTTTGTGTATCTTGTTTGGATTTCCAGCTTAGATCTACAGATTTTCTGTAGTCTATCTGGCCCAGGTGACTTATCCACCTTAAGACCTTTGAGTTTGCCTCACACTTTTTCCTTTGCAATAAGTCCTTGAAGTGAGTCTGTAGTTTGTCTTTTCCTACCATCCCATCATCCTCCATCTGGTCAAATATGATGGCAGAATATAGTATTAATGTTAAGACTCTTGGCAGTGTGGAGGATCAGAGGGATCTTGGGGTCCAAGTCCATAAGATGCTCAAAGCTGCTGCACAGGTTGACTCCGTGGTTAAGAAGACTTATGGTGTATTGGCCTTCATCAATCATGGAATTCAATTTAGGAGCCGAGAGGTAATGTTGCAGCTATATAGGACCCTGGTCAGATCCCACTTGGAGGACCGTGCTCAGTTCTGGTTGCCTCACTACAGGAAGGATGTGGAAGCCTTAGAAATGGCACAGAGGAGATTTAAAAGAATGTTGCTTGGATTAGGGAGCATGCCTTATTCCACCGAGATGTAACACTGAGCGTCATAGGAAGTCACTCCTACCTGTGGCCATCAAACTTTACAACTCCTCCTTCGGAGTATCAGACACCGAGCCAATAGGCTGGTCCTGGACTTATTTCTACTTGGCATGATTAACATTATTATTTAATTATTTATGGTTTTATATTGCTATATTTCTTCTCTATTCTTGGTTGGTGCGGCTGTAACGAAACCCAATTTCTCTCGGGATCAATAAAGTATGTCTGCCTGTCTTATGAGAATAAGTTGAATGAACTCAGCCTTTTCTACTTGGAGCGACAGAGGATGAGAGGTGACCTGATAGAGGTGTATAAGATGATGAGAGGCATTGATCGTGTGGATAGTCAGAGGCTTTTTCCCAGGGCTGAAATGGTTGCCACAAGAGGACACAGGTTCAAGGTGCTGGGGAGTAGGTACAGAGGAGATGTCAGGGGTAAGTTTTTTTACACAGAGAGTGGTGAGTGCCTGAAATGGGCTGCCGACAACGGTGGAGGAGACGGATACAATAGGGTCTTTTAAGAGACTTTTGGATAGGTACATGGAGCTTAGAAAAATAGAGGGCTGTAGGTAAGCCTAGCAATTTCTAAGGTAGGGACATGATCAGCACAACTTTGTGGGCTGAAGGGCCTGTATTGTGCTGTAGGTTTTCTGTTTCTATACCTTCCACCATCTCCAAAGGGATCCTACCACTAAACGTATCTTTACCTCCCTCCCTCACCTTTGCATTCCACAGGGATCATTACCTCTGTGATACCCTGGTTCATTTGTCCCTCCCAACTCATCTCCCACCCAGCACTTATCCCTGCAAGTGGCAAAGTATTACACCTTCCCATTCACTTCCTTCCTCATTTCCATTCAGGGCTCCAAAAAGTCCTTTCAGGAGAGGCAACACTTCACCCACGAATCTGCTGGGTCGTCTATAACGTCCAGTGTTCCTGATACAGCCTCCTCTACATTGGTGGCCAAACTTCTTCATTCCTTTTCTTTTTTTTGTAATGTATTTTTATTGAAATTCATCATCAAACAAACATTTCCATAATTCACTCTCGAATTTTCAGCATACGGCTGGTGTCTTCAACAGTAAAGACTGATGCAAATATGCAAGTTTTCCCACTGTTTCTTTATCCCTCATTACTAGCTCTGTCCGATGTTTTCCAGCAGTCCAATATCCACACTTACCTCTCTTTTACACTTTATATATCTGAAAATTTTTGGTATCCTCTTTTATATTATTGGCTAACTTACTTCTTAAAATTTTTTTTGTAATTTATTTTTTTATTGAAGTTCATCATCAAACATTTCCATAAGATATATTTCAGATATTGTATTTTAGATATTGTACATATAGCCATCATATAGCCATATATGCCACAAATCTCCACATAATATTTATCTGAGGTATATACTTATAGAAAAGAAAGGAAAGAAAGAACAATCAAAAGGAGAAAACTATGTACAAGTAGGGAGTAATCTTTTTTACAACATACTCATTGATTTTTGAGGATAAAATAAGGCCTATGAGGTGTTACGTAGTTAAACCATTTTTCCCACTATGAAACAAATTGTTCCAACTTATGATTAACAGATGCTGTTATCTTCTCCATTTTGTAAATGTCCATTGCAATTTCCATCCATGCATTTAAGGTTGGGCTCTCCTGTGATAACCATTTCCTAGTAAGAGTCTTTTTACCAGCCACCAGCAGTATATTCATTAAATATTTATCTCTTTTCAACCATTCTTGAGGTATATACCCAAAATATATGGTCTTACTTTCTAAGTGTATTTCACATTTAAAGACGTCTTGTCGAGCATTGTGTATCCCACTCTAAGAGTCTTTGATAATGGGGCATTCCCAGAAAATATGATAATAGTTTGAATTTTGATTTCCACAATTTCTCCAGCAAACAGGGTTACTATCATAATGGGATTTCTGAGAGGGTGTAATAAAATATCTTATCAAGTTTTTCCATCTGAACTCTCTCCATTTCTGTAAACTAGTATGCTTCCATTGATATCTCCATATTATTGTCCATTCTTCCTCAGATGTAATTATCCCTCCTTTCTTCTCCCATTTTGTTTTAATGCATGAAGTCGAATGTGTTTTAGGATTTGACAAACCCTTATACATGCTTGAAATGATCCTACTGCTGTACCTGATTTATATGCTTTTCTAAATAGTTCTATCAATAATGTTCTTGCCTTGGTTACATTTTTAACTGTCCTATTAACATATTTTCACATCTGTAAATAGCGATAAAAGTCTTGTTTTTCTAATGTGTTTCTCTTCAAGCATTTCAAAACTGAACAGTGGTCCTTCTTTCATTATATTGCAAAGAACTGTTATTCCTTTAGCTGTCCAGTCCTTAAATCTGGCATCCAGTTTATTTGGCGTAAAATCGGACTCATGTGCACACCATTTAAAAACTGCAATGGCTCCCTCTAGTTTATATTCTTTTATAACATTTTTCCATATTTTAAGAGTCCATTTTACTCATGGATTATCAATAGTACTTATGTACCTTTTATAGGTTGTTGTCAGTCAAAATTGCCTTTATGGGGATGTGAAGTATCCCCTCCTCAATGTTTTTCCATTGAGCATCATATGATGGGTTGCACCAACACAGCTCACAACTGTGCTGCAAAATAATAATCTCTAAGAGAAAGTATGCGCCACTCCCCCTTTTCCTTGTCTTTTTGCAAAGTTGTGAGACGAATGCTAGGCCTTTTACCTTGCCAAATATATCTTGATAACCTTTTGTTCCATTCATTGAATTGATTTTGATTAATCTCCATTGGTATGATCTGAAAGAGATATAATAGTCTGGGCAGTATAATCATTTTAATAGATTCAATCCTTGAACTGAGACTAAAAGAAGGAACTAGGTTCCATCTTGTTATATCTTCCTTAATGTTTTTATATAATAGGGTGATAATTGCATTCTGATAATTTTGTCAAATCTTTTGGCATAATGATGCCCAAATATTTGAAAGACTCTGTTTGCTATACCCAGGGATATCTAATTTCAATTTTTCTTGGTGGGCTATAGTAATATGAAAGTAATTGGATTTTATCTATGTTGATCTTGTATCCTGATAATTGACCATATTGTTCAAAGGATTGCATCAATTTAGGTAAAGAGTATGGAAGTTGCCTTAAATAGATCAAAATGTCATCCGTGTAACAGGCCAATTTATGCTCTGTCCCTTTAATAGTAATTCCCCTGATATCTTCATTTTGTCTGATGTATTGAGCTAATGGTTCCAGATATAATGTGAAGAGTAGCAGTGACCATGCACAACCCTGTCTCGTGCCCTTTTCTAGGGTAAGACTATTTGATAAATATCCATTGATTTTAATTCTAGCAGTAGAGTCGTCTATAGTGCCAGTATAGTTTTAATAATTGTGACATGGAAACTAAATCTATGTAAAACTCTGTAAAGAAAATTCCAATTAACAGAATCAAATGCCTTTTCAGTGTCCATGTTTATCACTATAGCTTCTATTTTATTTTTTTGTAAATGATCCATAATGTGAAGTATCCATTATATATTGTCTTGCGTTTGGCATTGTTGTATAAAACCTGTCTGCTCATTAAGTATCAGTATGGGTAGAAACTCTTCTAATCATTTGGCCATGATGGAGGTAAATAATCTATCATCTACATTAAGAACGGATATTGGTCTAAATGACCCACATTCCATTTTATCCTTGCCTTCTTTTGGTATAGCTGAGATTATCGCTTTTTTCCAGCTGGGTGACATTTGTGCCTTTTTTAGAGCCCAGTTCAGTGTGGGGAGTAAGACAGGAATTAACTCATTTTTAAATTCTTTGTACCACTCTGCCGCATACCCATCTGATCCTGGTGACTTGCTTAACTTAAGCCTACTAATTGCAGCTTTTAATTCAACTTCAGTTATGTCAGCAGTCATTGTTCTATTTTGTTCTTGGCTTAAAGTGGGTAACTCTGGAGAATTCAAAAGGGTGTCAATTTGGGTTATGCTTCTCCCTGGAACTTTGGAATATAGCATTTTGTAAAACACTTCAAAAGCTTCTTGATTTTCACTTAGCTTATTTTTTTTATCAATTTTATTCTTGGATCCCTAATTCTATGAATTGCAATTCCTGCAATTTTTTTTCCAGTTTCCATGCCAGTATTTTCATAGACTTAGATCCACTTTCATAATGTCTCTGTTTCAGAAACGTTAAATTTTCCCTGATATTTTGCGTAGCCAAGCTATTAATTTCATTCCTAATTTTTAAAATTTCCTTGAATGTATCCTGTGGCAAATTTAATTTGTGTTTTTTTTCTAGTTCCTTCAGCCTATTTTGTAATTCCTCTAATGTTTTATTCCTTATTTTTTTTCTTATATGAAGATATATGACAAAAGTAAGTAAGTATGGCAAGTAAGGTGAAAATAAATCCAAAGGGTTTCTACAGTTATATTAATAGCAAAAGGATAGTGAGGGATAAAATTGGTCCCTTAGGGAATCAGAGTGGATAGCTATGTGTGGAGCCAAAAGAGATGGGGGAGATTTTGAACAATTTCTTTTCTTCGGTATTCACTAAGGAGAAGGATATTGAATTATGTAAGGTAAGAGAGACAAGTAGGGAAGTTATGGAAACTATGACAATAAAAGAGGAGGAAGTACTGGAGCTTTTAAGGAAGATAAAAGTGGATAAATCTCCAGGTCCTGACAGGATATTCCCCCGGACCTTGAGGGAGGATAGTGTAGAAATAGCAGGTGCTCTGACAGAAATATTTCAAATGTCATTAGAAACAGGGATGGTGCTGGAGGATTGGCATATTGTTCATGAGGTTCCATTGTTTAAAAAGGGTTCTAAGAGTAAACCTAGCAATTATAGGCCTGACAGTTTGACGTCAGTGGTGGGTAAATTAATGGAAAGTATTCTTAGAGATGGTATATATAATTATCTGGATAGACAGGGTCTGATTAGGAACAGTCAACATGGATTTGTGCGAGGAAGGTCATGTTTGACAAATCTTATTGAATTTTTTGAAGAGGTTACAAGGAAAATTGATGAAGGTAAAGCAATGGATGTTGTCTATATGGACTTCAGTAAGGCCTTTGACAAGGTTCTGCACAGAAGGTTAGTTAGGAAGGTTCAATTGTTAGGTATTAATATTGAAATAGTAAAATAGATTCAACAGTGGCTGGATGAGAGATGCCAGAGAGTAGTGGTGGATAACTGTCAGGTTGGAGGCTTGTGACTAGTGGTGTGCCTCAGGGATCTGTACTGGGTCCAATGTTGTTTGTCATATGCATTAATGATGGATGATGGGATGGTAAATTGGATTAGTAAGTATGCAGATGATACTCAGTTAGGTGGCGTTGTGGTTAATGAAATAGGTTTTCAAAGCTTGCAGAGAGATTTAGGCCAGTTAGAAGAGTGGGCTGAATGATGGCAGATGGAGTTCAATGCTGAGAAGTTTGGAGTGCTACGTTTTGATAGAAATAATCCAAATAGGACATACATGATAAATGGCAGGGTGTTGAAGAATGCGGTAGAACAGAATGAACTAGGAATAATGGTGCATAGTTCCCTGAAGGTGGAATCTCATGTGGATAGGGTGGTGAAAAAAGCTTTTGGTATGTTGGCCTTTATAAATCAGGGCATTGAGTATAGAAGTTGGATGTAAGGTTAAAATTGTACAAGGCATTGGTAAGGCCGAATTTGGAGTATTGTGTACAGTTCTGGTCACCGAATTATAGGAATGATGTCAACAAAATAGAGAGAGTACAGAGAAGATATACTGGAATGTTACCTGGGTTTCAGCACTTGTTACAGGGAAAGGTTGAACAAGTTAGGTCTTTATACTTTGGAGCGTAGAAGGTTGAAGGGGGACTTGATAGAGGTATTTAAAATTATGAGGGGGATAGACAAAGTTGATGTGGATAGGCTTTTTCCATTGAGAGTAGGGGAGATTCAAACAAGAGGACATGAGTTGAAAGTTAGGGGGCAAAAGTTTAAGGGTAACACAAGGAGGAATTTACTCAGAGAGTGGTAGTTGTGTAGAACAAGCTTCCAGTAGAAGTGGTAGAGGCAGGTTTGGTATTGTCATTTAAAGTAAAATTGGATAGGTATATGGACAGGAAAGGAATGGAGGGTTATGGGCTGAGTGCGGGTCAGTGGGACTAGGTGAGAGTAAGCATTCGGCATGGACTAGAAGGGCCGAGATGGCCTGTTTCTGTGCTGTATTTGTTATATGGTTATATTGCTATAATTTTCCCCCTTAAAAGAGCCTTCAGAGTATCCCATAGAATGGGAGGTGAAATCTCTCCATGATCATTGAATTCTAATTTTTTAATTTGTTCCTTAAAGTAGGGATCATTGAGTAGACTTGAATTTAGTTTCCAAATAGTATTCTTTGGTTGTAGGTTAAAATCAACAGATAAATATACAGGTGCATGTTCACTTACATCTATTGTCCCAATTCCACAGCTGTTTATTTTGTCTTTGTCTTTTCCAAATGTTATGAAATAGTCTAGTCTTGTATATACAGAATGGGGGGCAGAAGAATGAGTGTAATCTCTTCTGTTGGGGAAAAGGTCCCTCCATATATCAATTAGACCAACATCCTCAAAAAGTGTATTAACTTTCTTATGTAAGGATTTTGTTTCATAGGTTTTTCTATTGGAAGTGTCTAACTTTTGTTGTAATTGTAAATTTAAGTCTCCCCCAAATATCAGGAGACCTTTTGTTTCCGTTACCATAATATTAGTAATTTTCTGAAAGAAACTAATATCACTTCATGGGGTGTGTATATATTCAATAGAGTAACTGAATTTCCATCTAGATTCCCCCTTACCAAAATATATCTGCCCTCCTTATCTCCCATTTCAAATACTTGTTCAAAATTTAGCTTGTTTGAGATAAGAATAGCAACTCCTCTTCTATGTCCTGATTTATATGAGGAGAAAAACAAATTAGTGAAGCCCATCCTCTTTAGTTTTCCATGCTCATTATCACTTAGTAAGTTTCCTGTAAATATACTACATGGGCTACATGTTTGATTGGATTTAACAGCCCATTGAAATTAAAAGAAATGAATTTTACTTCATCCTTGCCAATGTGTATTTATCAGTCAATACATCATTGAAATTAGCAGAATAAAACTTAATTGATCTACTCCCTGAACAAATAAGAACCAAAAAATGCAAATAATAATAAAAAAGGCAACAAATGTGATTCCAAGGCTGAGGTCTCTAGAAGATGATCCTGGGTTGAGCTATAGGAATTGTCCAGTTGTGGAAGATAACCCTTTTCCCTGTGAATTTAGGGCCCCCATTGCAGTACCCATAGAAGTAAGTGAACAAATCTATTTCCATTACACAGAAAAGATTTCCCTGTGTATTCCTCCCATATATATATATTCTCATTTAGGTGGGGAAAAAGGAGTGAATGAATGAATAAAAAAGAATAATTATGTAATATAAAATCCACATTATAATAAGTATTTCTCGAGATAGGTATAGCACCGTCTATTTTTTCTTCCATTTAGCTTATCAACATTTTTAAAGTTAGCCAGACCTTATGGCTCTTCTGGAGGGGGTGAGGGCTGTCTTCGGAAAATTCAGTCTCTTCCTGATATATTTCTCTCGCCCTCCTTCTATCGCCTGCTTTCTCGATTCTCTCACTATTTCCCCAAGCAGAGTGGGATAACTGCTGAGCCAAGCTTTCCCTCGGTTTGATCACGTTGACAGGCAACCCTCTGGTCTTGATGTCTGTAGTTGCCTTTTCCACTGTCTGATATAGTTGCATACCATCTTCATAAAACACTCGGAGTTTAGCAGGGGATGGAGTTTGGAATCTAATCTTTCCTTACTTTAATATTCGCTTTACTTCAGGGTATTCTTTATGTTTCTGCAGGACCACCGGGGGATAATCTTGATTGAAATATATTACTTTCCCATCCAAAAACACCCTCTTCTTTCCCCAAGCCCTTTGTAGAATCTCCAGCTTGGTATTGTATCAAAGGAATCTAATTACTATAGAGTGTGGCTTATCTTCCCTGTCTCCAGTAAGCTGTGGGGCGAGCACATGATGTGCCCTCTCAATTTCAAGCTCTGTAGTTGAAGGAATCTCCAATGCATCCCGCAGCAACTTTCCTACAAACTCCATCATAGACAAACCCTCCGCTCCTTCGGGAACTTTGTATATCTTGATATTTTCTGCCGTGATCTTCCCTCCTGGTCAAGCAGTTTACTTACTTGTTGATTTAATATTTTTATTGTCTTACTTAGTATCTGTTCCATGTTTTGCATGCAATCTTCCACCTTCTCAATTTGTGTCTCTGCCACCGCTATTTTTTGATTGACGTTGGCGAGCTCTGACTTGTTATCATTTAGTTGCTGTTTTATGTCTTTTTGGAACTCCTGTATCTCTTCCAGAATTTTTATCATATTTGCCGCTTCACCTGAATGAGGCCCATCTTCAGCCTCGCTACCATGCATTTGGGTAGGAGAGCCACTTGCTGCACCCCTCTCGTCCACAGGCTCCACAGTGATGTTTTTTTATCTCCATTCTTTTTCCCCATTCTTGCCCCCCTTATCAATTCAGATATTTTCGAAAGATCTTATATTTGATGGATTAATGGGGCAAAATATGGGTTTTTCTGGAGGAGCTATTGACTTAAGCTGCCGTTCTGGATGATGACATCACTGGAACCCCCAAAATTTGTAATTCCAATTCCCATTCCTATTCCTACATATCTGGTCTATAGTCTCCTTTTGTGCCATGATGAGACTACCCACAGGGTGTAGGAGCAACACCTTATATTCTGTCTGGGTAGCCTGATGAAATGAATATTGATTTCTCCTTCCAGTAAAAAAATTCCCTCCCCTTCCCCTCTTCTTCTAATCCCCACTTTGGCTTTTTACCTCTTCTCAGCTGCCTCCCACTTCCCCCCGGGCCCTCTCTTTTCCTTTCTCTGATGGTCCACTCTCCTTCCGTATTAGGTTCCTCCTTCTCCAGCCATTTACCTTTTCCACCTTCTTGGCTTCATCTATCACTTTCTTGCAAGCCTCCTTCTGCTCCCCCCACCCAGCTTTTTATTCTTGTGTCTTCCCCCTTAAATTTTAGTCCTGAAGAAGGATTTCGACCCCAAATGTCAACTGTTCACTAATTTCCATAGTTGCTGTCTGACCTGCTGAGTTCATCCAGCATTTTGTGAGAGTTGCTTTAGATTTCCAGCATCTGCAGACTTTCTCGTGTCTTATACATTCTTATCCAATCCATTGATATTGTGGACAAACAACAATGGGTACAGCACAATGTTGGAAGTCATCTTCCATAACATCCCATACATCCAATGCAATGCCAGAGTGCATTGTAGGTAAATGTAAAGTTATTCATTTTGGTAAAATGTACAGAATAGATGGCAGAAACACAAACAACAGAAACACTCAAAAACTTCCATAGTTGTACGGCGGAGACCATTCTGACAGGCTGCATCATTGTCTGGAATGGCGGTGTGGGGGGGGCATGGTGGAATGGTGCTACTGCACAGCACTGAAAGAACATAAGACCATAAGACAAAGGAGCAGAAGTCGGCCATTCAGCCCAACAAGTCTCCTCCGCCATTTTATCATGAGCTGAACCATTCTCCCCGCCTTCTCACCATAACCTTTGATGCCCTGGCTACTCAGATACCTATAAATCTCTGCCTTAAATACACCCAATGACTTGGCCTCCACTGCCACCTGTGGCAACAAATTCTACAGATTCACCACCCTCTGGCTAAGAAAATTTCTTTGCATCTCTGTTCTGAATGGGCTCACTTCAATCCTTATGTCATGCCCTCTTGTACTAGACTCCCCCACCATGGGAAACAACTTTGCCACATCCACTCTGTCCATGCCTTTTAACATTTGAAATGTTTCTATGAGATCCCCCCTCATTCTTCTAAACTCCAAGTAGTACAGTCCAAGAGCAGTTAAACGTTCCTCATATGTTAACCCGCTCATTCCCGGAATCATTCTAATGAATCTCTGAACCCTCTCCAATGTCAGCACATCCTTCCTTAAATAAGGAGCCCAAAACTGCACACAGTACTCCAAGTGAAGTCTTACCAGTGCCTTATAGAACCTCAACATCACATCCCTGCTCTTATATTCTATTCCTCTAGAAATGAATGCCAACATTGCATTCGCCTTCTTCACCACCGACTCAACCTCGAGGTTAACCTTAAGGGTATCCTGCATGAGGACTCTCAAGTCCAGTTGCATCTCATGTTGAGGCACTTTGAATTCTCTCCCCATTTAAATAATAGTCCGCCCATTTATTTCTACTACCAAAGTGCATGACCATACACTTTCCAGCATTGTATTTCATTTGCTACTTCTTTGCCCACTCTCCCAATCTATCCAAGTCTCTCTGCAGACTCTCGGTTTCCTCAGCACTACCGGCTCCTCCACCTATCTTTGTATCATCAGCAAACTTAGCCACAAAGCCATCAATTCCATAATCCAAATCGTTGATATACAACGTAAAAAGAAGTGGCCCCAATACGGACCCCTGTGGAACACCACTGGTAACCGGCAGCCAACCAGAATGGGATCCTTTTATTGCCACTCTCTGTTTTCTGCCAATCAACCAACACTCTATCCACGTATGTAACTTTCCCGTAATTCCATGGGATCTTATCTTGTTTAGCAGCCTCATGTGCGGCACCTTGTCAAAGGCCTTCTGAAAATCCAAATACACAACATCCACTGCATCTCCCTTGTCTAGCCTACTTGTAATTTCCTCAAAAAATTGCACTAGGTTTGTCAGGCAGGATTTTCCTTTAAGGAAACCAAGCTGAGATTGGCCTATCTTGTCATATATATATTGTAAACAACTGGGGTCCCAGCACTGAGCCTTGTGGTACCCGACTAGTCACCACCTGCCAATCTGAAAAGGTCCCGTTTATTCCTACTCCTTGATTCCTGTTTGCCAACCAATTCTCTATCCACATCAATACCATACCCCCAATACTATGTGCTTTAAGTTTGCACATTAATCTCCTGTGTGGGACCATGTCAAAAGCCTTTTGGAAATCCAAATATGCCACATCCACTGGTTCTCCCCTATCCACTCTACTAGTTACATCCTCAAAAAATTCTATAAGATTCGTCAGACATGATTTTCCTTTCACAAATCCATGCTGACTTTGTTCGATGATTTCACCGTTTTCCAAATGTGCTGTTATCTCATCTTTGATAACCGACTCTAGCATTTTCCCCACCACTGATGTCAGGCTAACTGGTCTATAATTCCCTGGTTTCTCTCTCCCTCATTTTTTAAAAAGTGGGGTTACATTAGCCACCCTCCAATCCTCAGGAACTAATCCAGAAACTAAGGAGTTTTGAAAAATTATCACTAATGCATCCACTATTTCTTGGGCTACTTCCTTAAGCACTCTGGGATGCAGACCATCTGTCCCTGGGGATTTATCTGCCTTTAATCCCTTCAATTTACCTAACACCACTTCCCTACTAACATGTATTTCCCGCAGTTCCTCCATCTCACTAGAACCTCGGTCCCCTACTATTTCCGGAAGGTTATTTATGTCCTCCTTAGTGAAGACAAAACCAAAGTAGTTATTCAATTGGTCTGCCATGTCCTTGTTCCCCATGATCAATTTACCTGTTTCTGACTGTAAGGGACCTACATTTGTCTTAACCAATCTTTAGCTACATCTCAGTGATAGCCACAACATCATACCTGCCAATCTGTAGCTGTATGATAAGATCATCCACCTTATTCCTCATGCTGCGTGCATTTAAGTGTAACACCTTAAGTCCAGTATTTGGTACTTTTTGCTTTGATTGCACTGCAACTCTATTGCACAATGCAATCATCCCAATGGCTACAAATTTGCCCCATCTCCTGCCTGTCCTTCCTGACATCTTTACTGCTTATTACCTTAGATTTATTTCTGTTTTCCCCCTCCTTCACTCTATCATTCCAGTTCCCATCCCCCTGCCAAATTAGTTTAAACCCTCCCTAACAGCTCTACTAAACCTTCCCACCTGGATATTGGTCCCCTTCAGGTTCAGGTGTAACCCGTTCTTTTTGAACAGGTCATACTTCCCCCAGAAGAGAACCCAATGATCCAAGAATCTGAAGCCCTGCCTCCTGCACCAATCTCTCAGCCACGCATTCATCTGCCTGATCCCACTATTCTTGCCCTCGCTAGCAAGAGGCACAGGTAGCCATCCTGAGATTACTACCTTGGAGGTCCTGCTTCTCAACTTCCTTCCTAACTCCTGGAAATCCCTCTTCAGGACCTCCTCCCTTTTCCTATCTACGTCATTGGTACCAACATGTACCAAGACAGCTGGCTGCTCGCCCTCTCCCTTCAGAATATTCTGGACCCCGATCCAAGACATCCCGTAGCCTGGCACCTGGGAGGCAACACACCATCTCTATCAGGCTCACAGAATCTCCTGTCTGTTCCCCTGACTATAGAATCCCCTATGACTACCATATTCCTCATCATCTTCTCTCCCTCCTGCACCACAGAACCAGGCTCAGTGCCAGAGACCTGATCACCGTGGTCGTCCTCTGTCAGGTCATCCCCTCAACAGCATCCAAAATGAGATACATTGCTAAGGGGAGCAGCCACAGGGGTGCTCTCCACTATCTGGGCATTTCCCTTCCCTCTCCTGACAGTCACACAGTTTTCTGACCCCTGTAGCCTAGGGATGACCACCTCCCTGTAGCACCTGTCTATCAAAGAAGCTACAGAGTGTTGTAAATTCAGTTGGCTCCATCTTGGGTACTAGCCTACAAAGTACCCAGGACATCTTTAGGGAGCGGTGTCTCAGACAGGCAGTGTCCATTATTAACGGCCTCCAGCACCCAGGGCATGCCCTTTTCTCACTGTTACCATCAGATAGGAGGTACAGAAACTTAAAAGCACACGTTCAGCAATTCAGGAACAGCATCTTCCCTTCTGCCATCCGATTCCTAAATTGACATTGAATCCATGAAAACTACCTCACTTTTTTAATATATTATTTTTGTTTTTGCACAATTTTTATTCTATTCAATATACACTTATTGTAATTGATTTACTTACTTATTATTATTATTTTATTCTATATTGTGTATTGCATTGAACTGCTGCTGCTAAGTTAACGTATTTTAAGATACCTGCTAGTGGTAATAAAGCTGATTCTGATTCTGAGAACACTGTTATGCCTAGGGTATCTGTATATCAATTATATATAAAACACAGTCAGTGTGCAGGTACGACATAAATGAATGTAAAAGAAATGTTAGAATTTATTGCAAAAAGGAATAGTATATAAAAATAGAGTGGGGAGAAATTTCTTTACTCAAGACACTGAGAACCGTTGTAATTCTCCATCCTGTTGTACTGTAAATCATTGAATGTACTCTGCCAGCAGAGATAGAAGAGTCAAAAGGGAAGATGTATAGTTGATAAGTGTTTCCTATAGGAAATGGAGACCTTCACTACCTTCACTTTTGTCCTGTTCCCAAGGATGGATTTATGAAATGGCCGTTATTTGTCAAACAGATTTAGTCTAATTGTTCCAAGTGTTTTGCAGGAGTGCGGCGATTTCTCTGCTGGATTCAGACAATGCCATCATCTCCATTGATCCCACTATGCCTTCAAACACAGAAAGGTATTCACTGCTCTAACTCCACCTCCTTATTACAAAAGAGATTGGTTGTGCTTGAATTCTTGCAGGCAGGTTTACTAGAGTTATTGGAAGTGGCTTAAACTAATATGGCAGACAGAGCAAAGAGCTAAATTGTACTACTGAGGCAAAATTCAAAAGTGTTAAGAATGGAGGACTGAAGCTACTGTATTTAAATGCGCATAAAATTCAGAATAAGGTGAACAAACTCGTAGCACAATTACAGACAGACAGACAGACATACTTTATTGATCCCGAGGGAAACTGGGTTTCGTTACAGTCGCACCAACCAAGAATAGTGTAGAAATATAGCAATATAAAACCATAAATAATTAAATAATAATAAGTACGTTATTCCAAGTGGAAATAAGTCCAGGACCAGCCTATTGGCTCAGGATGTCTGACACTCCAAGAGAGGAGTTGTAAAGTTTGATGGCCACGAGCAGGAATGACTTCCTATGACGCTCAGTGTTGCATCTTGGTGGAATGTGTTTCTGGCTGAATGTACTCCTGTGCCTAACCAGTACATTATGGAGTGGATGGGAGACATTGTCCAAGGTGGCATGCAACTTGGACAGCATCCTCTTTTCAGACACCACCGTCAGAGAGTCCAGTTCCACACCCACAACATCACTGGTTTTACAAATGAGTTTGTTGATTCTGTTGGTGTCTGCTACCCTCAGCCTGTTGCCCCAGCACACAACAGCAAACATGATAGCACTGGCCATCACAGCCTCCTAGAACATCCTCAGCATTGTCTGGCAGATGTTAAAGGACCTCAGTCTCCTCAGGAAATAGAGACGGCTCTGACCCTTCTTGTAAACAGCCTCAGTGTTCTTTGACCAGTCCAGTTTATTGTCAATTCGTATCCCCAGGTATTTGTAATCCTCCACCATGTCCACACTGACCCCTTGGATGGAAACAGGGGTCACCGGTGCCTTAGCCCTCCTCAGGTCCACCACCGGCTCCTTAGTCTTTTTCACATTAAGCTGCAGATGATTCTGCTCACACCATGTGACAATGTTTCCCACCATAGTCCTATACCCCGCCTCATCTCCCTTGCTGATTCATCCAACTATGGCAGAGTCATCAGAAAACTTCTGAAGATGGCAAGACTCTATACAGTAGTTGAAGTCCGAGGTGTAGATGGTGAAGAGAAAGGGAGACAGGACAGTCCCCTGTGGAGCCCCAGTGCTGCTGACCATTCTGTCTGACACACAGTGTTGCAAACACACGTACTGTGGTCTGCCAGTCAGGTAATCAATAATCCATGACACCAGGGAAGCATCCACCCTCATCACTGTCAGCTTCTCACCCAGAATTAAAGATTGGTCGGTATGACATTCTGGGCATCACTGAATTGTGGCTGAAAGAAGGCCATTGTTGGGAGCTTAACATTAAAGGATATACTTTGTATATAAAGGACTGGCAGGAGGGCATAGGCAGTGGTGTGGCTCTGTTGGTAAGAGATGGAATTACATCTTTAGAAAGAGGTGACATAGGGTCAGAGAAAGTTGAATCTTTGTGGGTGAAGTTAAGAAACTACAAGGGTGAAAAAACCATTGTGGAAATCATATATAGACTTCCAAATAGTAGTCAAGATGTAGGGTTGAGATTAAAAGGGGACTGGAAGAGGCATGTAATAAGGGTAATGGCACAGTTGTAATGGAGGACTTCAATATAACCATATAACCAATATGCAGGTTGGTGTCAGATCACAAGAGGGAATTTTGTTGAATGCCTATGAGATGGCTTTTTAGAGCAGCTTCTACTTGAGCCTACTCAGGGAAAGGCTATCTTAGATTGGGTGTTGTGTAATAAATCTGATCTCATTTAAATTAAAGGAACATTTAGGAGACAGTGATCATAATATGAGTGAATTTATACTGCAGTTTGAGAGGGAGAAGCACAAGTCACATGTATCTGTATCACAATGGAATAAAGGGAATTACAGAGCAATGAAAGAGGAACTTGCCCAGGTGGATTGGAAGAGGATACTAGTGGGGATGATGACAGAGCAGAGATGGCTGAAGTTTCTGGGAATAGTTCACAGGCACAGGATAGATATGTCCCACAGAAGAAATTGTTTTAAAATGGCACAGGTAGACAAGGGAAGTTAAGGACTGCATAAAAGCCAAGGAAAGAGCATATAAGGTAGCAAAAGTGAATGGGAAGTTGGTTGATTGGGAAGCTTTTAAAATACAACAAAAGACAACTTGAAAAGCTTTACGAAGGGAAAAGATGAAATATGATGGCAAACTAGCCAATAATATAAAGCAGGATACCAAAAGTTTATTTTTCGGTGTTATAAAGAGTAAAAGGGTGGTGAGAGTTGATATTGGACCACTGGAAGATGATGCTGGTGAGGTAGTAATGGGGGACAAAGAAATGCCAGATGAACTTAATGGGTAACACGAGTGAATCTGCAGATGCTGGAAATAAATAAAAAACACAAAATGCTGGCAGAACTCAGCATTTTGTGTTTTTTATTTGAATTTAGTGGGTACTTTGCATCAGTTTTCACTGTGAAAGACACTAGCATTGTGCCAGAGGTCCATGAGTGTCAGGGAGCAGGACTGAGTGCCATTGCTGTTACAAAGGAAAAAATGTTAAGGCAAACTCAAAGGCCTTAAGGTGGATAATTCACCTGGACCAGAAGAACTATATGCCAGAGCCCTGAGAGAGGTTGCTGAAGAAGTAACAGTTGCATTGGTCATGATCCTTCAAGAATCATTTGATTCTGGCATGATCCCAGAGGACTGAAAGATTGCAAAAGTCACACCACTTTTAAGTAGGGAGGAGGGCAAAAGAAAGGAAATTATAGGCCAGATGGCCTAATCTTCGTGGTTAGGGAAAGTGTTGAAGTCTATTATTAAGGATGAGGTTTGGGGTACTTGGAGACTGATGATAAAATAAGTCAAAGTCAGCATGGTTTCTGTGAAGGGAAATCTTGCCTGACAAATCTGTTAGAGTTCTTTGAGGAAGTAAGAAGCAGGGTGGACAAAGGAGATGCAATGGATGTCATTTACTTGAATTTTCAGGGGTCATTTGATAAGGTGCCACACATGAGGGTGCTTAACAAGATAAACTCATATGGTATTACAACGGCAAACATGAGGAAATCTGCAGATGCTGGAAATTCAAACAACAACACACACAAAATGCTGGTGGAACACAGCAGGCCAGGCAGCATCGATAGCGAGAAGTGCTGTCCGAGATCCTTCGTCAGGACTAACGGAAAGGAAAGATAGTAAGAGATTTGAAAGTAGTGGGGGGAGGGGGAAATGCAAAATGATAGGAGAAGACCAGAGGGGGTGGGATGAAGCTAAGAGCTGGAAAGGTGATTGACGAAAGTGATACAGAGCTGGAGAAGGGAAAGGATCATGGGACGGGAGGCCTCAGGAGAAAGAAAGGAGGTGGGGGGAGCACCAGAGGGAGAACAGGCAAACAACTAAATATGTCAGGGATGGGGTAAGAAGGGGAGGAGGGGCATTAATGGAAGTTAGAGAAGTCAATGTTCATGCCATCAGGTTGGAGGCTACCCAGCCGGTATATAAGGTGTTGTTCCTCCAACCTGAGTTTGGATTCATTTTGACAATAGAGGAGACCATGGATAGACATATCAGAATGGGAATGGAAAGTGGAACTAAAATGTGTGGCCACTGGGAGATACTGCTTTTCTTGGCGGACCGAGCGTAGGTGTTCAGCGAAACGGTCTCCCAGTCTGTGTTGGGTCTCACCAATATATAAAAGGCCATGCCGGGAGCACCGGACGACTCACAGCTGACTCACCACATCACACCAGCCGACTCACAGGTGAAGTGTTGCCTCACCTAGAAGGACTGTCTGGGGCACTGAATGGTGGTGAGGGAGGAAGTGTAAGGGCAGGTGTAGAACTTGTTCTGTTTACAAGGGTAAGTGCCAGGAGGGAGATCGGTGGGAAGGGATAGGAGGGGATGAGTGGACGAGGGAGTCACGTAGGGAGCGATCCCTGCGAAAAGCAAAAGGGGGGGAGTGAAAAATGTGTTTGGTAGTGGGATCGCGTTGGAAGTGGCGGAAGTTACGGAGAATTATACGTTGGACCTGGAGGCTGGTGGGGTGGTAGGTAAGGACAAGGGGAGCCCTATCCCAAGTGGGGTGGCGGGTGAATGGGGTGAGGGCAGATGTGTGGGAAATGGGAGGGATGCATTTGAGAGCAGAGTTGATGGTGTACGAAGGGAAGCCCCTTTGTTTAAAAAAGGAAGACATCTCCTTCGTCCTGGAATGAAAAGCGTCATCCAACGTATAATTCTCTGTAACTTTCGCCACCTCCAACGGGATCCCACTACCAAACACATTTTTCCCTTACCCCCCTTTCTGCTTTTCGCAGGGATTGCTCCCTACGTGACTCCCTTGTTCACTCGTCCCCCCCATCCCTTCACACCGATCTCCCACCTGGCACTTATCCTTGTAAACGGAACAAGTGCTACACCTGCCCTTACACTTCCTCCCTCACCACCATTCAGGGCCCCAGACAGTCCTTCCAAGTGAGGCGACACTTCACTTGTGAGGCGGCTGGTGTGGTATACTGCGTCCGGTGCTCCTGGCGTGGCCTTTTATATATTGGTGAGACCCAACGCAGACTGGGAGAACATTTCGCTGAACACCTTCGCTCGGTCCACCAGAAAAAGCAGGATCTCGCAATGGCCACACATTTTAATTCCATGTCCCATTCCCATTCTGATATGTCTATCCATGGCCTCCTCTATTGTCAAAATGAATCCAAACTCAGGTTGGAGGAACAACACCTTATATACCGGCTGGGTAGTCTCCAACCTGATGGCATGAACATTGACTTCTCTAACTTCCGTTAATGCCCCTCCTCCCCTTCTTACCCCATCCCTGACATATTTAGTTGTTTGCCTGTTCTCCATCTCCCTCTGGTGCTCCCCCCACCTCCTTTCTTTCTCCTGAGGCCTCCCGTCCCATGATCCTTTCCCTTCTCCATCTCTGTATCACTTTCGTCAATCACCTTTCCAGCTCTTAGCTTCATCCCACCCCCCTGGTCTTCTCCTATCATTTCGCATTTCCCCCTCCCCCCACTACTTTCAAATCTCTTACTATCTTTCCTTTCGGTTAGTCCTGATGAAGGATCTCGGCCCGAAACATCGACAGCGCTTCTCCCTATCGATGCTGCCTGGCCTGCTGTGTTCCACCAGCATTTTGTGTGTGTTGTTGTTTGGTATTACAAGAGATGTTGACGTGGATAGAGGAATGGCTGACAGGCAGGAGGGAGCAAGAGGGAATAAAGGGGGCCTTTTCTGATTGGCTGCTGGTCACTTGTGGTGTTCCTCGGGGGTCAATATTGGGACCACTACCTTGCACATTGTTTGTCAATGATTTATGTAATGGAATTGATGGCTTTGTGGCAAGGTTTGCAGATGATATGAAGATAGGTGGAGGTGGAGGTAGTGCTGAGGAAGCAATGTGATTGCAGCAGGTCTTAAACAAATTGGAATAATGGGCAAAAAAGTGTCCGATGGAATACAGTGTTGGAAAATGTATAATAATGCATTTTGGTAAAAGGAATAATAGTGCAGACTATTATCTAAATGAGAAGAATGTTCAAACATTTGAGGTAAAGAGGGACTTCGGAGTCCTTGTGCAAGACACCCAGAATGATAATTCACAGGTTGAGTTTGTGGTAAAGAAAGCAAATGCAATGTTGGAATTTATTTCAAGGGGAATAGACTGTATAAGCAAAGAAATAATGCTGAGGCTTTATAAAACACTAGTCAGGCCACACCTGGAGTATTGTCAATAGCTTTGGGCCTGGTATCTGAGAAAAGATAAGTTGTCATTGGAGAGAGTCCAGAGGAGGTTCACGAGGATGATTCTGTGAATGAAGGGGTTAACATATGTGGAGCGTTTGGCAGCTTTGGGTCTGTACTCAATGGAATTTCGAAGAATGCGTGAGGATCTCATTGAAAGCTACTGAATATTGAAATAACTTGATAGGGTGATGTGGAGAGGATGTTTCCTTTAGTGACGGTATACAGAACTGTAGGGCCTAGCCTCAAAATAGAGGGGTGACCTTTTAGAACAGAGGTAAGGAGGAATACTTCTAGCAAGAGGATAGTGAATCTGTGGAACGCTCTGCCACAGACTGTGGTGGAGGATAAGTCCATGTGCGCATTTAAGGCAGAGGTTAGTTGTTTCCTAATCAGTCAGGCCATCAAAGGATACAATGAGAAGGCAGGTATAAGGGGTTGAGTGGGATCCAGGATCAGCCATGATGGAATGGAAGTGCAGACTCAATGGGCTGAATGGCCTAATTCTGCTCCTATGTCCTATGGTTTTATGGTCTTAGTAGCTAGTCATTAACTAAACAATAAAATCTTTAATGTATACTCAAAATGTTAAGACGCTACTTACAATTTCCAGTAACCAGCATTACTGTATCTCAGCTTCTCTCCCAAATTAACCAAACTCTTTTCATCTCTTAATTCCAGCACTCCATACAGGGTCATCACCTTGCCTGGTGCGCAATTATCAGGTAAGCTATTGTAGAAAATAGAACACTACAGCACAGTACAGACCATTCAGCCCATGATGTTGTGCCAGACTTCTAACCCATTTCCAGATCACTCTAACCCTTCCCTCCCTCATTACCTATTTTTCCATCATCTATGTGTCTAAGTCTTTTAAATGTTCCTAATATATCTGGCTCTACCACAACCCCAGGCAGAATATTCCACACACCCACCACTCTGTGAAAAACTTACCTCCGACATCATCTTCAATCACCTTAAAATTATGTCCTCTTATTAGCCAGTCTACCTGAGGAAACAAAACGCTTGCTGTCCACTTGATCTATGCCTCTTATACACTATCAAGTCATCTCTCATCCTTTATTCCAAAGAGAAAAGCCTAGCTTGCTCAACTTTTCCTCATCAGATATACACTTTAATCCAGGGAGCATCCTCAAGTCTCCTTTGCACCCTCTCTAAAGCTCCCACATCCCTCTTATAATGAGGTGTCTAGAACTGAACACAGTACCCCATGTGGATGAACCAGAGTTTTATACGGCCGCAACATTACCTTGCTGCTCTTGAATTCAGTCCCCAAAAAATGAAGGCCTACACACAATAACCTTCTTAATCACCTTATGAACATTTGTGGCAACTTTGTGGGATCCATAGACGTGAACCCCAAAATCCTTCTGTTCTTCCACACTGCTAACAAATCTGCCATTAATCCAGTACTCTGCCTTCAAGTTCAACCTTTCAAAGTGAATCTTTTTGGGAATGAATACCATCTACCACTTCTGAGCCCAACTCTGCATCCTATCAAAGTCCTGTTGTAACTATAACAACTTTCTATACTATCTACATCACCACCAATTTCCACACCCACTCTATCAAGGCCTTTCACCATTTGATAGGTTTCATTTAGATTACCCCTCATTCTTCTGAATTTCCTTGAATACAGGCCCAGAGCCATAAAACACTCTTCATATGACAAGCTGTTTAATCCTGGAATCATTTTCATGAACAACCTTTGATCCTCTCCAGTTTCAGCACAATCTTTCTAAAATATGGGGCCCAAAACTGCTCACAACTACAAATGTGGCCTCAATAATGCTTTATAAAGTCTCAACATTACATCCTTGCTTTTATATTCCAGTCCTCTTGAAATGAATGCTATATTGCATTTGCCTTCCTCACCACAGATCCAACCTGCAAATTAACCTTTAGGGAATGCTGCACAAGGACTCTCAAGTCCCTTTGTGCCTCAGAGTTTTGAATTTTCTCTCCATTTAGAAAATAGTCATCCCTTCCATTTCTTTTAGCAAAGTGTACGATCATATCCTTCATGACTGTGTATTCAATCTGCCACTGCATTGCCCATTCTTCTAATCTGTCTAAGCCCTTCTGTAGGCTGTCTACTTCCTTAAAACCTCCTGTCCCTCCATTTAGCTTCATATCATCTGCAAACTTTGCAACAAAGCCATCAATTCCAGCATCAAATCATTGACATATAATGCAAAAAAGAATTGGTCACCAACAGAGAACCCTGTAGAACATCACTAGTCACTGACAGCCAGCCAGAAAAGACTCCCTTTATTCTCTTTCTACCTCCTGTCAGTCAGTCACTGCTTTATCCATACTAGAATCTTTCCTGTAATACCATGGGTTTATAGCTTGTTAAGCAGCCTCATGTGTGGCACCTTGTTAAAGCCTTCTGAAAATCCAAGTACACAACATCAACCAATTCTCCTTTCTCTATCCTGCTTGTTATTTTTTCAAAGAATTCCAACAGATTTGTCGGGCAAGATTTTCCCTTGAGGAAACTATGCTAACTATGACCCATTTATGATGTGGATCCAAGTGCCCTGAAACCACGTCCTTAACAATTGACTCCAACATCTTCCCAGCAATTGAGGTTAGACTAACTGGCCCATAATTTCCTTTCTTCTGCCTCTCTCCCTCCTTAAAGAGTAGAGTAACATTTGCAATTTTCCATTCTTCCAGAACTATTCCAGAATCTAGTGATTCTTGAAAGATCATTACTAATGCCTTTTCAGCCACCTCTTTTACAACTCTGGGGTATAAAGCATCTGAACTAGGTGACTTACCTACCTTCAAACCTTTTAGTTTCACATGAACCTTCTCCCTAGTAAAAGTAACTTCACATTCTTCATGACCCCTGACACCTGGAACTTACACCAAATTGCTAGCGTCTTCCACAGTGGAGAATACTTATTCAGTTCATCTGCCATTTCATTGTCCCCCATTACTACCTCTCCAGCATTGTTTTCCAGTAATCCAATATCTACTCTCACCACTCTTTTACACTTTATGTATCTGAAGAAACTTCTGGTATCCTCTTTAATATTATTGGCTAGCATATTCCATCTTTACCTTATTAATGGCTTTTTAGCTGCCTTCCATTGGCTTTTAAAAGCTTCCCAATCCTCTAAATTTCCACTAATTTTTGCTCTATTATATACCTTCTCTTTGGCTTTTATGTTGGCTTTGACTTCCCTTGTTTGCCATGGTTGTGTCATCTTGCATTTAGAATGTGAAAATCCTGTGCCTTCCAAATTACATTCAGAAATTCCAGCCATTGCTGCTTTGCTGTCATCCTTCCGGTATTTTTTTCCAATCAATTCTGGCCATCTCCTCTTTCATGCCTCTGTAACACCCTTTAGTCCATTGTAATTCTGATACATCTGACTTTAGCTCCTCCTTCTCATATTGCAGGGTGAATTTCTATCATATTATGATCATATCAGATCAGGGACCCATCAATCGTTTTACCCTTGCATTTCCTTGGGTCTTTTTCACAATTCAACACCTTCCAACCCTTTGTCTCTTCTTTCTTATACTTTGATTTCATTTTTTACCAACAGAGCAACACCACCCTCCTGCCTTCCTGCCAGTCCTTTTGATGCAGTGCGTATCCCTGGACTTGAAGCTCCCAGCTATAATAATCTTTCAGCCATGATTTAACATCATACATGCCATTCTGTAACTGTGCTACCAGTTCATCTACCTTATTTTGTACTCTGCACGCATTTAAACATAACACCTTAAGTCCTCTATTTACCATTTTTGATTTTGTCTGCCTTTTACATTGCCATTTCATTCAGTTGTCTGCAATTTTGCCCATCATCAGCCTCTCCTTGCTAGGAGCCTCAATACGCATTGCCTCTGTTTGTAAACCAACTACCTCGTCTTCAACAATATCACTCCAGTTCCCATCCCCCTGCCAAATTAGTTTAAACCCATCTGAACAACTCTAGCCAACCTGCCCACAAGGATATTGGTCCCCTGTGGGTTCAGGTGTAACCCATCCTTTTCATACAGGTCATACCTTCCCCAGAGAAGACCCAAGGAAGTTGTGGTCACTGTCTCCTAAGAAGTTCACCTATTGAGAGATCTGTCACCAGACCAGTTTGATTGCCTAGTACCACATCTGGTATGGCCTCACTTCTAGTCAGCCTGACTACATATTGCGTCAGAAGACCATAAGAATGAGGAGCAGAATCTGGCCATTCAGTCCATCGAGTCTGCTCTGCCTTTTCATCATGGCTGATCCATTTACCTCTCAACCCCATTCTCCTGCCTTCTCTCCTTAACCTTTCACACATTGACTGATCAAGAACCTTTCAACCTCCACTTCAAAAACAGAGTGTCCTGGCCTCCACAGATGTCTGTGGCGATGAAATTCACAGATTCATCACCATCTGGCTAAAGAAATTCCTCCTCACCTATGTTCTAAATGGACGTCCTTTATTTTGAGGCGGTGCCTTCTGATCCTAGACAACCCCACTACACAAAACATCCTCTTCACATCCGCTCTATCTAGGCATTTCAACATTCAATAGGTTTCAATAAGATCGCCCTGCATTCCTCTCAATTCCAGTGAGTACAGGTCAAGAGCCTTCAAAAGGCCATAAGACCATAAAACACAGGAGAAGAATTGGGCCAATTGGCCCCTCGAGTCTGCTCCACCATTTGATCATTGCTAATCCTTTTATCCCCTTTGTCAGCCCCCTCCCCAGCCAATCAAGAACCTATCAATCTCCATCTTAAATACACCAACAACCTGGCCTCCACAACAGCCTATGGTAACAAATTCCAGAAATTCAACACCCTCTGGGTGAAGAAATACAAACGTTTGTATTTCCGCATCGCTGGTTTAAATGGTCGCCCGTCCATCCTGAGGTTGTACCCTTTTGTCCTAGACTCCCTGCCACAGAAAGAATCCTTTTCACATTTACTCTATCTAGGCCTTTTAACATTCAAAAGGTTTCAATGAGATTCCCCCCTCAGCCTTCTGAATTCAGCCAGTACAGACCCAGAGCTATCAGATAATCCTCGTATAACTGTTTCATTCCTGGAATCCTAGTGAACCTCGGCTGAACTCTCTCCAATGCCAGCACATTTTTTTCTAAGATAAGGAGCCCAAAACAGTTCACAATACCCAGTGAGGTCCTGCCATTGCCTCATAAAGTCACAGCATCACATCCCTGCTCTTATATCCTAGACCTCCTGAAATGAATGCTAATATTGCATTTGTCAGACCCTGTGGAACACCACGAGTCACAGGTAGCCAACCAGAAAAGGATCCTTTTATTTCACTTGCTGCCTCCTACCAATCAGCCAATGCTCTAACCATACTAGTAGCTGTCCTGTAATACCATGGACTTTTAACTTGGTAAGTAGCCTCATGTGTGGCACCTTGTCAAAGGCCTTCTGAAAGTCCAAATGTACAACATCCACTGCATCCCCTTTATCTATCCTACTTGTAATCTCCTCAAAGAAACATAGAAAGCCTACAGCACAATACAGGCCCTTCAGACCACAAAGCTGTGCCGCACATGTCCTTACCTTAGAATTTATCTAGGGTTACCTATAGCCTTCTATTTTTCTAAGCTCCATATACCTATCCAGGAGTCTCTTAAATGACCCTATTGTATCTACCTTCACTGTTGCGGGAAGTCCATTCCATGCATTCACGCTCGTTGCATAAAAAAGACTTACCCCTGACACCTCCTCTTTACCAACTTCCAAGCACCTTAAACCTGTGTCCTCTCATGCTAGCCATTTCAGCCCTGGTAAAAAGCCTCTGACTATCCACATGATCAATGCCTCTCATCATCTTATACACCTCTATCAGGCTACCTGTCATCCTCCGTCACTCCAAGGAGAAAAGACCGAGTTCACTCAACTTATTCTCATAAGGCATGCTCTCCAAACCAGGTAACATCCTTGTAAATTTCCTGTGCACCCTTTCTATGGTTTCCACGTCCTTCCTGTAGTGAGATGACCAGAACTGAGCACGGTACTCCAAGTGGAGTCTAACCAGGGTCCTATATAGCTGCAACATTACCTCTCGGCTCCTAAACTCAATCCCACAATTGATGAAGTCCTTCTTAATCACTGAGTCAACCTGTGCAGCAGCTTTGAGTGTCCTATGCACTTGGACCACAAGAACCCTCTGAAGTGGTAGAGGCAGGTTCGGTATTGTCATTTAAAGTAAAATTGGATAGGTATATGGACAGGAAAGGAATGGAGGGTTATGGACTGAGTGCGGGCCAGTGGGACTAGATGAGTGTAAGTGTCGGCACGGACTAGAAGGGCCGAGATGGCCTGTTACTGTGCAGTAATTGTTATATGGTTATATGGAAATGCTTTTACCCTTAGACTGGTTCCTTTGGTGAAATCTAAATCTTTCAGCTATTCTAGCCCTTTTGGGCTTGGTGATTTTGTAAAATTGAAGCAGTTTCATCAAATGTCTTACCTGCTGGCTTTCCTGGAGTTACTAAATTGCACCTATTAAGCTAATAACTGTGAAGATTTTCTTTACTTCATCCACATCATTAGCATTACAATACAGTCCAACCCTATCAATATGTGATTCCCAGACCTCATTAACACTTCAACTTTCACAATTAAGGCCATCATCATGTTATTTCCACTTTAGGTTTGCTTGTTGTACATCTCTGTGTACTGTGCACTGTTACTTACGTTTTCCTTTGCTAGCAGCCGCGGCTGTTTTCTCCATACCGGGTCACTCTTTTCTCTTGGTGTCTCTCTCCCTTCCTTTGAGTTCTATCATCTCATAACTGGCGGTGCAGTTGGGGATATTCGCTGACATTCGGGTTCATACTCATTGCTAATTTGTTGTGTCTGTACAACTACATAGAAACATAGGAAACCTACAGCACATACAGGCCTTTCGGCCCACAAAGTTGTGCCAAACATGTCCCTACCTAAGAAATTACTATGCTTATCATAGCGCTCTATTTTCCTAAGCCCCATGTACCTATACCAAAGTCTCTTAAAAGACCCTATGGTATCCACCTCCATCACTGTTGCTGGCAGCCCATTCCATGCACTCCCCACTCTCTGTGTAAAAAAACTTACCCCTGACATCTCCTCTGTACCTACTCCCCAGCACCTTAAACCTGTGTCCTCTTGTGGCAACCATTTCATCCCTGGGAAAAAGCCTCTGACTATCCACATGATCAATGCCTCTCATCATCTTATACATCTCTATCAGGTCACCTCTCATTCTCTATCGCTCCAAGGAGAAAAGGCCAAGTTCACTCAATCTATTTTCATAAGGCATGCTCCCAACCCAGGCAACATCCTTGTAAATCTCCTCTGCACCCTTTCTATGACTTCCACATCTTTCCTGTAGTGAGGCGACCAGAACTGAGCACAGTACTCCAAGTGGGGTCTGACCAGGGTCCTATATAGCTGCAACATTACCTCTCAGCTCCTGAATTCAATTCCACCATTGATGAGACCAATACACCATACGCCTTCTTAGCCACTGAGTCAACCTGTGCAGCTGCTTTAAGTGTCCTATGGATTCAGATCCCAAAATCCCTCTGATCCTCCATACTGCCAACAGTCTTACCATTAATACTATATTCTGACATCATATTGGACCTACCAAAATGAGCCACTTCACACTAATCTGGGTTGAACTCCATCTGCCACTTCTCAGCCCAGTTTTGCACCCTATCAATGTCCCGCTGTAACCTCTGACAGCCCTCCACATATCAAATAAATGAAGGCACACACAGAGGTGAAGTTAACTTGTTTATTTAGTTTGCACAGAGAACAACAAATCAATGTAAGTTATCAGTCAATAACTAGTGCTAATAGGAGTAATTGCACTAAAAGAAATAAATCCATACACTACAATTACTATCATATGCTTAGGGGCGAGTGGAATCCTTCATGGGTGTTAAGGGAATCTGAGGCAGGACACACAGCACAGGCAAGTGCTTGGAACTAGAACCAATCTTAGAAGTACATAAGTCTCACCTACAAGGAGAACATCTGCAGCAATTTCCTGGATCACGTGTTCATGTCTCCCAGCAGCTTCTTCCTGACAGGCCAATGCCATATGTAACCGATCCAATGATGCTAGTATTTTGTGGAGTAAATGTTCTTGCTGTCCAGCTGACTCTCCTTAGCTAATCAATGCCATATGTTTTTGATCAAACCTTTTCGGGGCCATGATGGCAGAGTCTTGCAGTAACAAGACTTTCAGGCAAATTAACCCAGCTGCAAAGTAAACTTGTGACACAAAGATAGAAAGTAACAACGAGGATTTATTTGAAGAACATTACAGAGGAATAGCAAATAACTTAGAGTATACTTCCTCAAGAGGGCTAGAGTACACAGACTATTAGTTCACTCAGGATCCAAATTAAAGACTCAACGATGAACAGTGGTCATGATAAACTTAAATAGTGCATATAGTATGGAAACCCTGGGCATAATAAAATCAAAACTCAATAAATTGTAAAAAGGATGGACAAGGAACCTATATTCAAAAAACAAGAGGCACTAAAAGCACAAGGAGATATTACCAGTTAAACCAGTCACTTAAGAAGTTCTAGTTTAAACAAATCATTGATGTTCAGGTGTGTCGGAGCACCAAGGCCTGACACTTTCCAGAGCCATGATATCCTTCCCTTCTGTAGCTGTGAAACTATCCCTGATTAGCAATGCTACTCCCCCACCTATTTTACCTCTGTATCTGTTCCCTTTAAAACATCTAAACCCCAGAACACTGAGCAACCGTTATTTACAGTGTATAACTATACACGTTTCCTAATTGTTGGCTTTGAGTGTTTTTCAGTGTGGATATGTTACTCATTGTAAGCTTTACTCATTGGTTCCCAGCTTGAGTAGGTTACTCTGTCTGATTCACCAGAATTGTTGCCCGGATTGTAGTACTGGGAGAGTTTGGAAAGGCTGGGCTTACTTTCCCTGGAGCGAAAGGAGTTGAGGGTGACCTGATAGGCATGTAAAGGATTATGAGAGATATGCAAAGGGCAAGCACAATGTGTTCCCATGATAGGGATATCAAAGTCAAGAGGTCATGAGTTTAGGGTGAGAGGGAACCTAAGAAGTAAATTTGGTACATAGACAGTAGTTGATATCTGGAATTTGCTGCTAATGGAGATTGTGGAATCAGATACAATGATTGCATTTAAGAGCCATTTACTCAGACACTTAAAAGGGCAGGCAAAGCAGAATAGGTGCTAATGCACACATGGGATTAATATAGATGAGCAATGGCCAGCATGGAAGTGATGGGTTGAAGGCCCATTTCTGTGCTGTATCACACTATGGTTACACATTATTCTGCTTTGTCTTCATTAACATTGAGCTTCTGGAGAGCTACGTTCATCCAAAAGAGTGAAAAGATCTCCATCTTGGTATATTGTGGGGGTGTGGATTGGAGAAAGTGACTAGAGGTGTCACCAGGGAAGGAGATATGGATAATTAGGGAAAGCATATTGTGAGGATTAGAAGTGGGGTTGAATAAGAGTGGGAGATAGGAGGAACCAACGGAGAGTCCATATACTCTGAATATCATGAATAGGGAAGTGGTGTTTGGGGAAATAGCAATTTAGCAATTCATCCTAATTAGCTGTGAGAATCAGTGTTTTTCACTTTTCTCATCTTAATCCAGAGAAAGATGAAGTTTTCCAGAGTGTTCTGGCTCAGGTTGCAGAACAATTCTCCAGGTAAGTCCCATGTTGTTAAGTCATTGTATTACTCCTGCTAACTTACACATGAGACTCATTCATTAAATACTTTCTCTCTCAATCAGGGCTTTCAAGATTACAGAACTGAAATCCGAAGTTACCAATCGATTGGCCATTCTGGAGAAGAGAGTGGAGTGTACGTGTGTTGTGATGAATACAGAACAAAGTGTGTTACATGAAATACCCAGCACAGAAAGCAAGGGAAAATGAGTGTGAGTGAGTGTGTGTGAGCATGTGTGAGACTGTGTGAGTGTGTGTGTGAGAGAGTGAATGTGTGTGCAGGTGTGAGTGTGTGTGAGTGTATAATTGTGTGAGCGAGTGAGTTAATGAGTATGTGTGAGTGTGTGTGTGTGACACTGTGAGAGTGTGTGAGTAACTGTGTGAGTGAGTGTGTGTGTGAATGACTGTATGTGAGTGAGTGTATGTGTGAGTGTGTGTGTGTGACACTGTGAGAGTGTGTGAGTAACTGTGTGAGTGAGTGTGTGTGTGAATGACTGTATGTGAGTGAGTGTATGTGTGAGTGTGTGTGTGTGACACTGTGAGAGTGTGTGAGTAACTGTGTGAGTGAGTGTGTGTGTGAATGACTGTATGTGAGTGAGTGTATGTGTGAGTGTGTGAGTAAGTGAGTGTTTGCATGAATGTGTGTGAGTGACTGTGTGAGTGAATGTGTAAGTGATTGTGTGAATGTATGTGTGTGAGTGAGTATGTGAGTGTGTACATGAGTGTGAGTGACTGTGTTAGTCAGTGTGTGTGGTAGTGTGTGTGTGAGTGAGAGTGAATGTGTGAGTGAGTGAATATGTGTGTGTGAGTGAGCAAGTGAGAGTGCGTATGAGTTTGTGAGTAAGTGTGTGTGAGTATATGTGTGAGTGACTGTGTGATAAATGTGTGTGTGTAAGTGAATGTGTGTGTGAATGAATGTGTGTGAGTGTGTGTGGGTGATTGCGTGAGTGAGTCTGTGAGTGAGTATATGTGTGAGTGAGTGAGTGAGTTTGTGAGTGTGTCAGTGTGATTGTGTGAGTGTGTATGTGAGTGTGTGGGTAAGTGTGTGTGTGTGAGTAACTGTGAGTGAGTGTGTGTGGTAGTGTGTGCAAGATTGTGAGTGAGTGTGTGGTGTGTGTGTGAGTGTGCTTGAGTGAGTGACTATATGTGTGAGTAAGTGTGTGTGAGTGAGTTTCTGAGTGTGTCAGTGTGATTGTATGAGTGTGTGAATTTGTAATTAAGTGAGTGTGTGTGTGTTTGAGAGTGAGTTTGTGAGTGTGTCAGTGTGATTGTATGAGTGTGTGAATTTGTAATTAAGTGTGTGTGTTTGAGAGTGTGAGTGTGTGTGAGTAAGTGTGAGTGAATGTGTGAGTGAGTATGTGTGTGAGTGAGTGAGTGTGTGAGTGAGTGTTCATGTGTGTGTGTGTAAGGAAGGGGCTGACAGGAAAGAAGGGGTGCTAAAGAGTGTGAGAGGTAGATAGAGATGGAAAAAAGAGATAGAAAAGGTGAGAAGGGAGAGAGAGAGAAAGAGAAAGGCAGCTGCTCAGACAGAGACAGGAGAGCTCACAAAGCAAGGAGAGAAACTAGAAACGCAGTCTATTACTGGGACAACACACTCAAAATGCTGGTGGAACACAGCAGGCCAGGCAGCATCTATAAGGAGAAGCACTGTTGACGTTTCGGGCCGAGACCCTTCGTCAGGACGACAGTCAGGACCCAGTGCTTCTCCCTATAGATGCTGCCTGGCCTGCTGTGTTCCACCAGCATTTTGTGTGTGTTGTTTGAATTTCCAGCATCTGCAGATTTCCTCGTGTTTGCTATTACAATAGACAATAGACAATAGGTGCAGAAGTAGACCATTCGACCCCTTGAGTCTGCACCGCCATTCTGAGATCATGGCTGATCATTCACTATCAATACCCAGTCCCTGCCTTGTCCCCATATCCCTTGATTCCCCTATCCATCAGATATCTATCCAGCTCCTTCTTGAAAGCATCCAGAGAATTGGCCTCCACCGTCTTCCGAGGCAGTGCATTCCACACCTCCACAACTCTCTGGGAGAAGAAGCTCTTCCTCAACTCTGTTTTAAATAACTGACCTCTTATTCTCAATCCTTGCCCTCTGGTACTGGACTCTCCCAACATCTGGAACATATTTCCTGCCTCAATCCTATCAAATCCTTTAATTATCTTAAACGTTTCAATCAGATCCCCTCTCAATCTCCTCAATTCCAGCGTGTACAAGCCCAATCTCTCCAATCTCTCTGCGTAAGACAGCCCTGCCATCCCAGGAATCAATCTAGTGAATCTACGCTGCACTTCCTCAATTACTGGGATGTTCACTGTTTTGTGAAGACTGTTGGGACACTGGGCAATATTGGTCTCTCTAAACAATGTACAGGAGTTATCTACAGAGTGGACTTTCATGCAGCTTTACCAAAACTAACTAGAATTTAGAAGAATGAGAGGTGGTTGTATTGAAAGACAAAGCTTTTGAGTGATGGAGTTATAGAGAAGTACTGCACAGAAACAGGCCCTTTGGCCCATCTAGTTCATGCTGAAACTATCTAAACTGCTTACTCACGTTGACCTACACCAGGACCATAGCCCTCCATACCCTGACCATCCATGTACCTATCCAGATTTCTCTAAAGATTTGAAAATCAAACTTGCATGCACCACTTGTACTGGCAACTTATTCCATACTCTCACAACCCACTGAGTGAAGAACTTTACACTCATGTTTCCCTTAAACATCTCACCTTTCCTCCTTAACCTATGACCTCTGGTTTAGTTCTACCCAACCTCAGTGGGAAAAGCCTGCTTGTATTTACCTTATCAACACCCTTCATAATTTTGTATACTTCTATCAAATCTTTCCTTATAATTCAGGTCCTCCAGACCCAGCAACATCCTTGCAAATTTATTCTGCACTTTTTCAACCTTGTTTACATCTTGCCCACAATACTCCAAATTAGGCCTCACAAATGTCTTAAACAACTTCAACATTACATCCCATCTACTGCACTCAAAACATTGATTTATGAAAGCCAGCGTGCCAAAAGCTTTCTTTTCGACTCAATCTACCTATGATGCCACTTTCAATGAATTATGGACCTGTTGTGGTGAACTACATATACCTGTCTGGACACACCCCCCTGCTGACTGCTCCTGTGGCTCCTCCCACTGACCATGGCTCCTCCCACTGACCCCGGTATAAAGGCGATTGGAGACACAGCCCCGGCCTCAGTCTCCAGGATGTAGTGTGGTGGTCACTTGCTGCTTGTTCTTTCTTCCAGCCAATAAAAGCCTATACCTCGCCTCATGTCTCCGAGAGTTATTGATGGTGCATCACCTGTATCCCCAGGTCCCTTTGTTCCACCACACTCCTCAGTGCCCTGTAGTTCACTGTGTAAGGCCTACTCTGGTTGGTCCTACCGAAGTGCAAAACCTCACATTGTCTACATTAAGTTCCATCTTCCATTTTTCAACTCATTTTTCTAGCTGTTGCAGATCTCCCTGCAAGCCATGATAGCCTTCCTCACCGTCCACTACACACCCAGTTTTGGTGTCATCCACAAATTTGCTGATCCAGTTAACAACATTATCATCCAGATCATTGATATAGATGACAAACAACAAAGGATCCCCAGCACTGATTCGTGTGGCACACCACTAGTCACAGGCTCCAGTCAAAGAGGCAATCTTCCACTATCACTCTCTGGCTTCTCCCACAAAACCAATTTCTAATGGAATTTACTGCCTCATACCAAATGCCAGGCAACTGATCCTTCTTGACTAGCCTCCCAAGAGGGACCATGTCAATTACCATACTAAAGTTCATGTACACAACATCCACAACTTTGATTTCATCTACTTTCTGATTATTTCCTCAAAATCTCCTTATATTTGGAAAGACATGACCTATTACGCATGAAGCCATGCTGGCTGTCCTTAATAGTGATAGGGAGTTCAGGAAGTTAGCTAAATTAAAGTGCAGGAACTCCAGGATTGTGATCTCAGGATTGCTTATCGTGTCATGTTCTCATGAATCCAGAACTAGGAAGATCGAGTGGGATTGAGTTTAAGAGCCGAGAGGTAATGTTACAACTATATAAGACACTGCTCAGATCCCACTTGGAGTATTGTGCTCAGTTCTGGTCACCTCACTACAGGAAGGACGTGGAAACTATAGAAAGGGTGCAGAGGATATTTACGAGGATGTTCCCTGGATTGGAGAGCAAGCCTTGTGAGAATAGGTTGAGTGAACTCGGCCTTTTCTCCTTGGAGCGACAGAGGATGAGAGGTGACCTGATAGAGGTGTATAAGGTGCTGAGAGGCATTGATTGTGTGGATAGTCAGAGGCTTTTTCCCAGGGCTGAAATGGCTAACACTAGAGGGCACAGTTTTAAGGTGCTTGAAAGTAGGTACAGAGGAGATGTCAGGGGTAAGTTTTTTACACAGGGTGGTGAATGCATGGAATGTGCTGCTGGCGATGGTGGTGGAGGCATATATGATAGTGTCTTTTAAGAGACTCACAAATAGGTACATGGAGCTTGGAAAAATAGAGGGCTAAGGGTAACCCTAGGTAATTCCTAAAGTAAGTACATGTTCGGCACAGCAATGTGGGTCGAAGGGCCTGTATTGTGCTGTAGGTTTTCTATGTTTCTATGTTTAGAACATATAGAACATAGAATAGTACAACACATTAGAGGCCCTTTGGCCCACAATGTCATGCCGATCCTCAAACCCTACCTCCCATATAACCCCCCACCTTAAATTCCTCCATATACCTGTCTAGTAGTCTCTTAAACTTCACTAGTGTATCTGCCTCCACCACTGACTCAGGCAGTGCATTCCACACACCAACCACTCTCTGAGTGAAAAACCTTCCTCTAATATCCCCCTTCAAATTCCCTCCTCTTACCTTAAAGCCATGTCCTCTTGTACTGAGCAGTGGTGCCCTGCGGAAGAGGTGCTGGCTGTCCACTCTGTCTATTCCTCTTAATATCTTGTACACCTCTATCATGTCTCCTCTCTTCCTCCTTCTCTCCAAAGAGTAAAGCCCTAGCTCCCTTAATCTCTGATCATAATCCATACTCTCTAAATCAGGCAGCATCCTGGTAAATCTCCTCTGTACCCTTTCCAATGCTTCCACATCCTTCCTATAGTGAGGTGACCAGAACTGGACACAGTACTCCAAGTGTGGCCGACTGGAGTTTTATAGAGCTGCATCATTACATCGCGTCTCTTAAACTCTATCCCTCTACTTATGAAAGCTAACACCCCATAAGCTTTCTTAACTACCCTATCTACCTGTGAGGCAACTTTCAGGGATCTGTGGACATGTATAATTTCTATTATACAGTTTAATATTTGGCCTAGCAATTGTTGTAGGAGGGAAGGCATAAGATCTTTGGATCATTGGGCTCTCTTCCAGAGAAGAAGACATAGAAACATAGAAAACCTATTTCACAATACAGGCCCTTCGGCCCACAAGGCTGTGTTGAACATGTCCCTGCCTTAGAACTACCTGGGCTTTACCCACAGCCCTCTATCTTTCTAAGCTCCATGTAGCCATCTAGAAGTCTCTTAAAAGACCCTATCATTTCCGCCTCCACCACTGCTGCTGGCAGCCCATTCCATGCACTCACCACTCTCTGTGTAAAAAACTTACCCCAATATCTCCCCTGTACCTACCTCCAAGTAGCTTAAAACTATGCCCTCTTGTGCCAGCCATTTCAGCCCTGGGGTAAAACCTCTGACTATCCACACGATCAACGCCTCTCATCATCTTATACACCTCTATCAGGTCACCTCTCATCCTCTGTCACTCCAAGGAGAAAAGGCCGAGTTCACTCAACCTTACATGTAAGGCATGCTCCCCAATCCAGGCAACATCCTTGTAAATCTCCTCTGCACCCTTTCTGTGGTTTCCTGTACAGAATGATGGGACCTGTACAGAAGGGACAGTTTGCACCTGAATTGGAGGGGACTAATATATTAGCAGGAAGGTCTGTTAATGCTGTATGGTGGGGTTAAACTAGATTTGCAGGGGGATGGGAACCAGAGTGGCAGAACAGTTAGTGGAGAAGTTGTGGAGGCAGATATCAGTGAGACCTCAGACAAAGTTAGGAATCAAAATAGTGGGGAAGTGTGAATGGGAGAACTTGCAGGATCTGTGTTACCACAGATTTTCATTCAACTTTCTGTTTTGTGGCAGTGGAAGGGCTGAAGGTCGTTGAAATCGAGAAATGTCGAAATGACATTCGAAAACTACGCGATGAAATAGCAAAAAGAAGTGACGGGTAAGAGTTCTCCATGTGTACTGTTGGAAATGTGTTTGACAGACAAGCAGATCTGTTACGTGACATGGATACAGGACAGGGTTTAGAAGCTGAGGTGAGGTTTTGGTTTGAGACGAGACTGGATTGGGGATATGAGTCTTGGCATCATGGCCTGGGATTGCAGGCTGAGGCTGTGCACTTACATTTGTGCTGACACTAAAGACTGGGACTGATCACTGTTGGAGCCGAATGCTGGTGTTTGTAGATGGGGGCTGAGGCAAAGGCCAGGGACTATATTAGATCCTGTTAGTCTGAGGTCAGGCCTAAGATTTAAGCTGCAGCTCAGAGGGGAGCACTTTAGAACCTATGGTCTGGACTGTAGCTGTCAATGACATCTGGAATTGAATTCTCATGTATTTGTCCTGGACATGACACCTGGGATGAAAGGGATAGATAAAAGGCAGGAAAGTTATTTCCACTTGTAGGTGAGACTAGAATGAGGGGACGTGGCTTCAAGATTCAGGGGAGTAG
Source organism: Hypanus sabinus (assembly GCF_030144855.1). Lineage (NCBI taxonomy): Eukaryota > Metazoa > Chordata > Chondrichthyes > Myliobatiformes > Dasyatidae > Hypanus > Hypanus sabinus. The sequence goes on from NC_082709.1 coordinate 190,793,819, forward strand.
ATTCAGGAAGGAGATGAGGATAAACTGCTTTTCCTAAAGAGTGGTGAATCTGTGGAATTCCCTGCCCAATGAAGCAGTGGAGGCTACCTCAGTAAATATATTTAAGATAAGGTTGGACAGATTTTTACATAGTAGGGGAATTAAGGGTTATGGGAAAAAGGCAGGTAGGTGGAGATGAGTCCATGGCCAGACCAGCCATGATCTTATTGAATGGTGGAGCAGGCTCGATGGGCCAGATGGCCTACTCCTGCTCCTATTTCTTATCTTCTTATGTTCTTATGTTGATTTAGATCCAGACTCTGACATAAAGATTAACATCTGCATACAGAATCATTCAGCATAAAAACAGGCCCTTCAGCCCAATTCATTCATACTAAACAAGGTACCTTATTAGTTAATCCCATTGACTGTACCGGGTTCATATCTCTCAAAACCTTTCCTATCCCCATAGCTGTCCAAATCGCTTTTAAACATTGTAATTGTACCTGTCTCTGCCACATTTTTCCACAGCCTGTTCCATGTACTCACCCACAAAACTTGCCCTTTAGGACCCCTTTAAATCTTTCTACTTTCACCTTAGCACACACAAAATGCCAGAGGAACTCAGCAGGACAAGCAGCATCTATGGAAAAGAGTAAACAGTTGGCATTTTAGGCTAAGACCCTTTGTGAGTCCATAAGACCATAAGACATAGGAACAGAATTCAGCTATTCAGCCCATTGGGCCTGCTTAGACATTCCATCATGGATCCCACTTAACCCCATACACCTGCCTTCTCGTCGTACCCTTTGAAGTCCAGACTGATCAGGAAGCACTCAACTTCCGTCTTAACTATACCCACAAACTTGGCCTCCACTGCAGTCTGTGGCAGAGCATTCCACAGATTAACTGCTCTCTGGCTAAAATCATTCTGCCTTAGCTAAATGGTCGCCCCTCAATTTTGATGAATCCTGATAATGTCTCAGCCTGAAATGTCAACTGTTTATTCTTTTCCATATATGCAGCCTGGTCTAAGGAGTTCCTCCAGCATTTTGTGCGTGTTGTTTTAGATTAAAAGTATCTGCTGATTTTCTCATGTTTGTGACACTCTCACCTTAGACCTATACCTTTAGACTCACTTACGCTGAAAATACCATGACCATCTCTAACCCAACTTTCTCTATGTCCTTCATGATTCTATGCCTATCATAACGTGACCCCTCAACCTCTTTTACTCCAAGGAAAACTGCCCCAGCCTGTCCAATCTGGTCCTCATATCTCAGTTCTCCAGTCCCAGTACCATCCTAGTAAAGCTTTTCTGTACTTGACATTTTGTTTTGGTTCCTGGGTTGGGATTTGACTGCAGACTGATGGTGAGGCTTGGAGTTATGGTCTAGGATTGTTTGATTTAGAGAATGAAGAGTAACTTCAGAGATGTATAAAATCATAAGACATGAGAGCAGAATTAGGCCATTCAGCTGTTCTCCACCATTCCAACAAGGTTGATCCCTGATCCCACTAAACCCCATACACCTGCCTTCTCACCATATCATTTGATGTCTTCACTGATCAGTAAATGATCAGCTTCCGCCTTAAATATACCCTCGGACTTGGTCTCTACTGAAGTCTGTGGCAGAGTACTCCACAGATTTACTATTCTCTGGCTAAAAAAATCCCTCCTTAACTCTGTTCCAAAAGGTCGCTCCTCAATTTTGAGGCTGTGCCCTCTAGTTTCTGATACCACCACCATAGGAAACATCCTCTTTCACTCTTTATACAACTGAAAAAAAAAAGCTTTTGGTATCTTGCTTTATATTATTAGCTAGTTTGCCTTAGAAATTACCTAGAGTTACCCATAGCCCTCTATTTTTCTGAGCTCCATGTACCTGTCCAGGAGTCTCTTAAAAGACCCTATCGTATCTGCCTTCACCACCATCACCGGCAGCCCATTCCATGCACTCGCCACTCTCTGCATAAAAAACCTACCCCAACATCTCCTCTGTACCTATAAAACTTACCCCAACAGTGCCTCTGTACTTCATATTTCATCTTTTCCCTTCTTATAGCTTTTTAGTTGCCTTTTGTTGGAACTTGTGTTCTCTTGTGGCAACCATTCCAGCCCTGGGAAAAAGCCTCTGACTATCCACACGATCAATGCCTTTCATCATCTCTATCAGGTCACCTCTCATCCTCTATTGCTCCAAGGAGAAAAGGCCGTGTTCACTCAACCTCTTCTCAAAAGGCATGCTCCCCAATCCAGGCAACATCCTTGTAATTCAATCAGGCTCGTAAGGCATGATCTGTCCTTGACAAAGCCATGCTGACTACTCCTAATCATATTATGCCTCTCCAAATGTTCATAAATCCTGCCTCTCAGGATCTTCTCCATCAACTTACCAACCACTGAAGTAAGACTCACTGGTCTATAATTTCCTGGGCTATCTCTACTCCCTTTCTTGAATAAAGGAACAATATCCGCAACCCTCCAATCCTCCAGAACCTCTCCTGTACCCATTGATGATGCAAAGATCATCGTCAGAGGCTCAGCAATCTCCTCCCTTGCCTCCCACAGTAGCCTGGGGTGTATCTCATCCAGTCCCAGCGACTTACCCAACTTGATGCTTTCCAAAACCTCCAGCTCATTCTCTTTCTTAATATCTACATGCTCAAGCTTTTCAGTTTGCTACAAGTCATCACTTAAATCACCAAGATCCGTTTCCATAGTGAATACTGAAGTAAAGTATTCATTAAGTACCTCTGCTGTTTCCTCTGGTTCCATATACATTTCCCATTGTCACGTCTTATCCTCTTGCTCTTCACATAAGTCTCTGTAATAGCCACAAAGTCATAGTTCCATGTATTGATCCACGATCTAAGTTCATCCCCCTTGTTTATGGTACTCCTTGCATTGAAATGGACACATCTCAAACCATCTGGTTGAATGTATCTTTGCTCTATCATCTGCCTATCCTTCGTCACAAACTTGCAACATGCTGTTAAGGTGCAAGACCTCTATCCCTCTTCTGCCCATGTCATTGGTACCAATATGTACCATGACCTCCAGCTGCCCACCTTCCCCTTCAAGAATATTCTGCAACTGCTCAGAGACATTCTGGACCCTAGCACCCAGAAGGCACCACACTATCCTGGAGTCTCTTTTGCTGCTGCAGAATCTCCTATCTGTCCCCCAAACTATTGTCCCCTTTGACTATTGCTCCACCTGTCTTCACCCTACCTTTCTGAAGGTGATGTATCTAAATGTGCATAGTATAAGAAATAAGGAAGACAATCTTGCTTTCCCTATTACAGATTGCCAGGTATGACGGCCATCACCAAATCGTGGCTAAAGGTTGGTTGTAGTTGAGAGCTGATTCCCCAAGGTTACACATTATATTGGAGGGATAAGAAGGTAGGTAGAGGGGGAAAATAGAGGACTGGGAAGTTTTTAAAAACCTACAGAGAGCAATTAAAAAATCATTAGAATGGAAAAGATAAAACATGAAAGCAAGCTAGCAAATAATATCAAAGTGGGTAGTAAAAGCTTTTTCAAGTATGTTAAAAATAAAAGGAAGATGACAGTGGATATAGGACCACTAGAAAATGAGGCAGGAGAAATAATAATGGGGAACAAGGAGATGGCTGTTGAACTAAATAAGTATTTTGTGTCAGTCTTCACTGTGGAAGACCCTAGCAGTATGCCTGATATTGTAGAGTGTGGAGGAAGAGAAGTGAGTGCAGTTACTGTTACAAGGGAGAAGGTGGTCAAAAAGTTGAAAGACCTAAAGGTACATAAGTCACTGGGACCAGAGAAACTGCACCCTAGGGTTCTGAAAGAGGTAGTGTTGGAGATTGTAGTGGCATTAGTAATGATCTTTCAAAAATCATTGGACTCTGGCATGGTGCCAGAGGACTGAAAAATTGCATATGTCACTCCAGTCTTTAAGAAAGGAGGAAGGCAGCAGAAAGGAAATTATAGACCAGTGAGCCTGACCTCAATGGTTGGGAAGATGTTAGGGTCAATTTTTAAGGATGAGGTGATGGAGTACTTGGTGACACAAGACAAGATAGGACAAAGTCAACATGGTTTCCTTCAGGGAAAATCCTGCCTGATGTACCTGTTGAAATTCTTTGAGGAGATTACAAGTAGGATAGATAAAGGGGATGCTGTGGATGTTGTATATTTGGACTTTCAGAAGGCCTTTGATAAGGTGCCACAGATGCGGCTGCTTCCCAAGTTAGGAGCCCATGGTATTACAGGGAAGTTACATGGTTAGGGCATTGGCTGATTGGTAGGAGGCAGCGAGTGGGAATAAAAGGATCCTTTTCTGGTTGGCTGCCAGTGACTAGTAGTATTCCACAGGGGTCGGTTTTGAGAACACTTCTTTTTAGGTATATAAAAGATTTGGGCGATGGAATAGATAGATTTTTTTGCCATGTTTGCAGATGATACGAAGATTGGAGGGGCAGGTAGTGTTGAGGAAACAGGTAGGATGCAGAAGGATTTAGACAGATTAGGAGAATGGGCAAGAACATGGCAAATGAAATGCAATGTTGGAAGATGCATGGTCTTGCGCTTTAGTAGTAGAAATAAATGTATGGACTATTTTCTAAACTGGGAGGAAATCCAGGAATCTGATATGCAGAGCGATTTGGGAGTCCTTGTACAGAACATCCTGAAGGTTAGCTTGCAGGTTGAGTCGGTGGTGAGGAAAGTAAATGCCATGTTAGCATTCATTTCAAGAGGTCTAGAATACAAGAGCAAGGATGTGATACTGAGGTTTTATAAGGTACTGGTGAGGCCTCACCTTGAGTATTGTGAACAGTTTTGGGCCCCTCATCTTAGAACAGATGTGCTGGCATTGGAGAGGGTCCGGAGGAGGTTCACAAGGATAATTCCAGGCACGAAAGGGTTTCAGATGAGGAAGGTTTGATGGCTCTGGGTCTGTACTTGCTGCAATTCAGAAGGATGAGGGGAGATCTCACCGAAACTTTTGAATGTTGTAAGTCCAAGACAGAGTAGATATGGAAAGGATATTTCCCATGGTGGGAGACCCTAGGACAAGAGGGCACAGCCTCAGGATAGAGGGGTGCCTTTCAAAACAGAGATGCAAAGAAATTTCTTTAGCCGTAGGGTGGTGAATTTGTGGAATTTGCTGCCACATGCAGCTGTGAAGGCCAGGTCATTGGGTGTATTTAAGGCAGAGATTGATAGGTTCTCGATTGGACATGGCATCAAAGGTTATGGGGAGAAGGCCAGGAACTGGGGCTGAAGAAGAGATGACAGAAAGGATCCGCTGAGATTGACTGGTGGAGCATACACGATGGGCCAGATGGCCTAATTCTGCTCTTATGTCGTATGGTCTTAAGGTCTTTTGAGGCTCAGAGCTGACCACAGTACTGTTGATCTGACTGCTGCTGCCATGCTCAGTAGGTCACCCCCTTCAGCAGTATCCTGTTGCTGAGGGAGTGACCACAGTGGACCCTGAACTGACTTCTTTCTCCCTTTACCTCTCTCTCGGTGTTCACCCATCTGCTCCCCAAATTCTGTACTCTGGATGTAACCACCTGCTCAAAAGTCATACCTATCAATTGTTCTGCCTCCCGAATAATCCTAAGTTCATCGAACTCCAGCCTCAGCTTCTTAACGCAGTCCTTCATGAGTTGGAGTAGGCTTCACTTCCTGCAGGTGTAGTCTTCAGGAAGGCCATCAGGTCCCATGAATTCCCACATCCGACAGGAGGAGCATTCCACTGCCATATCTGCCATCCTGCCTGCACTATACAATGGGCAACCAAGACCAAATCTTCTAACCTGTTTCTTTGGCCTCAGACTCTCTCATCAAAGCCTCTTGAGTCAAAGCCTGCCACTCCCACTCTCACTGCTGGACTAGTCCGAACAATGGCCACCCCGCTTGTCTCTTCTGTACTTTTATTTGCTTTGAAGTGCTCTGTTACCACTGCTGATTGGGCCTCTGGAATGTCTGAATGCCTGTAAAGTTCTCCTTTTATACCTTTGCCAATTTGCGAGTAACCTTCTCGCACTGCTCTGCTCCTGCCACTGATTGTGTTGCTAATTCACACCCTGACCAATCAAGAATCTATCAAACTCTGCCTTAAATATACATTCAGATTTGGCCTCCATAGCTGCCTGTGGCAACAAATTCCATAGAGTCACCACTCTCTAGCTAAAGAAATTGCCCTCATCTCTATTCTAAAGGGACGCCTCTCTATTCTAAGACTGTATCCTCTGGTCTTAGATTCTCCTACCATAGGAAAGAGCCTCTCCACATACAGTATCAAGGGCTTTCACTATTTGATAGGTTTCAATGAGGTCACCCCTCATTCTTCTGAATTCCAGCGAATACAGGCCCAGAACTATCAAATGCTCTTCATATGACAAGCTGTCAAATGACAAACTTGGAAAGTCATTTTTGTGGACTGCCTTTGAGCCCTCCCCAGTTTTAGTACATTCTTTCTAAGATAAGGGACCTAAAACTACTCACAATACTTCAAGTCAGGACTCACCAGAGCTTTATAAAGTCTCAACATTACATCCTTGCGTTTATATTCTAGCCCTCTTGAAATAAATGCTAGCATTGCATTTGCCTTCCTCACCACAGACTCAACCTGGAAATTAACCTTTAAGGAATCCTAGATAATGACTCCTAAGTCCCTTTGCACCTCTTTTTTTGTATTTTCTCTCCATTTAGGAAATAGTCAACCCATTCATTTCTTCTACCAAAGTGCATAACCATAAACTTCCCGACACTGTATTCCATTTACCACTACTTTGACCATTCTAATCCAAGTCCTTCTGTAGCCTCTCGGCTTCCTCAAAACTACCTACCCTCTACCTATCTTTGTATCCTCTACAAACTTTGTAACAAAACCATCAATACACCAAATCATTAATGTATAATGTGAAAAGAATGGTCCCAGCAGAGACCCCTGTGGAACACAACTCATCACTGGCAGCCAACCAGAAAAGACTCCCGTTATTCCAATTCTTTACTTTCTGCCAGTAACCACTGCTTTATTCATGCCTGAATCTTCCCTGTAATACCATGGGCTTATAGCTTGTTAATCAGCCTCATGTGTGGCACCTTGTTAAAGGCCTCCTGAAAATCCAAGTACGCAACGTCAACTAATTTTCCTTTGTCTATCCTGCTTGTTATTTCTTCAAAGAATTCCAACAGATTTGTCGAGCAAGATTTTCCCTTGAGGAAACTATTCTAACTATGGCCCATTTTGCATGTGGCTCCAAGTGTCCTGAAACCACATCCTTAACAATCGACTCCAACATCTTCCCAACAACTAAGGTCAGACTTACTGACCTATAATTTCCTTTCTTCTGCCTCTCTCCCTTTTGGAAGAGTGAAATGAGATTGGCAATTTTCCATTCTTTTAGAACCAGTCCAGTATTGAGTAATTCTTGAAAGATCATTACTAATGCCTCCACAATCTCTTCAGTCACTTCTTTCAGGACCCTTGGTGTACACCATCTGGTCCAGGTGACCTATCTACCATCAACCTTTCAGTTTCCCAAGAATCTTCTTCCTAGTAATGGTAACTTCACACACTTCATGACTCCTGACACATGAAACTTCCACCACACTGCTAGAGTGTTCCACAGTGAAGAATGATGTAAAATACTTATTCAGTTCATCCGCCATTTCCTTGGCCCCCCCATTACTACCTCTCCAGCTTCATTTCCTGTCATGGTCCAGTCCGTGGACTCCAGACTCCGGGTCTTCCGGCATTCCCTTGTCTCATTTGGGCTTAATCGTAGGCACCTGATTCTTGTCTTGGGGCCAGGAATGTAAGTGGCCCTGGGTTCGAGGTTGGTGGCTGGTTTGTCTTGTCAGTATCCTGTCCTGATCTCTGTGGTGTTTGTCTTGTCAGTAGCCTGTCCTTGTCTCTGTGGGGTTCATCTTGTCAGTATCCTTTCCTTGCCTCTGTGGGGTAAGTCAGGCTGTCCTTGCTGTTACCCTACAGTGGGATCTGTCCCTCCTGGTCCTTGCCTCTGTTGGGTAAGTCAGGCTGTCATTGTTGTTAGCCTGAGGCTGGAATGTTCCCTTCTGTCCCTCTGAAGTCCTGATGGCAAACTATGCCTGGAGCCCAACCGGGCAGCCTGTGCCTGGAGCCCCACCCTGATTTGCCTTGCCTCTGCCAGGAGCCTCGCCCTGTTTGGAACTGTCTGCCTGTGTCCACGCCTTCGCTAGGTAGGTCTGGCCGTTTTGCCGCTACCTAGCATTGGGAACTGTCTCATCATGTTCATCTGTCTCATTATGCTCTACATCCTGTACCCAAGGAGGGGTCCCGGTTTGGTGTTCCATGTTCCTGTCTCTCCTTTGACCAAGGCACTATGTTCTGTGTTCCTGTTCTCCCTTGACCAAGGCTCTGTGTTCTTGTAGAACCATAGAACATTACAGCACAGAAACAGGCCTTTTGACCTTGGCTGTGCCGAACCATTTTTTGCCTAGTCCCACTGACAATAGACAATAGACAGTAGGTGCAGGAGTAGGCCATTCGGCCCTTCTAGCCAGCACCGCTATTCACTGTGATCATGGCTGATCATACACAATCAGTACCCCGTTCCTGTCCTCTCCCCATATCCCTTGACCCCATTATCTATAAGAGCTCTATCTAACTCTCTCTTGAATGCATCCAGAGACTTGGCCTCCACTGCTTTCTGGGGCAGAGCATTCCACATATCCACCACTCTCTGGGTGAAAAAGATTTTCCGCATCTCTGTTCTACCCCTTGTTCTTAAACTGTGGCCTCTAGTTCTGAACTCACCCATTAGCGGGAACATGCTTCCTGCCTCCAGCGTGTCCAATCCCTTAATAATCTTATATGTTTCAATCAGATCCCCTCTCATCCTTTTAAATTCCAATGTATACAAGCCAAGTCGCTCCAATCTTTCAACATATGACAGTCCCGCCATTCCGGGAATTAACCTTGTGAACCTACACTGCACTCCCTCAATAGCAAGAATGTCCTTCCTCAAATTTGGAGACCAAAACTGCACACAATACTCCAGGTGGGGTCTCACCAGGGCCCTGTACAGCTGCAGAAGGACCTCTTTACTCCTATACTCAATTCCTCTTGTTATAAAGGCCAGCATGCCATTAACTTTCTTCACTGCCTGCTGTACCTGCATGCTTGCTTTCATTGACTGATGTACAAGACCACCTAGATCTCATTGTACTTCCCCTTTTCCTAACTTGACTCCATTTAGATAGTAATCTGCCTTCCTGTTCTTGCCACCAAAGTGGATAACCTCATATTTATCCACATTAAACTGCATCTGCCACACATTTGCCCACTCACCCAACATGTCCAAGTCACCCTGCATTCTCATAATATCCTCCTGACATTTCACACTGCCACCCAGCTTTGTGTCATCAGCAAATTTGCTAATGTTACTTTTAATCCCTTCATCTAAATCATTAATGTATATTGTAAACAGCTGCGGTCCCAGCACTGAACCTTGTGGTACCCCACTGGTCACAGCCTGCCACTCCGAAAGGGACCCATTAATCACTACTCTTTGTTTTCTGTCAGCCAGCCAATTTTCAATCCATGTCAGTACTCTGCCCCCAATACCATGTGCCCTAATTTTGCCCACTAATCTCCTATGTGGGACTTTATCAAAAGCTTTCTGGAAGTCCAGGTACACTACATCCACTGGCTCTCCCGTGTCCATTTTCATAGTTACATCCTCAAAAAACTCCAGAAGATTAGTCAAGCATGATTTTCCCTTCATAAATCCATGCTGACTTGGACTGATCCTTCTACTGCTATCCAATGTGTCGTAATTTTTTCTTTTATAATTGACTCCAGCATCTTTCCCACCACTGACGTCAGGCTAACTGGTCTATAATTCCCTGTTTTCGCTCTCCCTCCTTTCTTGAAAAGTGGGACAACATTAGCCAGCCTCCAATCAGCAGGAACTGTTCCTGAATTTATAGAATATTGGAAAATGATTACCAATGCATCCACGATTTCTAGAGCCACCTCTTTAAGTACCCTGGGATGCGACCATCAGGTCCCGGAGACTTATCAGCTTTCAGACTCAACAGTCTATCCAACACCGTTTCTTGCCAAATATAAATTTCCTTCAGTTCATCCTTTACCCTAGTTCCTTTGGCCACTATTACATCTGGGAGATTGTTTGTGTCTTCCCTAGTGAAGACTGATCCAAAGTACCTGTTCAACTCGTCTGCCATTTCCTTGTTCCCCATAATAAATTTATTAACCCTTTCCCTTTTACTAACCCTTTCCATTAATTTACCCACCACTGATGTCAAACTGACAGGTCTATAATTGCTAGGCTTACTTCTAGAACCCTTTTTAAACAATGGAACCACATGAGCAATACGCCAATCCTCCGGCACAATCCCCGTTTCTAATGACATCTTAAAGATCTCCGTCAGAGCTCCGTCTGCCAGGGCCTCTGCAATTTCAACACTAGTCTCCTTCAAGGTCCGAAGGAATACCCCTGTCAGGTCCTGGGGATTTATCTACTCTGATTTTCCTCAAAACAGCAAGCAGCTCCTCCTCTTTAATCTGTATAAGTTTCATGACCTCCCTACTTGTTTGCCTTGTTTCCATAGACTCCTTTCCAGGTTCCTTAGTAAATACAGATGCAAAAAACCCATTTAATATCTCTCCCATTTCTTTTGGCTCCATACATAGCTGACCACTCTAATCTTCAAGAGGACCAATTTTATCCCTTACTATACTTTTGCTCTTAACATACCTGTAGAAGTTCTTAGAATTATCCTTCACCCTTACTGCCAAAGCAACCTCATGTCTTCTTTTAGCTTTCCTGATTTCTTTCTTAAGTATTTTCTTACTCTTTTTATACTCCTCAAGCATCTTATTTTCTCCCTATTGCCTATACATGTTATACATCTCTCTCTTCTTCTTTATCAGTGTTCCAATATCCCTCGAGAACCAAGGTTCCTTATTCTTATTCATTTGGCCTTTAACCCTAACAGGAACATACAAACTCTGCACTCTCAAGATTTCTCCTTTGAAGGCCTCCCACTTACCAATCACATCCTTGCCAGAGAACAACCTGTCCCAATCTATGTTTTTTAGATCCTTTCTCATTCCTTCAAATTTGGCCTTTTTCCAGTTTAGTACTTCAACCCAAGGACCAGATCTATCTTTATCCATGATCAAGTTGAAACTAATGACTTTATGATCACTGGAACCAAAGTGTTCCCTTACACACACTTCCATCACCTGCCCTAACTCATTTTCTAATAGGAGATCTAATATTGCATCCTCCCTAGTTGGTACATCTATATATTGATTGATCCTCTTGTCAATGTGCCTTGCCCAGCCCGGTGCTGGGGTTCTCTCGTCCTGTGCTGGGGTTTCTTTGTCCTGGCCATGAGTCTCACGTCCAGTCCTGTGCCTCTCCTCGTTCTGTAGCCACGTCTTGTCCTCGCCTGGGTCTGGAGTCCGATCCCGAGTCAAGACCCAGGTTCTGGGTCCTTGTCCAGTCTCTGGCTCAGAATCCAAGCCCAGGCTTCTAGTTCCCAGCTCCATGTCCTGGTTTCGCTATCCTCGTCAAGTCCTAGCACAGGCCCGGAGTCCTTGTCTTGTCCGGGGCCTGTGTCATGTCCAGCATCCTTTCTTCCTCACTTTCCTTGCTTCCTTTTCATGCCTAGTTCTGTTCCTGGTAGTTCAGTGTCTGTGTCTTGCTTTTGGGTCCTCTCCCAGTGCCCATCATATGACATTTCCAAGTGGTCTGATATCCACTCTTGCCTCTCTCTTGCACTTCATGTATCTGAAGAAACTTTTGGTGTCCTCTTTAATATTATTGGCTAGCTTACTTTTGTGTTCCATTTTTACCTTCTTCGTTACTTTTTTAATTCCCTACTGATGGTGTTTGAAAGCTTCCTATTCCTCTAACTTCCTGCTAATTTTTGCTCTATTATATGTCCTCTCTTTGGCTTTAATGTTGGCTTTGACTTCTCTTGTAGCCACAGTCCTGTCATCTTACCTTTAGAATACTTCTTCCTCTTTGGGATGTATATATTACTTCGCTGTAATTCTTCGAGGATATTACAAGTAGGATAGATAAAGGGGATGCAGTGGATGTTGTACATTTGGATTTTCAGAAGGCCTTTGATAAGGTGCCACACATGTGGCTGCTTCCCAAGTTAAGAGCCCGTAGTATTACAGGGAAGTTACTAACATGGTTAGAACATTGGCTGATTGGTAGGAGGCAGCAAGTGGGAATAAAAGGATCCTTGTCTGGTTGGCTGCCAGTGACTAGTGGTGTTCTGCAGGGGGTGGTGTTGGAACTGTTTTTTATGCTGTATATAAATGATTTAGATGATGGAATAGGTGGCTTTGTTGCCAAGTATGAAGATTGGTGGAGGGGCAGGTAGTATTGAGGAAGCAGGTAAGCTGCAGAAAGATTTAGAAAGATTAGGAGAATGGGCAAGAACGTGATAAATGAAATATAATGTTGGTAAATGCATGGTTATGCATTTTAGAAGAAATAAATGTGCAGACTCCCAAGGCCTAAAGGTTAACTTACAGGTAGAGTCGATGGTGAGGAAGGCAATTGCAATGTTAGCATTCATTTCAAGAAGTGTAGAAGTCTAGAATACAAGAACAGTGATATGATGCTGAGGCTTTATAAGGCACTGGTGAGGCCTCACCTTGAGTATGGTGAACAATTCTGGGCTCCTCATCAAAGAAAAGATGTGCTTGAATTGGGGAGGGTTCAGAGGATGTTCACAAGGATGATTCTGTGAATGAAAGGTTATCGTTTGAGGAACATTTGATAGTTCTGGGTCTGTACTTGCTGAAATTTAGAAGGACCAGGGGGTATCTCATTGAAAACTTTTGAATGTTGAAAGGCCTAGACAGAGTAGATGTGGAAAGGATATTTCCCATGGTGAGGTGAGTCCAGAATAAGAGGGCACAACCTCAGGATGGATGGGCAATCAGTTAAAACAGATATGGAGAAAATTCTTTAGCCAGAGGGTGGTTAATTTGTGGAATTTATTAGCACAGGCAGATGTGGAGGCCAGGTCGTTGGGTGTATTTAAGGCCGATCTTCATCAGTTCTTGATTGGACATGGCATGAAAGGTTACGGGGAGAAGGCCGGGGAGTGGGGCTGAGGAGAGAAAAAACAATCAGCCATGATTGAATGCTGGAGCAGACTCAAGGGGCCAAATGGCCTAATTCTGCTCCTATGTGTTATGGTCATATATACCCTGTGCCTTCTGAACTGTTTCCAGAAATTCCAGCCATTGCTGCTCTGCCATCATCCCAGCCAGTGTTCTTTTCCAATCGAGTATGGCCAGCTTCTATCACATGCCTCTGTATTCCCTTCACTCCACTGTAATACTGATGCATCTGACTTTAGCTTCTCCTCAAAAGTCAGGGCGAGTTTGATCATATTATGATCACTTATCCCTAAGGATTGTTTTACCTTAAGCTCTCTAATTCCTGTTCATTGCACAGCACCCAGTCTAGAATAGCTGATCTCCTGGTGGGCTCAACCACAAGCTGCTCTGAAAAGCCATCTCATAAGCATTTCAGAAATGCCTCTTGGAATCCAGAACCAACCTGATTTTCCCAATCTACCTGCATATTGAAATCCCCCGAGACGATTGTAACGTTGCCCTTTTTGCATGCATTTTCTATCTCCCCTTGTTATTTGTAGACCATATTTTTACTACTGTTTGGGGGTCTGTAAATAACTCCCATCAGGGTCTTTTTACCCTTGCATTTCCTTAGCTCAATGCACAATAATTCAACACCTTAGTCACCTCTTTCTAATGATTTGACTTCATTTTTTACCAACAGAGCAACACCGCCCCCTCTGGTTTCCTGCCTGTCCTTTCGATACAATGTGTATCCTTGGACATTAAGCTCCCAGCTATAATCTTCCTTCAGCTATGATTCAATGATGCTGACAATGTCATACATGCTGATCAGTAACTGTGCTATAAGTTCATCTACCTTATTCTGAGCACTTAGATGTAACACCTTCAGTTCTGTACTCACCCTTTTTGATTTTGTCCACTTTTTACATTGCAAGTTATCCTGTTGACTGCAATTTTTGCCTATCAACAGCTTCTCCTTGCTAGGAGTCTCACTACACATTACATCTGTTTGTAAACCAACTATCTCAACTTCAGCGATATCACTCCATTTCCTATCTCCCTGCCAAATTAGTTTAAACCCACCCGAACAAATCTAGCCAATCTGCCTACAAGGATATTGGACCCCATGCAAGAGAAAATCTGCAGGTACTGGAAATCTGAGCAACACACAAAATGCTGGAGGAACTCAGCAAGCCAGGCAGCATCCATGGAAAAAGCACAGTTAACGTTTCAGGCCGAAACTATTCAGCAGGACATTGGACCAGCTCGAGTTCAAATCCCATTTGTACAAGTCATACCTTCTGCAGAGGAGACCCCAGTCATTGATAAATCTGAATCCCCACACCAGTTCTTCAGCTATGCATTCACTTTTCAAATCATTCTATTCTTACCCTAACTGACATGTGGCACAGGCAGCGATTCAGAAATTACTACCTTGGAGGTCCTGTTTCTCAGCCTTCTACCTAGCTCCCTAAAATCTCTCTCCAGAACCTTGTCTACTTATGCCATTGGTGCCAATATGCACCAAAACTTCTGGCAGCTCACCCTCACCCTTGAGAATGCCATGGACCTGAACAGAGTAATCTCTGATCCTGCCACCAGGAGGTAACATACCAGCTGGATGTCTCTATTGTGCCCACAGCACCTCGTCTCTGTTCCTCTGATTTAGGAATCATCTATCAACACTGCAGTCCTCTTCACCTCTCTGCTCTTCTGAGCTACAGCACCAGACTCGGTCACTGTGGCTACCCGGGGTAGGTCAACCCCCTCAATAGTATCTAAAGTTGTATAATTATTATTGAGGGGAACAGCCATGGGTGTATTCTGCACCGGCTGTGCATTTCCCCTCTTTCTCCTGACAGTCACCCAGTTCCCTGTCTTCTGCAACCTAGTGACTACCTTCCTGTAGCTCCTATCTATCACCTCCTCATACTTTTGTATGAGTCGAAGGTCATTGATCTGTAGCTCCATTTTGTTAATACATTCTCTCAGGAGCTGCGGCTCACTGCACCTGGTGCAGGTGTGTTCCTCTGGGGGGACTGGAGGTGAACCAAGCCACTCTGAGCACCAGCACACTCCAAATTATCATTGAACACTGTGGTCCCAACTCTGATCCCTATCAAACTCCATTACTCACTGGGAGCCATCCTGAAAAGGACTATCTTGTGCCAGTCAGCTAACCTTCTCCCCAATGGACTGGGATGGGCTCTGGCACTGTAGATGTTGTTCTGGTGATGGGGACTGTGACTGGGATGGGCTCTGGCACTGTAGATGTTGTGCTGGCGACGGGGACTGGGATGGGCTCTGACACTGTAGGTGTTGTGCTGGTGATGGGGACTGTGACTACGGTGGGCTTTGACACTGTAGATGCTGTGCTCTAACTCTGCTCTAAAATACAGCTTACTGGACCAGAAGAAGTTGATCCCACGCCGTGATGTTCCGTCATTTTCAAAGGTAACTGAGGTCCTAACCAATGGGGACCCGTCTTAGTCTGTTCCAACTCTGCTTATTTGCAAATCACTTTTCACAATCTGAGCACCTTGACATGACAACTCATGTACTGTCCATCCCTATTAGCCCTGCCTTCTTGAGAAAATGTAGCCTTTCTGATGAAGATTCTCCTAATTCTAGTATTTAGATCAAGTGAACAGCTCAAATAAATTTTTCCTTGTCTGGATGATGCATAGGTTAGATAGTAACTTGTATGTGCCTAAGTGTAACCCCCGGGTCGCCTCAGGCTCGCTCAGCTCATTCTCGTCTAGGGGGAGCAGCCTTCAGCCCTGCCAAACTGGGATATCAGCTGGTGTGGTTGCTGTGTGATGTCCCCGCCTCGCCCAAAAACAGACAGTACACCATATGCGATTAAATGAGTACAATTTATAAAGGTTACTATAACTAAGTGATTAATAACAATACAATATATATGAAGAAAAAAAATAAAGAAAAAGGCGCCAAACTTATCAAAGTCCAAACCACTTCGTGCACAACCGTTGGAGCTCAATTACTGAAGTCTTCTGGCCACCATTCAATCCCCTCCGAACTCCTCGACTCGCAGCTTAGGACCATCTGAAGTGGTCAACCAAGCACATCTAGCTTCATCTCCTCTCCTTGGAGTACCTCCTGGCCTCGGACCCCCGCTTGGGGTCCGTTCTTCGCCCAGCTTACAGCATTGCGTCCTCTCTCTCAACCCCTCGTGCTGATCTCCCCAAAAGCCCACCAACAGTAGCTTACAGACTCAGAAGAAAGAACAACATTAATCCCAATTGGATTACAAAGGAATACAATTCTCATTATCAGTAAATTTTAACCCAAACAAGCTTCCAGCACTCTCTCGCAACAAAGAAGCATTCCTGCTTTTAACAAAACAAAGAAGCCATTTTGATTACATACACGGTAACAAAGAAAAAAGAAGAAACCCCCTTTTACATAAGCATCAGCTGCCCACATCTTTGTTGGTGGACTAGGGCTTAGGCAGTGATGTCAGCTTAGTTAGGTGAGTAATGGAGTGTATTCCGTCAGTGGCACAAACTGTAGCCACTTGCAATGGTAGTGAAGGAATTGAGTGTTTAGGCTAGATCATGGGATACTAGTCCTGGAAGGTGTGAACCTTCTTGAGTGCTGTTGGAGGGGCACCCATCCAGACAAGTAGAGTGTTCCATCAAGCTCTTGTCTCATATCTCATAGGTGGTGGTAAGGCTTTGGTTGCTGAGAATGGGCAGCCTCCAAACCTTTCTTCTAGCTGCAGTACTTCTCTGGCAATCAGGCTGAGCTTCTAGTCACGGATGTTGATGGTGGAGGACTCAGCAAGGGTTGGGAAATTGAAGATAGGTAATTACTGTAGATTCCTTATTGTGGACAAAATTATTGTCTGGTATCTTTATGACAAGGGCAGCTCTTGGCAGTGTTGTAGAACACAGATATATAGTTCCCTGAAAGCCGTGACACTGTTTGACAGGGTGGTGAAGAGACACATAGCACACTTGATTTCAACAGCTGGGTCATTGAGTAACTATAATTACCAGATGTGTGGCATCTGTCAGTCGTGTTTGACCATGGGTACTATGCTTCTGGTAGTCACTGGTTTGTTGAGCAGCATCGACTGTGGCTATTGAGGTCGATCCTGGAACAGTAGGCTCTGCCACAGTTGTTGCATGTGTAGGGCATCGTGGAATTGTTGTCTGCTGTCCGCTGTGCTCTCCATTTAGCTCTCCGCTCCTCAACCTGACTCAGGATCACTCCTTTGCCTTGCTCTAAGTGTTGCTGAAGAGGACCTCGCCATTTGTTCCGATCATCTGTTGTATCTTCCCAGCACTCCGTGTTGATTTTTAAGGCTTTCATGTCACGCTTGCAGAGGTCCTTAAAGCGAAGCTGGAGTCTACCAACGTTCCTCTTGCCTGTTGCTAGTTCTCCATAGAGAATGTCCTTTGTAAGTCTACCATGCTTCATACGATGGATGTGGCCCAGCCAGCGCAGTCTGCATTGTCTTAAAAGCATGAACATTGTGGAAATGTCCAGTGCAGGAGAGGACCTCAGAGTTGGACTTTGTCTCTCCAGGTGATGTTGAGGATGCGGCGAAGGCTGCGCATGTGAAAACTATTGAGTTTCCTCTCCTGTTTGGAGTAGATGGTCCACATCTCACTACCATACAGGAGGGTGCTGTACATGGCAGTCTTGGTCTTTGTAGTGAGTTTCAGATTCTCCCAGACCCACGAGGAGAGTTGAGTAAAGACCGAGACTGCCATGTATAGCACCCTCCTGTATGGTAGTGAGATGTGGACCATCTACTATGTTCTGCTGACCATGTAACCTACTCTAGAAGCTGCCTAGTATTTCCCTAGCGCATTGCCCTCTACTTTTCTAAGCTCCATGTACCTATCCAAAAGTCTCTTAAAAGACCCTATTGTATCTGCCTGCACCACCGTTGCCGGCAGCCCATTCCCTGCACTCACCACTCTAATAAGTGCAAGCATAAAATACTTACCCTGACATCTCCTCTGTACCTACTTCCAAGCACCTTAAACATTGTGCCTTCTCGTGTTAGCCATTTCAGCCCTGGGAAAAAGCCTCTGGCTACCCACATGACCGATGCCTCTCATCATCTTATACACCTCTATCAGGTCACCTCTTATCCTCCGTCACTCCATGGAGAAAAGGCCAAGTTCACTCAACATGTTCTCATAAGGCATGCTCCACAATCCAGGCAACATCCTTGTAAATCTCTTCTGCACCCTTCCTATAGTTTCCACACCCCTCCTGTAGAGAGGTAACCAGAACTGAGCACAGTACTCGAAGTGGGGCCTGACCAGATTCCTATATAGCTGCAACATTACCTCTCTGCTCCTAAATTCAGTTCCATGATTGATGAAGGCCAATACACCGTATGCCTTAACCACAGAATCAACCTGTGCAGATGCCTTGAGTATCCTATGGACTCAGACCCCAAGATTCCTCTGATCCACCACACTGCCAAGAGTCTTACCATCAATATTATATTCCGCCATCATATTTCAGCTACCAAAATAAACCACCTCACACTTACCTGGGTTGAATTTCATCTGCCACTTCGCAGCCCAGTTTTGCATCCTATCGATGTCCAGCTGTAATCTCTGACAGCCCTCCACACTATCCACAACACCCCCAACCTTTGTGTCATCAGCAAATTTACTAACCCACCCCTCTACTTCCTCAGCCAGGTTATTTATGAAAATCATGAAGAGAAGGGGTCCGACAACAGATCCCTGAGGCACACCACTGGTCACCAACCTCCATGTAGAATATGACCTGTCTACAACCACTCTTTGCCTTCTGTTGTCAAGCCAGTTCTGGATCCACAAAGCAATGTCCCCTTGGAGCTCATGCCTCCTTAATTTCGTAATAAGCCTTGCATGGGGTACCTTATCAAATGTCTTGATGAAATCCATATACACTACATCTTCTGCTCTACCTTCATCAACGTGTTTAGTCACATCCTCAAAAAATTCAATCAGGCTCAATCACTATCTGCCTTTGACAAAGCCATGCTGACTATTCCTAATCATATTATGCCTCTCCAAATGTTCATAAATCCTGCTTCTCAGGATCTTGTCTGTCAACTTACCAACCACTGAAGTATGACTCACTGGTCTATCTCAACTCCCCTTCTTGAATAAGGGAAAAACATCTGAAACCCTCCAATCCTCCAAAACCTCCCTCTTCCCCATTGATGATGCAAAGATCATTGCCAGAGGCTCAGCAATCTCCTCCCTCACCTTCCACAGTAGCCTGGGGTCCTGGTGACTTATCCAACTTGATGCTTTCCAAAAGCTCCAGCACATCCTCTTTCTTAATATCTATATGCTCAAGCTTTTCAATCCATTGTAAGACATCCCTGCAATCGCCAAGATCCTTTTCCATAGTGAATACTGAAGCAAAATATTCATTAAGTACCTCTGCTATCTCTCTGGTTCCACTGTGACACTTGTTTGGTCCTATTCTGTCACATCTTATCCTCTTGCTCTTCACATATTTGTAGAATGCCTTCGGGTTTTCCTTAATCCTGTTCTCCAAGGTCTTCTCATGGCCTTTCTGGTTCTCCTAATTTCATTCTTAAGTTCCTTCCTGCAAGCCTTATAACCTTCCAGATCACTATCATTACTTAGTTTTTTGAACCTTTCGTAAGCTGTCCTTTTTTTCTTGACTAGATTTTCCACACGTAGACTGGGAAGCTCATTCTGTAAAAGGGCTGGATGGTTTAGAGTTTGTGAAATGTGTGCAGGATAGTTTTTTGCAACAATACATAGAAGTACCGACTAGAGATGGGGCAGTGTTGGATCTCCTGTTAGGGAATGCGATAGGTCAGCTGACAGATGTATGTGTTGGCGACCACTTCGGGTCCAGTGATCACAATAGCATTAGCTTCAATATAATTATGGAGAAGGACAGGACAGGACCTAGAGTTGAGATTATTGATTGGAGAAGGGCTAACTTTGAGGAGATGCGAAGGGATTTAGAGAGAGTGGATTGGGTCAAGTTGTTTTATGGGAAGGATGTAATAGAGAAATGGAGGTCATTTCAGGGTGAAATTATGAGGGTACAGAATCTTTATGTTCCTGTTAGGTTGAAAGGAAAGGTTAAAGGTTTGAAAGCACCATGGTTTTCAAGGGATATTAGAAATTTGGTTCGGAAAAAGAGGGATGTCTACAATTGATATAGGCAGCATGGAGTAAAGGAATTGCTCGAGGAATATAAAGAATGTAAAAGGAATCTTAAGAAAGAGATTAGAAAAGCTAAAAGAAGATACGAGATTGGTTTGGCAAATAAGGTGAAAGTAAATCCGAAAGGTTTCTACAGTTATATTAAAAGCAAAAGGATAGTGAGGGATAAAATTGGCCCCTTAGAGAATCAGAGTGGTCAGCTATGTGTGGAACCGAGGGAGATGGGAGAGATTTTGAACGGTTTCTTCTCTTCGGCATTCACTAAGGAGAAGGATATTGAGTTGTGTAAGGTGTGGGAAACAAGTAAGGAAGTTATGGAACCTATGACAATTAAAGAGGTGGAAGTACTGGCGCTTTTAAGAAATTTAAAAGTGGATAAATCTCTGGGTCCTGACAGGATATTCCCCAGGACCTTGAGGGAAGTTTGTGTGGAAATAGTAGGAGCTCTGACGGAGATCTTTAAGATGTCATTAGAAACAGGGATTGTGCCGGAGGATTGCCGTATTGCTCATGTGGTTCCATTGTTTAAAAAGGGTTCTAGAAGTAAGCCTAGCAATTATAGACCTGTCAGTTTGACATCAGTGGTAGGTAAATTAATGGAAAGTATTCTTAGAGATAGTATTAATAATTATCTGGATAGACAGGATCTGATTAGGAGTAACCAGCATGGATTTGTGCGTGGAAGG
Source organism: Hypanus sabinus (assembly GCF_030144855.1). Taxonomy (NCBI): domain Eukaryota; kingdom Metazoa; phylum Chordata; class Chondrichthyes; order Myliobatiformes; family Dasyatidae; genus Hypanus; species Hypanus sabinus. Next base: position 190,814,822 of record NC_082709.1, read on the forward strand.
TCATGTTTGACAAACCTTATTGAATTTTTTGAAGAAGTTACGAGGAATGTTGACGAAGGTAAGGCAGTGGATGTAGTCTATATGGACTTCAGCAAGGCCTTTAACAAAGTTCCACAAGGAAGGTTAGTTAAGAAGGTTCAGTCATTAGGTATTAATGCTGGAGTAATAAAATGGATTCAACAGTGGCTAGATGGGAGATGCCAGAGAGTAGTGGTGGATAATTGTTTATCGGGATGGAGGCCGGTGACTAGCGGGGTGCCTCAGGGATCTGTTTTGGGCCCAATGTTGTTTGTAATATACATAAATGATCTGGATGATGGGGTAGTAAATTGGATTAGTAAGTATGCAGATGATACTAAGGTAGGAGGTGTTGTGGATAATGAGGTGGGTTTTCAAAGCTTGCAGGGAGATTTATGCTGGTTAGAAGAATGGGCTGAACGTTGGCAGATGGAGTTTAATGCTGAGAAGTGTGAGGTTCTACATTTTGGCAGGAATAATCCAAATAGAACATACAGGGTAAATGGTAGGGCATTGAGGAATGCAGAGGAACAGAGAGATCTAGGAATAACAGTGCATAGTTCCCTGAAGGTGGAGTCTCATGTAGATAGGGTGGTGAAGAAGGCTTTTGGAATGCTGGCCTTTATAAATCAAAGCATTGAGTACAGAAGTTGGGATGTAATGTTAAAATTGTACAAGGCATTGGTAAAGCCAAATTTAGAATATTGTGTGCAGTTCTGGTCACCGAATTATAGGAAAGATATCAATAAATTAGAGAGAGTGCAGAGACGATTTACTAGTATGTTACCTGGGTTTCAGCACTTAAGTTACAGAGAAAGGTTGAACAAGTTAGGTCTCTATTCATTGGAGCGTAGAAGGTTGAGGGGGGATTTGATCAAGGTATTTAAAATTTTGAGAGGGATAGATAGAGTTGACGTGAATAGGCTGTTTCCATTGAGAGTAGGGGAGATTCAAACGAGAGGACATGATTTGAGAGTTAGGGGGCAGAAGTTTAAGGGAAACATGAGGGGGTATTTCTTTACTCAGAGAGTGATAGCTGTGTGGAATGAGCTTCCTATAGAAGTAGTAGAGGCCAGTTCAGTTGTGTCATTTAAGGTAAAATTGGATAGGTATATGGACAGGAAAGGAGTGGAGGGTTATGGGCTGAGTGCGGGTAGGTGGAACTAGGTGAGATTAAGAGTTTGGCACGGACTAGGAGGGCCGAGATGGCCTGTTTCCATGCTGTGATTGTTATATGGTTATATGGTTATAACATTTTGTTCCATTCATTAAATTGATTTTAATAAATCTCTATTGGTAGGGTCTGAAAGAGATATAATAGTCTAGGCAGTATATTCATTTTAATAGATTCAATCTTTGAACTGAAACTAAAAAAATAAATTTCCATTTTGTTAATATCTTCCTTAATTTATTATATATAGGCTGATAATTGCATTCTGATAATTTTGCCAAATCTTTTGGCATAATGATGCCCAAATATTTGAAAGACTTGCCAGGGATATCTACTTCCAATTTCTCTTGGTGGGCAATGGTTATATGAAAGTAATAGGGTTTTATCCATGTTGATCTTGTATCCTGATAATTGACCATATTGTTCAAAGGATTGCATCAATTTAGGTAAAGAGTATGTTGGCTGCCCTAGGTAGATCCAATTGTCATCTGCGTAACAGGCCAATTTATGCTCTGTCCCTTTAATAGTAATTCCCCTGATATCTTCATTTTGTCTGATGTATTGAGCTAATGGTTCCAAATGTAATGCGAAGAGTAGAGGTGATGATGCACAACCCTGTCTCGTGCCCCTTTCTAGAGTAAAACTATTTAATAACTATCCATTGATTTTAATCCTAGCAGTAGGGTTGTCATATAGTGCCTGTATAGTTTTAATAATTGTGACATGGAAACCAAATCTACGTAAAACTCTGTAAAGAAAATTCCAATTAATCAAATCAAATGCCTTTTCAGCGTCCATGTTTATCACTATTGCTTCAGCTTTATTTTGTATATGATCCATTATGTGAAGTGTCCTTCGTATATTGTCTTGTGTTTGGCATTGTCGTATAAAACCTCTCTGATTATTATGTATCAGTAAGGGTAGAAATTCTTCAAATAATTTGGCCACGACGGAGGTAAATAATCTATCATCTACATTAAGAATGGATATTGGTCTAAATGACCCACATTCCATTTTATCCTTGCCTTCTTTCGGTATAGCTGAGATTACTGCTTCCTTTCAGCTGGCTGGCATTTGTGCCTTTTTTAGAGCCCAGTTCAGTGCAGGGAGTAGGACAGGAATTAACTTATTTTTGAATTCTTTGTACCACTCTGCTGTATACCCATCTGATCCTGGTGACTTGCTTAATTTAAGCCAACTGACTGCAGCTTTTAGTTCAACTTTAGTTATGTCAGCAGTCATCGTTCTATTTTGTTCTTCACTTAAAGTGGGTAACTGGGTAAGTGGGTAAAGTGGGTAAGAGAATTCAGGAAGGTGTCAATATGGGTATAAACTTCCCCCGGAACTTTGGAATATAGAGTTTTGTAAAACACTTCAGAAGCTTCTTGAATTTCACTTAGCTTATAACCATATAACAATCACAGCATGGAAACAGGCCATCTCGGCCCTCCTAGTCCATGCCAAACTCTTAATCTCACCTAGTCCCACTTACCCACACTCAGTCCATAACCCTCCACTCCTTTCCTGTCCATATACCTATCCAATTTTACCTTAAATGACACAACTGAAGTGGCCTCTACTACTTCTACAGGAAGCACATTCCACACAGCTATCACCCTCTGAGTAAAGAAATACCCCCTCGTGTTTCCCTTAAACTTCTGCCCCCTAACTCTCAAATCATGTCCTCTTGTTTGATTCGTTTGAATCATTTTTATTCTTGGATCCCTAATTCTATGAATCGTATTTTCTGCTATCATTTTATTTTCAGTTTCCACGCCAGTATTTTCATAGACTTAGATCCACTTCCATAATGTCTCTGTTTCAGAAACATTAAATTTTTCCTGATTTCTTGTGTAGCCAAACTATTAATTTCATTCCTAATTTTTAAAATTACCTCTAATATATCCTGTGCCAAATTCAATTAGTGTTTCTTTTTCTAATTCCTTCAGCCTATTTTGTAATTAGTGAGTGTAATCCCTTCTGTTGGGGGAAGGTCCCTCCACATATTAATTAGACCAACATCCTCAAGCTGTATTAACTTTCTTATGTAAGGATTTTGTTTCATAGGTTTTTCATTTGGTAGAGTCTAACTTTGGCTGTAATTGTAAATTTAAGTCGTCCCACATTCAGTTTCTGTTACCATAATATTAGTAATTTTCTGAAAGAGACTAATATCACTTCCTAGATATATTCAATAGAGTAACTGAATTTCCATCTATATTCCCCCTTATCAGAATATATCTGCCTTCCTTATCTCCCATTTCGAATACTTTTTCAAAATTTAGCTTGTTTGAGATAAGAACAGCAACTCCTCTCCTATGTCCTGATTTATATGAGGAGAAAAACAAATTAGTGAAGCCCATTCTCTTTAGTTTTCCATGCTCATTATCACTTAAGTGAGTTTCCTGTAAATACACTACATGGGCTTGTTCTTTTTTTCATTTTGGATAGAATTCTACTGCATTTGACTGGATTTAACAGCCTGTTGACATTAAAAGAAATTAATTTTACTTAGTCCTTAGCCATGCGTATTTATCTGTCAATGTATCTATCAATGTTGAAAAGAAAAGTTAAAAGTTTGAGAGAGCCATGGTTTTCAAGGGATATTGGAAACTTGGTTCGGAAAAAGAGAGAGATCTACAACAAATGTAGGCAGCATGGAGTAAATGAGGTGCTAGAGGAATATAAAGAATGTAAAAGAGTCATAAGAAAGAAATTAGAAAAGCTAAAAGAAGATACGAGGTTGCTTTGGCAAGTAAGGTGTAAGTAAATCCAAAGGGTTTCTACAGTTATATTAATAGCAAAAGGATAGTGAGGAATAAAATTGGTCCCTTAGAGAATCAGAGTGGACAGCTATGTGTGGAGCCAAAAGAGATGGGGGAGATTTTGAACAATTTCTTTTCTTCGGTATTCACTCAGGAGAAGGATATTGAATTTTGAAAGGTAAAGGAAACAAGTAGAGAAATTATGGAAATTATGACGATTAAAGAGGAGGAAGTGCTAGCGCTTTTAAGGAATATAAAAGTGGATAAATCTCCGGATCCTGACAGGATATTCCCTAGGACCTTGAGGGAAGTTAGTGTAGAAATAGCAGGGGCTCTGATAGAAATATTTCAAATGTCATTAGAAATGGGGAGGGTGCCGGAGGATTGGCGTATTGCTCATGTTGTTCCATTGTTTAAAAAGGATTCTAAGAGTAAACCTAGCAATTACAAGCCTGCCAGTTTGATGTCAGTAGTGGGTAAATTAATGTAAAGTATTCTTAGAGATGGTATATATAATTATCTGGATAGACAGGGTCTGATTAGGAACAGTTGTTTCGTATTCAGGCAACAATAAATATATGAGTTCGGCAAGGGTTTCTTATACCAAACAACATGTTTATTAAACACAGAAAACAAACCCCCCAAAAGTAAACAAACACTAACGTAACCGGAAACAAACTGCGGTGCGGCAGCCCAAACAGTTCTTAAAGCGATATTGCAAAAACAGTTCTTTAAAGTGGTATTGCCAAAAGTTCGATATGCTCACAGTCCATTTAAAAAGAGAGACTTTATAAGATGATTTAAATTCTCTTTCACGTCGCTTGGCTTCGATCCCCGACGTCAAACTTCCCACGAAGAATTCACAAAACAGAACGGCTTAAAGGCACTGACCTTTCCTTCTCCACTACCTTCAATCCTTTCTGGTTAAACCCAGGGATTAACACGAAGATAGTCAACGAAATTCTTCCAAGTAAGGATCAAACAAAGGTCACCCCCGTTTCACCGTAGAAAGCAATTCTCCTCGATCTTTAACTTCCGAACTTCGATCTTCACTCTCCACTAATTTCCTCGAACTATCAGAATCGTAAAGAACCTGCTGGCAATGACCTCTTAAACTTAAGGCATTAAATAAAACTTCATCTTTCAACTAAACTGCGTCATCACTTAAAACACGCAGTGGCATCAAATCCAGCCACGAACTGCCCCTCCTCACAGGGTGGGGTCTACGTTTTATAACCTGTAAAAAAAACCTGTCACATGATCTCTACTGGCGGGAAAATGACGTCACTCCACCATCACAAGACCATCACCTCAAGTCCAGTATAACTTCAACCCCAGTCATGTGACAAGGGCACCACTGTCATGTGTCACGAGTACGTAACACAGTCAACATGGATTTGTGTGTGGAAGGTCATGTTTGACAAATGTTATTGAATTTTTTGAAGAGGTTACTAGGAAAGTTGACGAGGGTAAAACAGTGGATGTTGTCTATATGGACTTCAGTAAGGCCTTTGACGAGGTTTTGCATGGAAGATTAGTTAGGAAGGTTCAATCGTTAGGTGCTAATATTGAAGTAGTAAAATGGATTCAACAGTGGCTGGATGGGAGATGCCAGAGAGTAGTGGTGGATAACTGTTTGTCAGGTTGGAGGCCTGTGATTAGTGGTGTGCCTCAGGGATCTGTACTGGGTCCAATGTTGTTTGTTATATACATTAATGATCCGGATGATGGGGTGGTAATTTGGATTAGTAAGTATGCAGATGATATTGAGATAGGTTGCATTGTGGATAATGAAGTAGATTTTCAAAGCTTGCAGAGAGAGTTTGGCCAGTTAGAAGAGTGGGCTGAACAATGGCAGATTGAGTTTAATGCCGATAAGTGTGAGGTGCTACATTTTGGTAGGAATAATCCATATAGGACATATATGGTAAATGGTAGGACATTGAAGAATACAGTAAAACAGAGTGATCTAGGAATAATGGTGCATAGTTCCCTGAAGGTGGAATCTTATTTGGATAGGGTGGTGAAGAAAGCTTTTGGAATGCTGGCCTTTATAAATCAGAGCATTGAGTACAGTTGGGATGTAATGTTAAAATTGCACAAGGCATTGGTAAGGCCGAATTTGGAGTATTGTGTACAGTTCTGGTCACCGAATTATAGGAAAGATGTCAACAAAATAGAGAGAGTACAGAGGAGGTTTACTAGAATCTTACCTGGGTTTCAGCACCTAAGTTATTGGAAAAGTTTGAAAAAGTTAGGTCTTTATTCTTTGGAGCATAGAAGGTTGAGGGGGGACTTGATAGAGGTATTTAAAATTATGAGGGGGATAGATAAAGTTGATGTGGATAGGATTTTTCCATTGAGAGTAGGGTAGATTCATATAAGAGGTCATGAGTTGAGAGTTAGGGGGCAAAAGTTTAAGGGTAACATGGGGGAATTTCTTTACTCAGAGTGGTAACTGTGTGGAACGAGCTTCCAGTAGAAGTAGTAGAGGCAGGATCGGTATTGTCATTTAAAGTAAAATTGGATAGGTATATGGACAGGAAAGGAATGGAGGGTTATGGGCTGAGTGCCGGTCGGTGGGACTAGGTGAAAGTAAGCATTTGGCATGGACTAGAAGGGCCGAGATAGCCTGTTTCTGTGCTGTAGTGGTTATATGGTTATATATGGCATCATTGAAAGTAGCAGAATAAAACTTAATCGATCTACTCCCTGAACATATAAGAACCAAAAAATGCGAATAATAAAAAAAAGGCAACAAAGGTGTGATTCCAAGGCTGAGGTCTCTAGTAGATGACCCTGGGTTGAGCTAGAGGAAACATCTAGCTGTGGGGGATAGCCCCTCCTACCTGTGAGTTGAGGGCCCCCATTGCAGTACCCATAAAAGTAAGTGAACAAATCTATATCCATTACACAGAAAAGATCTCCCTGTGTATTCCTCCCATATATTTATATATATATATATATATTCTCATGGGGAAAAAAGAGTGAATGAATAAATAAAAAAGAATAATTGAGTAATATAAAATCCACATTATAATAAGTATTTCTCAAGATAGGTATAGCACTGTCTACTTTTGCTTCCATTTAGCTTATCAACATTTTTAAAGTTAGCTAAACCTTACGGCTCTTCTGGAGGGGGTGAGGGCTGTCTTTGGAAAACTCAGTCTCTTCCTGATACACTTCTCTCGCCCTCCTCCTATCCCCTGCTTTCCCAATTCTCTCACTATTTCTCAAACAGAGCAGGATAACTGCTCAGCCAGGCTTTCCCTCGGTTTGATCACGCTGATGGGCAACCCTCTGGCCTTCGTGTCTGTAGTCACCTCTCCACTGTCTGATATAGTTAGATCCCATCTTCATAAAACATTCGCAGTTTAGCAGGGTACGGAGTCTGGAACCTAATCTATCCTTGCTTAAATATTTGCTTTACTTCAGAGTATTCTTTATGTTTCTGCAGGACCGCTGGGGGGGTAACCTTGATAGAAATATATTAATTTCCTGTCCAAAAACACCCTCTTCTTTCCCCAGGCCCTTCGTAGAATCTCCGCCTTGTTATTGTATCAAAGGAATCTAATTACTATTGAGCGTGGCTTATCTTCTCTGTCTCCAGTAAGCCGTGGGGCGAGTGCATGACGTGCCCTCTCAATTTCAAGCTCCATAGTTGAAGGAATTTCTAGCGCGTCCTGCAGCAACTTTCCTACAAACTCCATCACAGGCAAACCCTCCGCTCCTTCGAGAACACTGTATATCCTGATACTTCTCTGCCGTGATCTTCCCTCCTGGTCAAACAGTTTATTTTCTACTTGATTTAATATTTTTATTGTCTTACTTCGTATCTGTTCCATGTTTTGCACGTGATCTTCCACCTTCTCAATTCATGTCTCTGACACTGCTATTTTTTGATTGATGTTGGCGAGCTCTGACTTGATATCATTTAGTTGCTGTTTTGTCTTTTTGGAACTCCTGTATCTCTTCTAGAATTTTTATCATATTTGCCGCTTCACCTGAACGAGGCCCATCTTCAGCCTCGCTACCATGTGTTTGGGTACTCGCTGCACCCCTCTCATCCACAGGCTCCACAGTGATGCTTTTTTTATCTTCATTCTTTTCCCCATTCTTGCCCCCCTGATCAATTCAGATATTTTTGAAAGATCTTATATTTGATGGATTAACGGGGCAAAATATGCATTTTTGCAAATATGCATATGCAAAATATGCGTTCATGTGAAGAGCCATTGAGATTCCATTTGCCATTGACCTATTGTGCTGATAGGCAACTTGCAATGGGTCCAGGGTCTTGCTGAGGCAGGAGTTCAGTCTAGTCATGTCCAACCTCTCAAAGCATTTCATCATTGTTGATGTGAGTGCTACTGGGTGATAGTCACTAAGGCAGCTCGTGTTATTCTTCTTAGGCACTAGTATAATTGTTACCTTTTTGAAGCAAGTGGGAACTTCCACCCCTAGCAGTGAGGTTGAAAATGTCCTTGAGTACTCCCACCAGCTGGTTGGCACAGGTTTTCAGAGCCTTATCAAGTATGCCATTGGGACCTTCCACCTTGCGAGGATTCATTTTCTTTAAAGACAGACTCTGAGACAGAGATCACTCAGAAAATGAGTTTAATTTACAATTTTGTTGGGTGCAGTAATTGTGTTCCTTTGCTGTACTGTTCATAAGCACCTTTTAAAACTCTTCCAATTCAAGTAATGCCTTTTACAACTTAATGACTCCATCTTTCTGCAGTACTGGTGTCACTGTACAGTAAGGCGAATTTCTCCCTCACCAAATCTTTGCATCTGTCTCATCTGTTTGACTGATTTGTATGATTCAGACAGAAATCCAGACTTTTATGGGTCTGAGCAGGACGCTTGAATAAAGACATGATAGTCTGGGAATGACTGAAGCCTATTTCATTTCCAGTACGTGCTCTCTGAAGAGACCATTCAGACGCTCAGGAAACCAACGTTTGATGCCTGGTATTGGGAGGCCAATGAAGTGAGTGAAACTTTACTTTTCTTTACTTTGCATTTCTTCATCCCAAATACTCAGTGTCCATCCTCCTCCTCTGTTAACTACTTCACAATCACAGCTTTCATCGGTGTGGAGTTTCAGTCCAGCCCCGTCCATTCCATTAATGGTCAACTGCTGTACCTGTATTCTCGAGAGTCCGGTTCCCCGAATCTTTCAGGATACTGCAGAAATGTTAAGTTATCCAGAAAATTCAAAAGCATATTTCCAAATGGGAAATTACAGGCTGCAGATTTCAGTGATCATAGTCCCATAAAAGTATATTTAGTAAAATTGTCAGTCGTTTTCTTTGCTGCCTCCAAAGCATCGCTAGGTCTCTCCAGCTTCATCTTCATAGTGCAGTTTCCGCAAAACAATGCAAACTTCCTCAGCACACCCTCCATTTACACCAGCCCTCTTCATACACATTCTTCCTTAAAAATCCACCACTCATCTTCCTTCCTAACAAACCTTCCTTCTTGCACATTACCCTTCCTCATGATCTCTCCTGCCCTTCTCCATGCATTCTACAACCTCCATCCTTCTGAAAAAACCTCTCCACACTCGAGCTCTCCATCTGAATTCCACTCCAATAGGTTCCTCCACCATAAGATATAGGAGCAGAATTAGACTATTCAGCCCATCAAGTCTGCTCCTCCATTTCATCATGGCTGATTTATTATCCCTCTCAACCCCATTTTCCTGCCTTCTTTCTGTAACCTTTGACACCCTGACTAATCAAGAACCTTTCAACCTCCGCTTTAAATATACTCAATGACTTGGCCTTCATGGCCATCTGTGGCAATAAATTCCACAGATTCACCAGCCTCTGGCTAAAAAAATTCCTCCTCATCTGTTTTAAATGGAGATCCCTCTAGTCTGAGGCTGTACCCTCTGGTCCTAGACTCCTCGCCCTCCCCTATAGGAAACATCCTCACCACATCCACTCTACCTAGGCCTTTTCATATTCAATAGGTTTCAGTGAGATCCCTTCTCATTCTTCTAAATGCCAGTGGGTACAGGCCCAGAGCTCCTCATACATTAACCCTCTCATTCCTGAAATTATGAGCCTCCTACGGACCCTGTCCAATGCCAGAACATTTTAGTTAAGGGCTCAAAGCTGTGCACAATCCTTGTTCTTATATTCTAGTCCTCTCAAAATGAATGCTAATGTTGCATTTGCCTTCCTTACCAATTCAATTGAATTCAAGTTTAGTTGTCCATATCTGAATACAGCCAAGCAAAACAGCGATCAAGGTGCCAACAAATTATCGACAGTCACACACAAGATCACATTTACAGTGCCCCCGCTCCCCACCAGCGACACTGTGGCTCGACGCCCAATCCTCGCACACAACAAACCCATATAGAATATCAGTAACTTGCAACGCAGGACATGGGTACCTATAGTTCAGACCCTCCCAGCCCACCAATATCATCTGACAATCCACCCTGGTGCACGCTAAGTGACACCGCAGCTTAGAGGGCCAGTCTTCACATATAGAATATTAGTAACCACACAACTATATGTATATAGTCTGGAACTCCCAGTCCATTTGAAATCTTCAGTCAAACACAACAACATCACGCCACCCCGAGTAGAGTGTGCCAGCTTGGACATCTCTTTCCTGGCAGCTGAAAAGCAAGTGATCTTGCAGCTTGAGGCCCAAGACCAATGAGTGTCACTAAGAAATCTATAGTTGACCACAACAGAGCTTTTCTTCTGCTGAACGAAGTCCTGAGTGGTAGTGCCAACTCCACTGAGACCACTGACTCAATCTGCGAGTTATCCTTTAGGGAATCCTATGACTCCCAAGTTCCTTTGCACCTCTCATTTTTGAATTTTCTCCCCGTTTAGAAAATAGTCCACACCTTTATTCCTACTAATGAAGTATATGACCATACACTTCCCTGCACAATGTTCCATCTGCCACTTTTTTGCCCATTTTCACAATCTGTCCAAGTCCTTCTGCAGACTCCCTTCTTCCTCAACCCTACTTGCACTCCACATACCTTCATATCATCTGCAAACTATGCAACAAAGCTATCAATACTGTCATCCAAATCATAGACATATAACATTAAAAATTGTGAAACACCACTAGTCACTGACAACCAACCAGAAAAGGCTCTCTTTATTCCCACTCTTTGTCTCCTGCCAGTCAGCCAATACCCTATCCACAATATTATCTTTTGAGTAATACTATAGGATCTTACCTTAAGCAGACTCATGTATGGCACCTTGACAAAGGCCTTTTGAAAATCCAAGTAAACAACATCCACTGACCCTCCTTTGTCTATCCTGCCTGTTATTTCCTCAAAGAATCCCAACAGGCAAGATTTTCCCTTAAGGAAACTATGTTGACTTTGGCTTATTTAATCATGTGCCTCCAAGTATCCTGAAACTTCATCCTTAGTAATAATGAATTTGAAATAAAATGTTTTTTGAGAACAAAGTCTCTATCAAATGTATCCACATGAGGAAATTATTCAGGTCGGGGCTGTCTGACAGAGTCATCGGTCAGTGTTCCCTATTACATGCCCACTAACTCCACCACACTTAGAAGTTGGAAAGATCTCAGATGAGGTCTCTTTACCAGAGCCCTCCCCCTTAGCACTGGGACCAGTGATGGAGAATGCTGCATGGAGTCGTACTGTGTAACAGGTTCCAAAGTTGGTTTATGGCCTCCCCAGCTGCCTGTCATTTCCGTGGCATGGAAAAGACAGTGTGTCATGTATACACAGTGCGATAGGTTGCAGTGTCTCAGTATCTGAAGGGCTGTTCCTCAGGTTCCAGCTACGTTTCACCGCCCACACTTCTGATCCACAGCCACCTTGTCATTTCCCCACCCGCTCCTGGTCATTTCACTCTAGGCCTTTCATGAGTAGAAGCCACAGACAGTCAGGTGTTCTGTTCAAGCTGACTGCCTGCCCTTCTTCCATGGTTACATCTGTGCCTAGGTGTACCTGGACAAGGAGCAGTTGGTGTCCATGAGTACAGTGGAGATTTCTGGGGCTGGTGGAAGCCACAGGGGCTCTTCTCCTGGGGAAGAGGACTCTTCACCTTGGGCTGTGATTGTTCCATGTGACTGTCCAAAACTTGCCATGATCTGCCTTTCTCTTCTCCCTCCCACCTCAATCTCCACCCCCTCCACCGACCACACAGATGCTGAGCTGCTTGGAGCACATGTACCACAGCCTGGGGCTGGTCAAAGACTTTAGCATCGACCCCATAACTCTGAAGAGGTGGCTGGTAAGGACAGTCCCCTAGGGAGAGCGGCAGTCACTTGGTGGGGGCGGGGAGGAGAGGGCAGCACCATGAATGGAGATTAAATAAGCAGGGGATCAACACAGCGAGACAGACTAACAAGGGGGCAGTCAGAAGGCATGATGAATGAAGGGGCAGGTTCATTGGAATGTTGCACCATGGAAGGGGCAGTACTGAATGAGGGTCACACTGTGGGAGGGGTCTCATTGAGGGATAGTTACGCTGTGGGAGAGACCTTACTGAAGGAGGCATCGATACTGAGGGAAGGTCACACTGGGAGGGGCCTTACTGAGGGAATGCAGAATTGTCATAGAATAGGTGCAGGTCAGCCATGGACCCTCAACTCTGTTCCACCATCCAACAGGGTTCACTGGCCTCATCATAGAGTTAGAGGGACTTACAGCATAGAAATAGACATTCAGCCCATGGTGTCCATGCTGACCAGAACTTCTGAACCTAACAATTCTATACTCACCCTGACACTTCTTAAATGTCATTGTGTTTCTACTTATCCCTCTCCCTGGCCATGCATTGTTCTCTGGGTGACCACCATCTGCACTTGGAACACTGCTCCTTCATCGTCACTCAATCTAAACCCTGGAGCTAACTTCCCTACAGTTTTACAGGAGGACCTTTGCCTGAAGGAAGATGGAATGCAAAGAGTACAGCACAGGAACAGGCCCTTCAGCCCACAATCTCTGTGCTGACCATGATGTCGATTTAAACTAATCCCATCTGCCTCCACGTGGTCCGTATCAAGCCTGTTCACGTGCCCGTCTAAATGTCTGTTAAAAGTGAACATTGCATCAGCTTCTATCACCTCTCTTAGCAGCACATTCCAGGCACGTACCGTTCTCTGTCTAATAAAATACTAGACCCGTTTTCCCACCTCACCTTCAACCCATGTCCACTAGCATTTCACATGTTCATCCTAGGGCAACGATCTACCCTGTTTACATCTCTGAGAACTGTATATCTCACCTCTCGGCCTCCAGCACAAATAATTTGCTTGTTCAACTCTTCCTTCTTGTTCCTATCCTCCATTCCAAGTAACATCCTGGTGAACCTTCCAACTCTCCCTTAAACTTTGACAGCCTTTCTAGCGTGTAGTGACCAGAACTGCACTCAATAATCCTAATGTGGCCTAAAATGTAATGCTGAAAATGTGAACATATTAAAACCTAATATGACATTGGGTGGGGTGGAGGTGGAGATACATCCCTACCAAAGCAGCTGGAAGTACTCATTCCCTCCACTAGCCTGCAGGTCACCCTTAGGCAGGGAGTAGCACCTGCATTTCCCCTGATCAGGGTCACCTGAAGCCATGGGAGCAGGTGGAGGATGGTTGTATGAACAGCTGGTGCATATCACAAGTCCTGGCTATGCAACCACTGGTGCCAGGCAGACAATCTCTGAAGAGTATCGATGGCTAAAGTCACTCATCTTATAAAGACACTGTTCAGAAGAAGGCAATGGCAGACTTCTTCTGTAGAAAAATTTGCCAAGAACATTCATGGTCAAGACCATAATTGAATTGAATTGAATGATCTTTATTGTCCTTGTACATAGGTACAGTGAAACTCTGTTTGGCTTCCTCTCAGGCAAATAAATAAAGCCGTAGATTAAAACAAGACAGAAATAGAAAAGACAATATTAAATAAATAAGTAGCAGAAAATAAGTTGCAGCAGTGCCTCAGAAGGCAGTGGAGGCCAATTGTCTGGATGCTTTCAAGAAGGAGCGAGATAGGTATCTTATGGATAGGGTAAACAAGGGATATGGGGACAAGGCAGGAACCGGGTATTGATAGTAGATGATCAGCCATGATCTCAGAATGGCGGTGCAGGCTCGAAGGGCCAAATAGTCTACTTCTGCAACTATTGTCTATTGTCTATAATATAACAGTAATGCACAAAGTGCCATTAGTGCAAGTATTTGAGTCCTTGTGTGTGCATGTGTGAGCTCACAGTTTCAGTCATTGCTCTGTGGGAGTGGTGTGATGGAGGCCACAGTTCTGGGGTAGAAGCTGTTCCTCAGTCTATTTGTTCTGGCTTTTAGTGTCCTGTCCCTTTTGCAGGTCAAACAGGGAGTGGCCGGGGTGTGTGGTGTCTCTGGTTGTGCTGATTGCTTTCCTCCCAAGTCTGCTGGAATAGATGGTGTCCCATCCTGGGAGCTCCATCCTGATATCATCTATGTCATATGACATGGCGCATAATGATAGAACATAGAAATCTACAGCACATTACAGTCCCATTGGCCCACATTATTGTGCCGATCATATAACCTACTCTAGAAATTGCCTAGAGTTACCCTACCACACAGCCCTCCATTTTCCTAAGTTCCATGTACTTAGCTAGAAGCCTCTTAAAAGACCCTATTTTATCCACCACCATCACCGGCAGTGCATTCCATGCACCCACCACTCTCTGTGTGAAAAACATGCCCTTGACATCCCCCCTAACCCTGCTTCCAAGTACCTTAACTATGCCCCCTCATGTTTACCATTTCAGCCCTGGGAAAATTCCTTTCATCATCTTACACACCTCTATCTGATCACCTCTCATCCTCCATCACTCCAAGGAGAAAAGGCCAAGTTCCCTCATCCTATTCTCATAAAGCATGCTCTCCAATCCAGGCCACATCCTTGTAAATGTCCTCTGCACTCTCTCTGTAGTATCCACATCCTTCCTGTAATGTGATGACCAGAGCTGAGCATAGTACTTCAAGTGGGGTCTAACCAAGGTCTTACATAGCTGTAACATTACCTCTTAAACTCAATCCCATGGCTGATGAATGCTAATACACCATATACCATCTTAACAGCACTGTCAACTTGCACAGCAGCTTTGAGTGTCTCATGGACATAGACCCCAAGATCCTCCACACTGTCGAGTCTTATCGTTAATATTATATTCTATCTTCATATTTGACCTACTGCAAAGAACCACTTCACACTTATCCAGGTTGAACACCATCTGCCACTTCTCAGTCCAGTTCTATGTCCTATTAATGTCTAGCTGTAACCTCTGACAACCCTCCAGACTATCCACAACACCCCCAACTTCTGTGTCATCAGCAAAGTTACTACTGAAATGAAGCACTTCACATTGATCTGGGTTGAACTCCATCATCTTTGATGATGATAGTCTCCGTGATGATGATGAAGATAGCATATTGTGTGCAGGGAACAGTGTAGGGGGTGAAGTTGATGGAAGGACAGAATGGTGACTCAGAGATTGGAGGAGAAACAAGGGCAGAGTACCAGTGGAACACACAAAATGCTGAAGGATCTCAGCAGGTCAGGTTGCATCTAAAGAAAGGAATAAATGGTCAACATTTCAGGTTGAGGCCCTTCATCAGGACAGTACCAGTGGAATGTTAGCATCACAGGAAGGGTGAACTGTGGTGGAAATTAATGGGAGAGGTTGTGCTAGAGGCGTGGCTAAGGGGTGCGTCTGCTTTAACTGGATGTATTTTCATTTTTTCCCTAAGTTGTGTGTTCATGAGAATTATCGGAACAACCCATTTCACAACTTCCGTCACTGCTTCTGTGTCACTCAGATGATGTACAGTATAATCGAGCTATGTCAACTGCAGGTCAGTGGTGTGGATGGTGAGAGATGGAAGAGTGCAGCAGACAAAAGGAGGGAGGGAGAGGGAGAGGGAATCTGAGGGAGGAAGGAACAGGCAGAGAGGAGCAGAGAGGGGGAGAGAGGGGAGGGACAGAAGAGGGAGAGGGAAGAGGGAGTAGGTGGGGAGGGAGGAGGAGTAAGGATAGATGGGGAGGGAGGGGGAGTAGGGATAGATGGGGAGGAGGGGAGGGGTGCAGGGGTTGGGGGAGGAGGGGAGACCATCCCCTGACTCTGCTACTGGTTAATTTTAAATTAATCTTCCCAAAATGTCCAAGATAAGTTGGATGGGACGATTAGGGGCTTCATAACTTGGTTTTTCTCATCAAAAATATTAAAAATAATATTTTATCTCCTAAAAGAGGTGATTAATTGATGGCCAAGCTGGAGGCAGGGTCCCTCTTGTCATTTATTGGGAAATATCATGATTTTTATATTCTAGTATCATAGACACAAATTTTCAGATTACTGGGATCATAAATGAAGATGTAATTCATGGATATGAAAGATTGGAATGTCTCAACATTACCAGTCTTTTAGAGGATAGCATTAGAGGCAATGAAGGTAGCAATTAAAATAGTCAGGAATAACTGGAAAGGCATTGAGTTGGACTGGTTGAGTAGGCTAGGGTCATTGATGGGAAGGTGGAGCTGCGGAAAGCAGAATGTGCAGGTGGCACGGACCTCCCATCTCTCTAGATCAGTGCATCTGTGTTGCAGGAGAAGTTGACCCAGGTTGACATCCTCACACTGATGAGTGCCGCTGTGTGCCATGATCTCGATCACCCAGGTTACAACAACACGTGAGTTTTACTCTCTTTATCCTCTCCCCACCTGCCATCTTGCCTTTCAATAACCCATCCCCTTCCTTCACCATTGTCTATTGTAACTTTTGTCTTTTCCATCTTTGCATTAACCTGATTTTTTCCCCTTCATCTCTCACTGAGTTTGTTCACAGCTCTAGGCTGGTTTTCAGAACCTCTGCATCAGTCTAGACAGTTTATTCATTAACTTGGAACACAGTGCAATTTCATTATGAAACAATCAAATTCACACATCCACAGAGCAGTCATTAACACCGGGAATCCTTCCCCCACAACAATCGACCTCAAATGTTGATTCCATCACCCACAACGATCTCGATCTGAAAAGTCAACTCCTTCCCCACAACAATCTTGATCTGAAATGTCGATTCTTTACCCACAACTATCTCGATCTGAAATATCGATTCTTTCCCCACAACGATCTCAATCTGAAAAGTCGATTCCTTTCCCAGAACAATCTCCACCTGAAGTGTCGATTGCTTCTCCACAACGATTGAACTGAAATGTCGATTCCTTCCCCAACAATGATCTTGATCTAAAATGTCAATTCCTTCCCCAACAATGATCTTGATCTAAAATGTCGATTCCTTTCCCACAACCATCTCGATCTGAAATATCGACTTTTTTTCCTGTAACGATCTCAATCTGAAAAGTTGATTCCTTCCCTGCAACGATCCTAATCTGAAAAGTCGATTCATTCCCCCACAAAGATCTCGATCTGAAATATCAACTCCTCCCCCCACAATGACCTTGATTTAAAATGAAATTTCCTTCCCCCACAATGATCTTGATCTGAAGTGTCGATTTATTCCCCCTCAGCTACTGCCTGACCTTGAGAGTCTTTGGCTTTTTGTTTTTTGATCCCATTTTAACAATTTGACTGAATGCTTTGAAGAAATAAGCCACTCTAGGTTCAGGAACAGTTATTACCCTTCAACCATCATGCTCTTCAACCAGTGGGGATAACCTCACTCAACTTCACTTGCCCCATCACTGAACTGTTCCCACAAACTATGGACTCTACACTTCATGTTTTCAATACTTACTGCTTATTTATTACTTCTTCCTCTTTTTTTGTATTTGTAGTTTGTTGCCTTTTGCACACTGGTTGTTTGTCCATCCTGTTGGGTGCAGTCTTTCATTGATTCTATTGTGTTTCTTCATATTTACTATGAATGCCCACAAGAAAATGAATCTCAGGATTGTATATGGTGGCATATATGTACTTTTATAATAAATTTACTTTGAACATTGATGATTTTTCTGAGGACAGTGCTGTTTATGTAATCTACATGGACCAGTAAGGCCTTTGACAAAACCTACACTGGAGAATGATGCTAAAGCTTACAGAGCACAACCAGCTCAGTAATGTGCTGCTTTATATAATGATACCAAGGAGAAAGATCAGTTGCAATTGACAAGAGCAAAATGGCTCACTGAGTTCATGAGACAAGGCCGGGTCAGTCTGGTTCCAACACCAGTATCCTTCTCTTTGATAGGTATCAAATCAATGCTCGCACTGAGCTTGCAGTCCGCTACAATGACATCTCACCTCTGGAAAACCATCACTGCGCTGTGGCTTTCCAGATCTTTTCGCAGCCCGAGTGTAACATTTTCAACAACATGGACCCGGAGATTGCTAAACAGATCCGACAGGTGAGAATGGGGGCTTGGGTTAAAGGCAGGGGCATAAGTGAAGGGCCACCACATCTGAACACAGTGCAGGAACTGAATGTTCACATGCTGGGAATCAGAGATGGACTGGCACCTTTAGGAGGAGGGGTGGCACAGATTAATGTCATTGTCTGGAGTCAAACTGACCAAGTATGGCATCCATTGCAGGGTATCATCACACTGATCTTGGCCACAGATATGGCTCGGCATGGTGAGATTCTCGATTCATTCAAACAAAAGATCGACAACTTTGATTTCACCAACAAGGATGACGTGACTTGTGTGAGTGTTGAAGGGGGGAGCTGCAACACCACAGAATTAGCCCAGAAAGGAAAGGAGAGAGGAGGAGGGCTGAAGATACAGAAGAAGTTAGGCGATTCTATCTTGTGTTCCAGCTGTACCATTCGACAAGGCACTTAACCTCAGTGCTGCCTTCCAACACTAACCTGCAGGATTCAAAATTCCACTAATATCAGTGAATACAGCAATCTCTGTGACTCCCCACTAATCTCAGCGACACCCCACTAATCTCAGGGACTCCCCACTAATCTCAGGGATTCCCCACTAATCTCAGCGACACCCCACTAATCTCCGGGACTTCCCACCAATCTCAGGGACACCCCACTAATATCAGTGACACCCCAACAATCTCGGGGACACCCCACTAATCTCAAGGATACCCCACCAGTCTCAGGGACACCCCACTAATCTCAGGGGCACCCCACTAGTCTCAGGGACACCCCAACAATCTCAGTGACATCCCATTAGTCTCATGGACAGCACACTGATATCAAAGGCAACCCCACCAGTCTTAGTGTCAACTCCCTCAATCTCAGTGAGAACCACACCATTATCATTGACAACCCCACCAATCTCCATGACAAACCAACCTGTCTCAGTGGCAACACCAACAACTCAGTAACAACCCAGTAACAACCCCATCAATTTCAGTTAATAACTAATCTCAGTGACAACCCATGCCAGTCTCAGGTACAAACCGAATAATCCTCCTGTAGGATGTGGGAATTCATGGAACCTGATGGTGTCTCTGAAGACTACACCTGCAGGAAGTGCAGCCAACTCCAGCTCATGAAGGACCGTGTTAAGGAGCTGGGGCTGGAGTTGGATGAACTTAGGATCATCTGAGAGGCAGAACAATTGATAGGTATAACTTTTGAGCAGTTGGTTACACTCAGAGTGCAGAATTCAGGGAGCAGATGGGTGAACAGTGAGGGAGGTAAAGGAAGAAGGAAGTCAGTGTAGAGTCCCCTGTGACTATTCCCCTCAGTAACAAGTATATCCTTGTGGATACTGCTGAGGGTGATGACCTCTCTGGGCAAGGCAGCAGCAGCCGGACCAACAGCACTGTGGTTGGCTCTGAGCTCAGAAACATAGGGTGAAGTCAGGTGGAGCAATAGTCATATGGGACTCGATAGTTAGGGGGACAGATAGGAGATCCTGTGGCAGCAAAAGAGATGCCAGGATAGTGTGTTGCCTCCTGACTGCTAGGGTCCAGGATGCCTCTGAGTAGTTGCAGAATATTCCTGAAGGCAAGGGTGAGCAGCCAGAAGTCGTGGTACATGTTGGTACCTACCAATGACATAGGCAGGAGAGGTGTACCCCAAGCTACTGTGGGAAGTGAGGGAGGAGATTGCTGAACCTCTGGCAATGATCATTGCATCATCAATGGGAACGGGAGAGGTTCTGGAGGATTGGAGGGTTGCAAATGTTGTTCATTTCTTTAAGAAAGGGAGTAGAGATAACCCAGGAAATTTCGGCCAGTGAGTCTGACTTCAGTGGTGAGCAAGTTGTTGGAGAAGATCCTGAGAGGCAGGATTTATGAGCATTTGAAGAGACATAATCTGATTAGGGATAGTCAGCATGGCTTTGTCAAGGGCAGGTTGTGCCTTATGAGCCTGATTGAATTCGTTGAGGATGTAACAAAACAGATTGATGAAGGTTGAGCAGTGGATGCAGTGTATATGGATTTCAGTAAGGCACTTGATAAGGTTCTGTATGCAAGACTCATTCAGTAAGTCATGAGACATGGGATCCAAGGGGACCTTGCTTTGTGGATCCAGAATTGGCTTGCCGCAGAAGGCAAAGGGTGGTTGTTGATGGTTCATATTCTGCATGGAGGACCAGTGGTGTTCCACAGGGATCTGTTCTGAGACCCCTCCTTTTTGAGATTTTTATAAATGACCTGGATGAGGAAGTAGAAGGGTGGGTTAGTAAGTGTGCTGATGACACAAAAGTTGGGAGTGTTGTGAATAGTCTGGAAGGTTATCAGAAGTAACAGTGGGACATCAATAGGATGCAAAACTGGGCTGAGAAGTGGCAGATAGAGTTCAACCTGGATAAGTGTGAAGTGGTTCATTTTAGTATGTCAAATTTGAATATAATATAAATAGTAAGACTCTTGGCAGTATGGAGGATCAGTGAGATTTTGGGGTCCATGTCCATAGGACACTGAAAGTTGCTGCACAGGTTAACAGTGTTGTTAAGAAGGTGTCTGGTGTGTTGGCCTTCATCAACCATGGGGTCGAGTTCAAGAGCCGTGAGGACAGCTATATAGGACCCTGGTCAGATCCCACTTGGAGTACTGGGCTCAGTTCTGGTCGCCTCATTACAGGAAGGAGGTGGAAGCCATAGAAAGGGTGCAGAGGAGATTTACAAAGATGTTGCCTGGATTGGAGAGCATGCCTTATGAGAATATGTTGAGTGAACTTGGCCTTTGAGGGGTGACCTGATAGAGGTGTATAAGATGATGAAAGGCATTGATTGTGTGGATAGTCAGAGGCTTTTCCCAGGGCTGAAATGGCTAACACAAAGTGGCATAGTTTTAAGGTGCTTGGAAGTACATACAGTGTGGATGTCAGGGGTAAGTTTTTCACACAGAGTGGAATGTACTGTTGGCAACAGCGGCAGAGGTGGATACAATAGGGCTTTTAAGAGACTCTTGAATAGGTAATTGGAGTTTAAAAAAATAAAGGGCTATGTGCTAGGGAAATTTCAGGGAATTTCTAGAGTGGGTCACATTGTCGGCACAACATTGTGGGCTGAAGGGTCTGTAATATGCTGTAGATTTCTATGTAAATTTATTCTATGTTTCTATACTAATCTCAGTAACCCTAACAAACTCACTAACCTCAGAGTCAACCCCACATAAAAATCTCAGTGACAATCACATCAAACTCGATGACAATCCCACCAATCTCTGTGACATCTCACCAATCTCAGTGAATACAGCAATCTTGGAGAAAACCCCAACAACCTCAATGACAACCCCACCAATCTCTGTGACAACCATTCTGAACTCACTGACAATCCCACCAATCTCAGTGAATACAGCAATCTTTCTTAATAACCTTGTTAGTTTCCTTCTGCAGTTTCTGTGACAACCAGCCTATCTCAGGGAAAGATCCACTAATCTTCAGTTGAATTGAATTGAATTGAATGATCTTTATTGTCATTATACATAAGTACAATGAAACTCTGTTTGGCTTCCTCTCAGGCAATTAAATAAAGTGGCAGATAAAAACAAGACAGTAATAGAAAAACAGTATTAAATAGATAAGTAGCAGAAAATAAGTTGCAGCAGCACCAGAATATCACAGTAATGCACAAAGTGCCATTAGTGCAAGTATTTGAGTCCTTGTGTGTGCTCACAGTTTCAGTCATTGCTCTGTGGGAGCTGTTCTGTAGTCTATTTGTTCTGGCTTTCAGTGTCCTGAACCTTTTGCTGGATGGCGGTGAGTCAAACAGGGAGTGGCCGGGGTGGTCTCTGGTTATGCTGATTGCTTTCCTCCTGAGTCTGCTGGAATAGATGGTGTCCAGTCCTGGGAGCTCCATCTTGACAATTCACTGGGCCACCTTCACTACACGATACCGGTCTTGTCGCTCAGTGGCTGTGCAGCTGGCATATCACACTGTGGTGCTGTTGGTCAGGATGGTTTCAGTTGTGCTGCTGTAGAAGTTAAGCAACTGCTTTTGTGGGAGTTTGGCCTGTTTCAGCTTTCTAAAGAAGAGGAGTCTGTGTTGTGCCTTTTTTACAAGCAGTGAGGTGTTGATGGTCCATGTCAGCGAGGTGTTGGTGGTCCATGTCAGCGAGGTGTTGGTGGTCCATGTCAGCGAGGAGTTGGTGGTCCATGTCAGCGAGGTGTTGGTGGTCCACGTCAGTGAGGTGTTGGTGGTCCACGTCAGCGAGGTGTTGGTGGTCCACATCAGTGAGGTGTTGGTGGTCCACGTCAGCGAGGTGTTGGTGGTCCATGTCAGCGAGGTGTTGGTGGTCCATGTCAGTGAGGTGTTGGTGGTCCATGTCAGCGAGGTGTTAGTGGTCCATGTCAGCGAGGTGTTGGTGGTCCATGTCAGCGAGGTGTTGGTGGTCCATGTCAGCGAGGAGTTGGTGGTCCATGTCAGCGAGGTGTTGGTGGTCCATGTCAGTGAGGTGTTGGTGGTCCACGTCAGCGAGGTGTTGGTGGTCCACATCAGTGAGGTGTTGATGGTCCACGTCAGCGAGGTGTTGGTGGTCCATGTCAGTGAGGTGTTGGTGGTCCATGTCAGTGAGGTGTTGGTGGTCCATGTCAGCGAGGTGTTGGTGGTCCATGTCAGCGAGGTGATGATGGTCCATGTCAGCGAGGTGTTGGTGGTCCATGTCAGCGAGGTGTTGGTGATCCATGTCAGCAAGGTGTTGGTGGTCCATGTCAGCGAGGAGTTGGTGGTCCATGTCAGCTGTTCTGACAACGTAACTCCAAGGAACTTTAGGTTTTCCACACTTTCCACTACCTCTCCATGTATATGGAAGGGGGGGTGTACTCTGTCCTTTGATCTCCTGAAGTCATTGATCATCTCTTAGTGACAAACCCGCCACGCTAAGTGGCAGTCCCACCAAGATCATTGACAATCTCACCAATATCATTGACAGCCTGCCAATCTCATTGACAATCCCGCCAATCTCAGTGACAACTAGCCAATCTCAGGGAATAATCCACTAATCTTGGTGGCAATCCCACCCATCTTGGGGACAAGCCCATGATAAAACCATAAAACAAAGGAGTAGAATTAGGCCATTTGGCCCATTGAATTTCTGTTGTCATTCAATCATGGCTGATCCTTTTTTCCTCTCCTCAATCCCACTCTCCGGCCTTCTTCCCGTAACCTTGGATTCTCTGTTCAATCAAGAACCTATCAATCTTTGCCTTAAATACACCCAACGACTTGGCCTCCACAGCTGCCTGTGGCAACAAATTCCACAAATTCACCACTGTCTAGCTAAAGAAAATTTTCTGCATTTCTGTTTTAAATGGATGCCCCTCTTTCCTGAGGGTGTGCCTTCTTGTCCTAGACTCTCCCACCATGGAAAACAGCCTTTCCACATCTCCTCTGTTTAAGCCTTTCAACATTCAAAAGCTTTCAATGAGATACTCTCCACATCCTTCTAAATTCCAGTGCATACAGACCCAGAGCCATCACAACGTTTCTCGTATGATAACCCTTTCATTCCCTGAATCATCCTTGTGAACCTCCTCCGGACCATCTCCAATACCAGCACATCTTTTCTTAAATGAGGAGCCCAAAACTGTTCACAATACTCAAGGTGAGGCCTCACCAGTGCCTTATAAAACCTCACAATTACATCCCTGCTCTTGTATTCTAGACCTCTTGTAATTAATGCTGACATTGCATTTGGCTTTCTCACCTCACCTCTGACTCTGCCTGCAAATTACCCTTTAGAGTATTCTGCATAAGGACTCCAAAGTCATTTTCCATCTCAGTATTTGGATTTTCTCCCTGTTTATTTCTACTATCAAAGTGCATGACCATGCATTTTCCAATATTGTATTTCATTTGCCACTTTCCTGCCCATTATCCTAATCTGTCTAAGTCCTTCTGCATCCAACCTGTTTCCTCAACACTATCTGTCCTTCCACCAATCTTCATATCATATGCAAACTTGGAAAGACAGTCAAGTATTCCCTCATCTAAATCATTAATATACAGCATAAAAAGAAGCAGTCCCAACACTGACTCCTGCAAAACACCACTGGACACTGGCAGCCAACCAGACAAGGAACCTTTTATTCACACTTGCTGCCTCCTACCAATAAGCCAATGCTCTAACTGTGCCAGTAACCTTCCTGTAATATCATCGGCTCTTAACTTGGAAAGCAGCCTCATGTGTGGCACCTTGTCAAAGGCATTCTGAAAGTCCACATGTACAACATCTGCAGCATCCCGTTTATCTATCCTACTTGTAATCTCCTCAAAGAATTCCAGCAGGTTCATCAGGCAAGACTTTCCCCTAAGGGAATCATGCTGACTATAAGACCATAACATATAAGAGCAGAAATAGGCTATTCAGCCCATCGAGTCTGCTCCACCATTCAATCATGGGCTGATCA
Source organism: Hypanus sabinus (assembly GCF_030144855.1). NCBI lineage: Eukaryota > Metazoa > Chordata > Chondrichthyes > Myliobatiformes > Dasyatidae > Hypanus > Hypanus sabinus. Next base: position 190,839,574 of record NC_082709.1, read on the forward strand.
TGCCCTCTGGTCCTAGACTCCCCTACCATGGGATATAACTTTGCCACATCTAATCTGTTCAGGCCTTTTAACATTTGGAATTTTTCTATTAGATCCCTCCTCATTCTCCTGAACTCCTGAGAATACAGTAGAAGAGCTGCCAGATGTTCCTCATATGGTAACCCTTTCATTCCTGGAATCATTCTCGTGAATCTTCTCTGAACCCTCTCCAATGTCAGTATATCCTTTCTAAAATAAGGATCCCAAAACTGCAAACAAAACTCCAAGTGTGGTCTCACGAGTGCTTTATAAAGCCTCAACATCACATCCTTGCTCTTATATTCTTTACCTCTAGAATGAATGCCAACATTGCATTCGCCTTCTTCACCGCCAACTCAACTTGGAGGTTAACCTTTAGGGTGTCCTGCACAAGGATCTAAATAATTGTCTGTTTATTTCTTCCACCAAAGGGCATGACCTTACACTTTCCAGCATTTTATTTCATTTGCCACTTCTTTGCCCATGCCCCTAAACTATCTAAGTCTCTCTTGCAGGCTCTGTTTCTTCAACACCACCCACTCCTCAAGCTATTTTTGTATCATTGGCAAATTTAGCCACAAATCCATTAATCCCATGGTCCAAATCACTGACATACATAGTAAAAAGCAGCGATCTCAACACCAACCCCTGCTCCACTGATAACCAGCAGCTAGCCAGAATAGGATCCCTTTATTATAACCATATAACCATATAGCAATCACAGCACGGAAACAGGCCATCTCGGCCCTCCTAGTCCGTGCCGAACTCTTAACCTCACTTAGTCGCACTCAGCCCATAACCCTCCACTCCTTTCCTGTCCATATACCTATCCAATTTTACATTAAATGACACAACTGAACTGGCCTCTACTACTTCTACAGGAAGCTCATTCCACACAGCTATCACTCTCTGAGTAAAGAAATACGCCCTCGTGTTTCCCTTAAACTTCTGCCCCCTAACTCTCAAATCATGTCCTCTTGTTTGAATCTCCCCTACTCTCAATGGAAACAGCCTATTCACGTCAACTCTATCTATCCCTCTCAAAATTTTAAATACCTCGATCAAATCCCCCCTCAACCTTCTACGCTCCAATGAATAGAGACCTAACTTGTTCAACCTTTCTCTGTAACTTAAGTACTGAAACCCAGGTAACATTTTAGTAAATCTTCTCTGTACTCTCTATATTTTGTTGATATCTTTCCTATAATTCGGTGACCAGAACTGTACACAATACTCCAAATTTGGCCTTACCAATGCCTTGTACAATTTTAACATTACATCCCAACTTCTGTACTCAATGCTCTGATTTATAAAGGCCAGCATTCCAAAAGCCTTCTTCACCACCCTATCTACATGAGACTCCACCTTCAGGGAACTGTTATTCCTAGATCTCTCTGTTCCACTGCATTCCTCAATGCCCTACCATTTACTCTGTATGTTCTATTTGAATTATTCCTGCCAAAATGTAGAACCTCACACTTCTCAGCATTAAACTCCATCTGCCAACATTCAGCTCATTCTTCTAACCGGCATAAATCTCCCTGCAAGCTTTATTACCACTCTGTTTTCTGCCGATCAGCCAATGCTCCACCCATGCTAGTAACTCCCCTATAATTCCATGGGCTCTTATCTTGCTACGCAGCCTCATGTGCAGCATTTTGTCAAAGGCCTTCTGAAAATCCAAGTTCACCACATCTACTGCATCTCCTTTGTTTACCCCGCTTGTAATTTCCTCAAAAAATTGCAGAAGGTTAGTCAGACAGGATTTTCCTTTCAGGAAACCATGCTGGCTTTGACCTATCTTGTCATGTGCCTCCAGGTATTCCATAATCTTATCCCTAACAATCGATTCCAACAACTTCCCAATCACTGATGTCAGGCTAACAGGTCTATAGTTTCCTTTCTGCTGCCTCCCACACTCCTTAAATTTACAATTTTCCAGTCATCTGGTTACAATGCCAGAATCTAACGATTCTTGAAAGATCTTCATTAATGCCTTCACAATCTTTCCAGCTACTTCCTTCAGAACCTGAGGGTGCATTCCATCAGGTCCAGGAGATTTATCCACCCTCAGATCATTAAGCTTCCTGAGCACCTTCTCAGTCGTAATTTTCACTGCACAAACTCCACTTCCCTGACACTCCTGAATGTCCAGTATACTGCAGACGTCTTCCACTGTGAAGACTGATGTAAATTACACATTTGTTTCCTCTACCATCTCTGCGTCTCTCATTACAATACCTCCAGCATTATTTTCTATATCTATCCTCAACTCTCTTTTACCCTTTACATATTTAAAAAAGCTTTTAGTATCTTTTTTGATATTAGTCACCAGCTTCCTTTGATAATTCATCTTTTCCTTCCTTATGACCTTCTTAGTTTCCTTGTGAATTTTTAAAAAAGCTTCCCAATCCTCTATCCTACCACTAGCTTTGGCTTCCTTGTATGCCCTCTCTTTTACTTTTACTTTGGCTCTGACTCAATTTGTCAGCCATGGTAGTGTCCTTCTTCCATTTTAAATTTCTTCTTATTTGGAATATATCTGTCTTGCACTTCCCTTATTTTTCACAGAAACACCAACCATTGTTGTTCTGCTGTCCTTCCTGCTGGTGTCTCCTTCCAGTCAACCTTGGTCAGTTCCCCTCTCATGTCATTGTAATATCCTTTATTCCACTGAAATACAGACACAATGGAATTTAGTTTCTCCTTCTCAAATTTCAAAGTGAACTAGATCATATTGTGATCACTGTTTCCTAAGGATTCCTTAACCTTAAGTTCTCTTATCACCTCCAGATCATTGCACAACACCCAATCCAGCACAGCTGATCCCCTAGTGGGCTCAACAACAAGCTGTTCTAAGAATTCTACAAATTCTCTCTCTTGAGGTCCAGTACTGGCCTGGTTTTCCCAATCTATTTTCATTTTAAAATCCTCAATGATTATCATGACATTGCCTTTCTGACATGCCTTTTCTATCTCCTGCTGTAATTGTTATCCACATCCTGGATGCTGTTTGGAGGCCTGTATACAACTGCCCTTAGGGTACTTTTACCCTTGCCATTTCTTAACTCAACCAATAGAGACTCTACACTTTCCAATCCTATGCCATCCCTTTCTAATGATTTCATATTATTTCTTATACACAGGGCCACACCACCCCCTTTGCCTACTAACCTATCTTTCCGATACACCGTATATCCTTGGACGTCCAGCTCCCAATGGCAGCCATCCTTTAGCCAAGTTTCAGAGATGGCAACAACTTCATACTTGCCAATCTGTAGCTGAATTTCAAGATCATCCATTTTATTTCTTATGCTGCGTGCATTCAAATACAACACTCTCAGTCCAGTATTTGTTGCTTTCTGTTTTAACTGCACCATGCCTCTATTGCCCTGTAACACATCCCACTCACTGTGGTTATGCCTCATCTCTTGCCTGTCCTTTCTATCATCTCTGTTGCAAGCCTTCTTTGATTTATTATTGCCCATCTTGTCCTGAGTCATCAAATAAGCCATTACCTCATCCTTAATAATTTACTCTAACATCTTCCCAACCATTGAGGTCAGTCTAACTGGTCTATAATTTCCTTTCTGCTGCCTTCCTCCTTTCTTAAAGAGTGGAGCGACATTTGCAATTTTCCAGTCCTCTGCCAACATGCCAGAGTCAAATGATTTTTAAATATCATTTCTAATGCCTCCACAATCTTTATTACTACCTCTTTCAGAACTCTAGAGCGCAGTTCATCTGGTCCGGGTGACTTATGCACCCTTAGGTCTTTCAGATTTTTCAGCACCTTCTCTCTTGCAACAGTATTTGCACCCACTTCTCTACCCACGCCCTTCAACATCTGGCACACTGTCAGTGTCTTCCACAGTGATGCAAATCACTCATTGAGTTCATCAGCCACAGAAGATAGAACATAGAATAGTACAGCACATTACAGGCCCTTTGGCCCACAATGTTGTGCCGACCCTCAAACCCTGCCTCCCATATACTCCCCTATCTTAAATTCCTCCAGATACCTGTCTAGTAGTCTCTTAAACTTCACTAGTGTATCTGCCTCTACCACTGACTCAGGCAGTGCATTCCACGCACCAACTACTCTCTGAGTGAAAAACCTTCCTCTATTATCCCCCTTGAACTTCCCTCCCCTTACCTTAAAGCCATTGTCCTCTTGTACTGAGCAGCGGTGCCCTGGGGAAGAGGTGGTTGTCCACTCTGTCTATTCCTCTTAATATCTTGTACGCCTGTATCATGTCTTATGAAAGCTAACACCCCATAAGATTTCTTAACTACCCTATCTACCTGTGAAGCAACTGTGGACATGTACCCCCAGATCCCTCTGCTCCTCTACACTACCAAGTATCCTGCCATTTACTTTGTACTATGCCTTGGAGTTTGTCCTTCCAAAGTGTACCACCTCACACTTCTCCGGGTTGAACTCCATCTGCCACTTCTCAGCCCACTTCTGCATCCTATCAATGTCTCTCTGCAATCTTCAACAATCCTCTACACTATCTACAAAACCACCACCTTTGCGTCATCTGCAAACTTGCCAACCCACCCTTCTATCTCCACATCCAGGTCGTTAATAAAAATCACGAAAAGTAGAGGTCCCAGAACAGATCCTTGTGGGACACCACTAGTCACAACCCTCCAATCTGAATGTACTCCCTCCATCATGACCCACTGCCTTCTGCAGGCAAGCCAATTCTGAATCCACCTGGCCAAACTTCCCTGGATCCCATGCCTTCTGACTTTCTGAATAAGCCTACCGTGTGGAACCTTGTCAAATGCCTTACTAAAATAGATCACATCCACTGCACTACCCTCATCTATATGCCTGGTCACCTCCTCAAAGAACTCTATCAGGCTCATTAGGCATGATCTGCCCTTCTCAAAGCAATGCTGACTGTCCCTGATCAGACCATGATTCTCTAAATGCCCATAGATACTATCTCTAAGAATCTTTTCCAACAGCTTTCCCACCACAGACATAAGGCTCACTGGTCTATAATTACCCAGACTATCCCTACTACCTTTTTTGAACAAGGGGACAACATTCACCTCCCTCCAATTTTCCGGTACCGTTCCCGTGGACAACGAGGACATAAAGATCCTAGCCAGAGGCTCAGCAATCTCTTCCCTCGCCTCATGGAGCAGCCTGGGGAATATTCCCAGGAACTTATCTGTCCTAATGAGTTTTACCAACTCCAACACCTCCTCTCCCTTAATATCAACATGCTCCAGAACATCAACCTCACTCATATTGTCCTCACCATCAAGTTCCCTCTCATTGGTGAATACTGAAGAGAAGTATTCATTGAGGACCTCGCTCACTTCCACAGCATCCAAGTACATCTTCCCACCCTCATCTCTAATTGGTCCTATCTTCACTCTTGTCATCCTTTTGTCCTTCACATAATTGAAGAATACCTTGGGGTTTTCCTTTACCCTACTCTCCCAGGCCTTCTCATGCCCCCTTGCTCTTCTCAGCCCCTTCTTAAGCTCTTTTCTTGCTACCCTATATTCCTCCATAGACCCATCTGATCCTTGCTTCCTAAACCTCATGTATGCTGCCTTCTTCCACCTGACTAGATTTTCCACCTCACTTGTTACCCATGGTTCCTTCACCCTACCATTCTTTATCTTCCTCACCAGGACAAATTTATCCCTAACATCCTGCAAGACATCCCTAAACATCAACCACATGTCCATAGTACATTTCCCTGCAAAAATATCATCCCAATTCACACCCGCAAGTTCAATCTCCTTGTTATTTCCTTGTTACTTCCATCTCATTGTTATCTCTCAGGCCTCATTTTCTAGCAGTCCGATGTCCACTCTCACTTCTCCTTTATTTTTAACATACTTGAAAAAACTTTTACTATCTACTTTGATATTGTTTGCTAGCTTGCTTTCATATTTCATTTTTTCCCTCCTAATGATTCTTTTAGTTGCTGTCTGTAGGGTTTTAAAAATTTCCCGATCCTCTATCTTACCGCTAATTTTTGTTGTATGTCCTTTTTTTCACTTTTACATTAGTTTTGATTTCCCTTGTCAGCCACAATTGTCCTATTTTGTCATTTGAATATCTCTTCATCATTGGAATATTTTTGAAACCTTCATCATTTTTCCCAGAAACTCAAGCCATTGCTGGTCTGCTGTATTCCTGCCAGCAGCTCCTTCCAATTAACTTTGGCCAACTCTTCTTTCATACCACTTTAACAAAGAAACATAGAATATATACAGCACAATACAGGCCCTTCAGCCCACAAAGTTGTGCCGAGCATGTCCCTACCTTAGAAATTACTAGGCTTATACATAGCGCTCTATTTTCCTAAGCCCCATGTACCTATCCAAGAGTCTCTTAAAAGACCCTATCGTACCCGCCTGCACCACCGTTGCTGGCAGCCCATTCCATGCACTCACCACTCTCTGTGTAAACAACTTACCCCTGACATCTCCTCTGTACCTACTTCCAAGCACCTTAAACTTGTGTCTTCTTGTGGCAACCATTTCAGCCCTGGGGTAAAACCTCTGACTATCCACACGATCAACGCCTCTCATCATCTTATACACCTCTATCAGGTCACCTCTCATCCTCTGTTGCTCCAAGGAGAAAAGGCCGAGTTCACTCAACCTATTTTCATAAGGCATGCTCCCCAATTCAGGCAATATCCTTGTAAGTCTCCTCTGCACCCTTTCTATGGTTTCCACATCTTTCTTGTAGTGAGGTGACCAGAACTGAGCACAGTACTCCAAGTGGGGTCTGACCAGGGTCCTAGATAGCTGCAACATTATCTCTTGACTCCTAAATTCAATTCCACGATTGATGAAGGCCAATACACCGTACACCTTCTTAACCACAGAGTCAACCTGCACAGCTGCTTTGAGTGTCCTATGGACTCAGACCCCAAGATCCCTCTGATCCTCCACACTGCCAAGATTCTTACTATTAATACTATATTCTGCCATCATATTTGACCTACCAAAATGAACTACTTCACACTTATCTGGGTTGAACTCCATCTGCCACTTCTCAGCCCAGTTTTGCATCCTATCAATATTCTACTGAAATCTCTGACAGCCCTCCACACTATCCACAACACCCCCAACCTTTGTGTCATCAGCAAATTTACTAACCCATCTTTCCACTTCCTCATCCAGGTCACTTATTAAAACTATGAAGAGTAGGGGTCCCAGAACAGATCCCTGAGGCACACCACTGGTCCTACATCCAGAATATGATCCGTCTACTACCACTCTTTGCCTTCTGTGGGCAAGCCAATTCTGGATCCACAAAGCAATGTCTCCTTGGATCCCATGCTTCCTTACTTTCTCAATAAGCCTTGTAATTTGCTTTACTCCACTGAAATAATGCCATGTCAGACTTTACTTTCTCCCTCTCAAATTTCAAGTTGAAATCAGTCATACTGTGATCACTGATTCCTAAGGGTTATTTTACCCTAAACTCCCTAATTACCTCCAGTTCATTACTTAACATCCAATCCAGTACAACTGATCCCCAAGTAGGCTCAATGACAAACCGCTCTAAAAAGCCATGTTGCAGGCATTCAACAAACTCACTCTCTTGAGATCCATTTCCAACCTGATTTTCCCTATCAACCTGCATGTTGAAATCTCCCATGACTACCAAAACACCACCTGCCCTTTTAATACACCCTTTCTATTTCCCATTGTAATCTGTGGTCCACATCCCAGCCACATTTCCCAACACTGTAATCCATCTGTCCCTTCTTTGCCCTATCTTCCAATTTGTCTCAGTCTTGCTACAATCGTATTGCTTCCTTAGGACTACCTACCCTTCCACCTATCTTCGTATTATCAACAAACTTTCCCACAATGCCATCAATTCCATTATCCAAATCATTGTAGGTTCATAGACCATGGATTTGCACCTTGGAAAGTTTCCAGGGCGCAGGCCTGGGCAAGGATTTTATGGAAGACCGGCAGTTGCCCAAGCTGAAAGTCTCCCCTCTCCACACCACCAATGTTGTCCAAGGGAAGGGCAATAGGACCCATACAGCTCAGCACTGGTGTTGTCGCAGAGCAATGTGTGGTTAAGTGCTTTGCTCAAGGACACACACGTAGCCTCAGACAAGACTCGAACTAGTGACCTTCAGATCACTAGACGAACACCTTAACCACTTGGCCACATGCCAATACCCAAACAATATGAAAAGCCGCAATCCCGATACTGACGTTCAGGAACACCACTAGTCACCGGCAGCCAACCAGAAAACGCCCCTTTTATTCCTGGCATCCTCTGTAAGGAGTCTGTATTTCCTCCGCATAAAAAGAATGGGTTTTCCTTGGGTACTCTAGTTTCCTCTCACAATCCTAAAATGTACCAGGTAGCTTAATTGGTCATTTTAAATTGACCATGTTTGTGCCAGAAATACCAAATTAATTTTCTTCTGTCCACACACGAGCCATTTTCTGTCCATTGGCCACATGTTCATGTTCCTGTCAAAACGCCTCTTCAACACCTCAATCATATCTGGTTCTACCATTTCCCTGATCATTTAGGGAGTTGCTGGGGATGAACCACCATTTGGGGGTTCTGGGTGTGTGCTCCCAGCTCCAGGTCAGATATACCAAAGTTCAAAGTAAATTTATTATCAAAGTACATACGCGTTATCATATACAACCCTGAGATTCATTTCCTTGTGGGCATATACAGTAAGTACAAAGAAACACAATAGAATCAATGAAAGACTGCACCCATTAAGGCGGGCAAACAACCGGTGTGCAAAAGACACAAACACAAAATAAATAAGTGATAAATATCAAGAATGTGATGGGGGATGGGTTGATTGGACAGGAGAGAGTGGAGGCGGAGGAGACAGACAAGTGGGAGAGTGGAGGGTGGAGTATGAAGAGGAGTGTGGTGGACGGAGGGGAGGGGCAGGGCAGAGGATGGAGCATGGAGAATAAAGAGCGTAGGAGTGAATAGAGGGGTAAAGGGGTGGATAGAGCATAGAGGGGGTAAGTGGAGGATGGATGGGAGAAGAAAGGTGCATGAACATCCCATTTCTCTTCTCCAGTTACAAATGGTTCTGATCAAATGCTGTGACATCTCAAATGAGGTGAGACCAACTGACGTGGCAGAGCCCTGGGTGGACTGCTTGCTGCAGGAATACTTCATGCAGGTAAAGAAACCCCCGCACTAATCAAAGCCTCCAAGCCTTATCAGTAACCTCAACACTTTCAATCTGTCTCTCCCAGTCAACCCCTTGTCCAAATCTTTCTCCCTCTCCCCAATAATCCCCTTCCCCCAAAATCAGACTCATCCCAATTCATTCATCTGCCACCCACCCAGTCATTCCTCTTCACCATAAATAATCTGTCTCCTACACTCCAAATTAATCCCCCACTTGGTAACTAATAGCCATATACAATCAATCCCCTCCCTCTAAACAATTGACCTCCCATTAGTCCCTCACCTCCCACAGTGTATCGCATTTCCCTATCAATATCATGCTCCAATCAGTCTCACTTCCACAAAATCAGATCTACACATCTGACCAACCTAATCTCCTCTATCAACTCATCTTCCCCAAAACCACTCACCTCCCATACTGTCCTCTGACCCCACAGTGATCATCAGGCCATTGCCCACAATACCATCTTGTCTGGAGTAAAGGTCTTGACTTTTGACCCAAAATGTCAACTATCCATTTTCCTGCATGGATGCTGCCTGACCTGCTGAGTTCTGCTGGTATCTAACATAGAGTAACTTAAGTCATCCCCCTTTCTCCATCAAAGACTTAGAAGACCTGTATATGCTAGACTGTGAAGAGGCATGTAGCTGACATTCAGTTTGAGACCTGCTCCAGGGACTATCTGCCCTCACTTCAGACCTGTACACTGGCTCTCTGTCCCTCTCAGACATGGAGCATCAACCTACACCTTTTGCCTCTTCAAATGCTGACTGACCCACTGAGTTATTCCAGCATCTACATATCTCTCATTTTTACTGGAGAAAAGGATATGAAGGCAGTGAGTTGATCGAGGAAGTAGGATTTATTTGGAGTATGGAACTGATTTGGATGGAGGTAATCTGATTGGGGCAGGATATTGATTGGGAAATGGGGAATTATTGGGTAGTAGGGTGAGGGCGAGGGAGGTTCCTCCCCATGTAAGACCTTAAGATAAAGTAGAATTAGGCGATTCAGCCCATTGAGTTTGCTCTGTAGAATCATGGCTGATTTATTATCCTTCTCAACCCCGTTCTCCTTCCTTCTCTATGTAAACTCTTTTGCACTGCCAAATCAAGAACCTATCAACCTCCATTATAAATATACTCAAAGGCTTGGTCTTCACAGCCATCTGTAGCAATGAATTCTTAGATACATTACCCTCTGGCTAAAGAAATAACTCCTCATCTCTGTTCTAAGTGGACATCCTTCTATTCTGAGGCTGCTCCCTCTGGTCTTATATTCTCCCACTATTGGAAACATCCACAATATCCGCTCTACCTAAGCCTTTCAATATTTGGTATGTTTCAATGAGATATCTCGTGCCCTCCCCCCATTATTCTAGATTCTAATTACAGGTCCAGAGCCATCAAACACTCCTCATACATTAACTCCTTCCATTCCTAGGATTATTCTCATGAACCTTCTCTGGACCCTTTTCCAATTCCAGCACATTTTCACTTAGATATGGGACCCAAAACTCCTCACAGTACTTGCTGATGTGGTCTGACCAGTGCCTCATAAAATTTTGACCATCTGCCCCATCTTCTTCCTCTACCGTGTTCCAGCTGCCCATCATCCTCCTTGCCTACAATCAGAATTAGGTTTAATGTCAGCCATATTTGTATATGTGAAATTTGTTGTCTTTGAGGCAGTAGTACAATGCAATGTATAATAATAGTGAAAAAGTGAAATAAAGTATGTATAAATACATATTAAATAGTTAAATTAAGTAAGTATTGCAAAACTTAAAATTAAAAAGTAATGAGGTAGTGTTCACGGGTTCAATGTCCATTCAGAAATTGGATGGCAGAGGGGAAGAAGCTATTCCTGAATGGTTGAGTGTGTACCTTCTCCCTGATGGTAACAATGAGAACAAGGCATGTCCTGGGTGATGGGGGTCCTTAATGATGAATGCCACCTTTTTGAGGCGTTGCTCTTTGAAGATGTTGTGGATACTATGGAGGGTAGTGCCTATGATGGAGTTGACTTATGTTTATAACTCTGTGCAGCTTATTTCGATCCTGTACACCACCCCCCCCCCATACCAGATGGTGATGCAGCCAGTTTAGAATACTCTCCACGATACATCTGTAGAAATTTGCAAGACATACCAAATCTCCTCACACTCCTAATAAGTTATGGCTGCTATCATATCTTCTTTGTAGCCATATTGATATGTTGGGTCCAAGATAGATATAACCATATAACAATTACAGCATGGAAACAGGCCATCTCGGCCCTTCTAGGGCCATGCCAACGCTTACACTTACCTAGTCCCACTGGCCCACACTCAGCTTATAACCCTCCATTCCTTTCCTATCCATATACCTATCCAATTTTACTTTAAATGACAATACTGAACCTGCCTGTACCACTTCAACTGGAAGATCATTCCACACAGCTACCACCCTCTGAGTAAAGAAATTCCCCCTCGTGTTTCCCTTAAACTTTTGCCCCCTAACTCTCAAATCATGTCCTCTTGTTTGAATCTCCCCTACTCTCAATGGAAAAAGCCTATCCATGCCAACTCGATCTATCCCCCTCTATCAAGTCCCCCCCTCAACCTTCTACGCTCCAAAGAATAAAGACCTAACTTGTTCAACCTTTCCCTGTAACTTAGGTGCTGAAATCCAGGTAACATTTTAGTAAATCTTCTCGGTACTCTCTATATTTTGTTGATATCTTTCCTATAATTCGGTGACCAGAACTGTACACAATACTCCAAATTTGGCCTTACCAATGCCTTGTACAATTTTAACATTACATCTCAACTCCTATACTCAATGCTCTGATTTATAAAGGCCAGCATACCAAAAGCTTTCTTCACCACCCTATCCACATGAGATTCCACTTTCAGGGAACTATGCACCATTATTCCTAGATCTCTCTGTTCTACTGCATTCTTCAATGCCCCATCATTTACCATGTATGTCCTATTTGGATTATTCCTACCAAAATGTAGTACCTCACACTTAAACAGCATTAAACTCCATCTGCAATCGTTCAGCCCACTCTTCTAACTGGCCTAAATCTCTCTGTAAGCTACTTCATTATCCACAACACCTCCTACCTTAGTATCATCTGTATACTTACTAATCCAATTTACCACCGCATCATCCAGATCATTAATGCATATGACAAACAACATTGGACCCAATACAGATCCCTGAGGCATACCACTAGTCACAAGCCTCCAACCTGACAAACAGTTATCCACCACTACTCTCTGGCAACTCCCATCCAGCCACTGTTAAATCCATTTTACTACTTCAATATTAATACCTAACAATTGAACCTTCCTAACTAACCTTCAATGCGGAACCTTGTCAAAGGCCTTACTGAAGTCCATATAGTCAACATCCACTACTTTACCCTCATCAACTTTCCTCGTAACCTCTTCAAAAAATTCAATAAGATTTGTCAAACATGACCTTCCACGTAGAAATCCATGCTGACTATTCCTAATCAGACCTTCTCTATCCAGATAATTATATATACCATCTCTTAGAATACTTTCCATTAATTTACCCACCACTGACGTCAAACTGACAGGCCTATAATTGCTAGGTTTACTCTAAGAACACTTTTTAAACAATTGGAACCACATGAGCAATATGCCAATCCTCCAGCATCATCCCCGTTTTTAATGACATTTGAAATATTTTTGTCAGAGCCCCTGCTATTTCTGCACCAACTTCCCTCAAGGTCCTAGGGAATATCCTATCAGGATCTGGAGATTTATCCAAGATCCTCATAGATCCAATAGATCCTCAGAGATATTGACACCCAAGAAGACGGGTCCTAGGGAATATCCTATCAGGATCTGGAGATTTATCCAAGATCCTCATAGATCCAATAGATCCTCAGAGATATTGACACCCAAGAAGACCATAAGACATAGGAGCAAAATTAGGTCATCTGGCCCATCAAGTCTGCTCCACCATTCAATCATGGATGATCCTATTTTTCTATCTCCTCTTGAACCCCAGTTCCCAGCCTTCTCCCCATAACCTTTGATGTCCAATCAAGAACCTATCAATCTCTGCCTTAAATACACCCAACAAGTTGGCCTCCATAGCTGCATGTGGCAATAAATTCACCACCCTTATTTCTATCACCAAAGTGCATGACCATGCATTTTCCAACATTGTATTTCATTTGCCACTTTCTTGCCCATTCTCCTAATCTGTCAAAGTCCTTTTGCATCCTACCTGTTTCTTCAACACTACCTGCCACTCCACCAATTTTCATATCATCTGCAAACTTGGCAACAAAGCCATCTATTCCATCAACAAAATCATTTATATACAGCATAAAAAGAAGTGGTCCCAACCAGATAAGGATCCTTTTATCCCACTTGCTGTCCCCAACCAATCAGCCAATGCTCTAACCATGTTAGTAACTTTCCTGTAATACCATGGACTCTTAACTTGGTGAGCAAGCTCATGCATGGCACCTTGTCAAAGGCCTTCTGAAAGTCCAAATATACAACATCTACTACATCCCCTTTATCCATCCTACTTGTAATCACCACAAAGGATTCCAACAGGTTCATAAGGCAGGATTTTCCCTGAAGGAAATCATGCCGACTTTGTACTATTTTGTCTTGTGTCACCAACTACTCCATCACCTCATCCTTCACAATTGACTCTAACATCTTCCCAACCTGAGGTCAGGCTAACTGGTCTATAATTTCCTTCCTGCTGCCTTCCTCCTTTCTTAAAGTGTGAAGTAACACTTGCAATTTTCCAGTCCTCTGGCACCATGCCAAAGTCCAATAATTTTTGAAAGATCATTTCCAATGCCACCATAATCTCTAAAGCTACCTCTTTCAGAACCCTAGGATACAGTTCATCTGATCTGGATGACTTATGTACATTTCAGTCTTTCAGCTTTTTGAGAACCTTGTCTCTTGTAACAGTAACTGTACCCACTTCTCTTCCTTCACACACTACAACATCAGGCATACTGCTAGTGTCTTCCACAGTGAAGACTCATGCAAACTACTTATTTAGTTCATCAGCCATCTTCTTGTCCCTTGTTATTATTTCTCCTGCCTCATTTTCTAGCGGTCCTATATCCACTCTCATTTCTCTTTTATTTTTAACATACTTGAAAAAGCTTTTACTATCCACTTAGATATTATTTGCTAGGTTGCTTTCATATTTCATCTTTTCCCTTCTAATAATCTTCATTGGCCTCTGTAGGTTTTAAAAAACTTTCCAATCCTCTATCTTCCCACCGTGACTCAGTTCACGGACTTGTTTCAGCCGGGAGTCCGGCCCTCCGGGATTAAGTGTCGGCTTCAGGGCCCGACCCGATCGACAACCCGGGTCCCCAGCAGTTGGAAGTGACAGCGGAGCTTCCCCCATCACTTGGCCTGACCTGGAGTGCCCAACAAATCAACCCACCAATTGATCCCCGCGGGACGCGTCCACCAACCTCAGAGCTGCCAACAACACACTGCATCAATGGAAACCTGGAAAGATGCACTCTTTACTGAGGAAGAGTGGGAAAAGAGCTGGGATCAGATTGAAGTGGGCTTTAGGGTCCCTCTGCCCACCAGCCTACTTAGCTAATGTGCAAGCCATAGAGAACAAGGTGGATGATCTTAAAGGGAGATTCACCTACTGCACGGAGATGCAGAACTGCTGTGTATTCTATTTTGCCAAGACCTGGCTCTCCCCTGACACCCCCCACTGTGCCATCCAACCAGAGGGATTTTCGATCCATCAGATGGACCGCACGGCGTCTTCGGGCAAGACGAAGGGAGGTGGTGTCTGCCTACTGATCAACACTGCGTGGTGCTCGGACACAGTGGCACTGATAAGCTCCTGCAGTCCGAACCTGGAACATCTGTCAGTGAAGTGTCATCCCTATTATCTGCCACGGGAATTCACCTCAGTCATACTGACAGCGGTCTACATTCCCCCCAGACAGACGTGGAGTGTGCTGTGAAATACACTGTATGTCAATATAAGTGAACTTGAGACCAGGTATCCGGAGGCTTTTCTCATTATAGCCGGGGACTTTAACCAGGCCAACCTCAGAAAAGTGCTGCCAAATTTATACCAACATGTCTCCTTCTCCACTCAAGGCCCGAATATACTTGACCACTGCTACACAGCAGTCAAGGATGCCTACCATTCCGTCCCATGACCTCACTTCGGAAAATCAGACCATCAGGCCGTACTCCTCCTCCCGGCTTACAAACAGAAACTGAAGCAGGAGGTCACGGTGTCAAAAGTGGAGTCGCGTTGGACAGAGGAAACGGATGAGGTCCTCCGTGACTGCTTTGAGTGGGTGGACTGGTTAGTATTCAAGGACTCAGCAGCTAACCTTGATGAGTATGCCTCAGCTGTCACGGACTTTATCTGGAAATGCACAGAGGACTGTGTGTCTCGAAAGACAATCTGGGTATTTCCTAACTATATTAACTAATTGAAGAATTTTATCCCAATTCTCAATAGGAGTAATAAGGTTAAGCTCTCTTTCCCAATCATTTTTTTGTCTTATAAAGGGGCTCTGAACGTATCTTCATAATTATATTATAAAGTTTTGATATAAGCCCTTTCTGAAAAGGGTTTAGTTCAAACAAATTCTCCAAAATGCCTGAAGACACAAAATTTGAAAAAGTAGGAAGTACAGTATTTAGTATGCAGGGATAGGGCTCCTCTTGTCCTCACATACCACACCACCAGCCTCCATGTCCAGTACATAATTCTCTGCAACTTCTGCCATCTCCTACAGGATCCCACCAACAAGCAGATCTTTTTATATTTATTAGATAATTGCTCAAAAGACATAAAACAATTATCCAAAAATAAATCAGAAAATCGTAGTAATCCTTTAGTCTTCCAAGCCGAATAAGCTTGGTCTATAATTGAAGGGTGGAAAAAACAATTGGATACAATAGGAAGATGCCATCCCTCTGGCATTACATTCCTCCTTAGAACACCTGGAAATAAAATCTCATATGTAAGGCTCCTTTTCATTGACTACAGCTCTGCCTTTAATACCATTATTCCAAATAAACTGATTCCTAAGCTCCAGAACCTGGGTCTTAGCACTCAGATCTGCAGCTGTATCTTCAACTTCCTCACAGGCAGGAACAGGCTGTAAAAATAGGGGACAAGCTCTCCTCTACAATCATTCTGAGCACTGGTGCCCCACAAGTCTGTGTACTCAGCTCCCTGCTCTACTCACTGTACACCCATGATTGTGTAGCCAAGTTCCCAATGAACTCAATATATAAGTTTGCTGATGACACCACAATTGTAGGCCGTATCTTGGGTAATGATGAGTCTGAGTACAGAGAGGAAATTAATAACCTAGTGGCATGGTGCAAAGATAATAACCTATCCCTCAACATCAGCAAGATGAAGGAATTGGTTGTCAACTTCAGAAGGAGTAGCAGACCGCACAACCCCAACTACATCGGTGGTGCGCAGGTGGAACAGGTCAAAAGCTTTAAGTTCCTTGGGGTGAATATCACAAATGACCTGACTTATAGACAATAGACAATAGGTGCAGAAGTAGACCATTCGGCCCCTCGAGTCTGCACTGCCATTCTGAGATCATGGCTGATCATTCACTATCAATACCCAGTCCCTGCCTTGTCCCCATATCCCTTGATTCCCCTATCCATCAGATATCTATCCAGCTCCTTCTTGAAAGCATCCAGAGAACTGGCCTCCACCGTCTTCCGAGGCAGTGCATTCCACATCTCCACAACTCTCTGGGAGAAGAAGCTCTTCCTCAACTCTGTTTTAAATAACTGACCTCTTATTCTCAATCCATGCCCTCTGGTACTGGACTCTCCCAACATCTGGAACATATTACCTGCCTCAATCCTATCAAATCCTTTAATTATCTTAAACGTTTCAATCAGATCCCCTCTCAATCTCCTCAATTCCAGTGTGTACAAGCCCAATCTCTCCAATCTCTCTGCATAAGACAGCCCTGCCATCCCAGGAATCAACCTAGTGAATCTACGCTGCACTTCCTCAATTGCCAGAATGTCCTTCCTTAAACCTGGAGACCAAAACTGTACACAATATTCCAGGTGTGGTCTCACCAGGGCCCTGTACAAATGCAAAAGGACATCCTTGCTCTTGTATTCAATTCCCCTTGTAACAAAGGCCAACATTCCATTTGCCCTCTTCACTGCCTGTTGCACTTGCTCATTCACCTTCATTGACTGGTGAACTAGGACTCCTAGGTCTCTTTGCATTTCTCCCTTACCTAACTCAACACCGTTCAGACAATACTCTGCCCTCTTGTTCCTGCTTCCAAAGTGGATAACTTCACATTTATTCACATTGAATGACATCTGCCAAGTATCTGCCCACTCACTCAGCCTATCCAAGTCTCCCTGTATTCTCCTAACGTCCTCTTCGCATGTCACACTGCCACCCAGTTTAGTATCGTCAGCAAACTTGCTGATATAGTTTTCAGTGCCCTCATCTAAATCATTGATTTAGACTTGGTTTGACTTGGTCTAACCAAGCAGAGTCCACTGCCAAGAAGGCCCACCAGTGCCTTTACTTCCTGAGAAAGCTGAAGAAATTTGGCCTGTCCCCTAAAACCCTCACTAATTTTTATAGATGCACCATAGAAAGCATTCTTCTAGGGTGCATCACAACCTGGTATGGAAGTTGTCCTGTCCAAGACAGGAAGAAGCTGCAGAAGATTGTGAACATAGCCCAGCACATCACACAAACCAATCTTCCATCCTTGGACTCACTTTACACCACATGCTATCGAAGCAGTGCTGCCAGGATAATCAAGGACATGACCCACCCAGCCAACATACTTTTTGTCCCTCTTCCGTCTGGGAGAAGGTTCAGGAGCTTGAAGATTCATATGGCCAGATTTGGGAACAGCTTCTTTCCAACTGTGATAAGACTGCTGAAGGGATCCTGACCCGGATCTGAAACATACCTTCCATACATCTGGACCTGACTTGGACTACCTTACTTCCCCTTTTCTATTTTTTAATTATGATTTATAAATTAAATTTTTATTATATTTGCTTCGATTTGTACTCCAGGGAGTGCAAAGCACAGAATCAAATATCACTGTGATGATTGTACACTCTAGTATCAATTATTTGGTGACAATAAAGTAAAGTAAAAAAAATATCTTTTTGCTTTGTTGTGTGCCTTTTCTTTTGGTTTTACAATAGCTTTGAAATCCTTTGTCAGCCACAGTTATACTATTTTACCATTTGAGTATTTCTTCATTTTTGGAATACACATGTCCTGCACCCTCCTCATTTTTCCTAGAAACTCACGCCATTGCTGCTCTGCTGACTTCCCTGCCAGCAACTCCTTCCAATTTACTTTGTCCATCAGACTTTACTTTCTCCCTCTCAAATTTCAAGTTGAACGCATTCATATTCTGATCACAGGTTCCTAAGGGTTCTTTTACCTTAAGCTCCCTAGTTGCCTCTAGTTCATTACATAACACCCAATCCAGCCAGTATAGCTGATCTCCGAGTAGACTCAATGATAAACTGCTCTTAAAAGCTGTCTCTTAGGTATTCATCAAACTCACTGTCTTCAGATCCATTACCAACCTGATTTTCCCAATCGACCTGCATGTTAAAAGTTCCTATAACTACCATGACATTACCCTTTTGACTTGTCTTTTCTATTTCCTTTTGTAATTTGGTCCACCTCCCAACCACTGTTGGGAGGCCTGTATATAACTGCCATCAGGGTCCTTTTACCCTTGCAGTTTCTTAACTCAACCCATAAGGATTCAACGTCTTCTGATCCTATGTCACATCTTTCTACTGACTTGATGCCATTCTTTACCAGTAGAGCCACACCACCCCTCTGCCAACCTTCCTATCCCTCTGTTACAACATGTAACCTTGGACAATCAGTTGCCAACCACAACCATCTTTCAACCACGATTCAGTGATGGCCACAACATCATACCAGGCAATCTGTAATATTGCAACAAGATCATCCACCTTATTTCTTATACTACATACATTTAGATGCAACACCTTGAGTACTGTATTTGCTATCCTTTCTGATTCTGCATCCCTAATGTAACGATACTCACCCTGTTAGCTGCAACTAAGTCCCATCACCCGCCTGCCCTTCCTGACAATCTGACTGCATGCTATCTTTATTTTTTTACCATCTGTCTTATCCTGAGTCCTATCACTCTGGTTCCCACACCACTGCCAAGTTAATTTAAACCCTCCCCAACAGCTTTACAAAACCTGCCTGGAAGAATATTGGTCCCCTTCAGATTCAGGAGCAACCCCTCACTTTTGAACGGGTCATACCTCCTCCAGAGAGATCCCAATAATCCAAGAAGCTGAAGCCCTGCCTCCTGCACCAGCTTCTCAGCCACACATTTATCATCCTGTTTCTACCCTCACTGGCACATGGCACAAGCAACAATTCAGAAATTATTACCTGGGAGGTCCTGCTTCTCGGCTTTCTACCAAGCTCTCTAAATTTTCCTTTCAGGACCTCATTGCTTTTCCTTCCTAAGTCACTGGTACAAATACATACCAAGACATCTGGCTGCTCCCCCTCCCTCTCCAAAATGTTGTGGAAGCAATCTGAGACATCCCTGACCCTGGTACCCGGGAGGCAGCGTGCCATCTGGGTGTCCTGTTCACATACACAGAATCTCCTGTGTGTTTCCCTCACTATCGAGCCCCCTATCACTACTCTTCCTTTCTTCTCCCTCTTTCCCTCCTGCACCACGGACCCATGCTCAGTGCCTGTAACCCGGTCTCCATGGCATTCTACCGGGAGATCATCACCCACAAAAGTATCCAAAACGGTCCACAAAAAGATCCACAAACCTGCCTGTCCAGCTTGCTCCTGCCCCACTGAACTCATTTCTGCATACCTTGACACTGTCTTATCCCCCCTTGTTCAATCTCTCCCCACCTATGTTCGTGACACTTCTCATGCTTTGAATTTTTTCAATGATTTTAAGTTCCCTGGCCCCTACCATCTTATTTTCACCATGGACGTCCAGTCCCTTTATACCCCCATCCCACACCAAGATGGTCTCGAAGCTCTTCACTTTTTTTTGGATTCCAGACCTGACCAATTCCCTTCTACCACCACTCTCCTCCGTCTAGCAGAATTAGTTCTTACTCTCAATAATTTCTCCTTTGGCTCCTCCCACTTCCTCCAAACCAAGGGTGTAGCCATGGGCACTCGTATGAGTCCCAGTTATGCCTGCCTTTTTGTTGGCTTTGTGGAACAGTCCATGTTCCAAGTCTATATGGGTATCCGCTCCCCTCTTTTCCTTTGCTACATTGACGACTGCATTGGCGCTGCCTCCTGCACGCATGCTAAGCTCGTCGACTTCGTTAACTTTGCCTCCAACTTTCACCCTGCCCTCAAATTTACCTGGTCCATTTCCGACACCTCCCTCCCCTTTCTTGATCTTTCTGTCTCTAACTTCCGTTAATGCCCCTCCTCCCCTTCTTACCTCATCCCTGACATATTTAGTTGTTTGTTTTTTTTCTCTCTCTCTCTGCTCATCACTCTGCCTGTTCTCCATCTCCCTCTGGTGCTTCCCCCCCCCCCTTTCTTTCTCCCAAGGCCTCCCGTCCCATGATCCTTTCCCTTCTCCAGCTCTGTATCACTTTTGCCAATCACCTTTCCAGTTCTTAGCTTCATCCCACCCCCTCCGGTCTTCTCCTATCATTTCGCATTTCCCCCTCCCCCCAGTACTTTTAAATCTCTTACTATCTTTTCTTTCAGTTAGTCCTGACGAAGGGTCTCGGCCCGAAACATCGACAGTGCTTCTCCCTATAGATGCTGCCTGGCCTTCTGTGTTCCACCAGCATTTTGTGTGTGTTGTTTGAATTTCCAGCATCTGCAGATTTCCTCGTGTTTACCCAAAATGGTATACTTGTTATTGACAGGAATGGCCACAGGGCTGCTCTGCTCTATGATGCACCATCAATAACTCACACTGAGACGTAAGGCGAGATATCGGCTTTTATTGACTGGAAGAAGGAACCAGGAGTGAGTGTCTATCATACAATGTCCTGGAGACTGAGGCCGAGCGTCAGGCCTCAGATCTCCTTTATACAGGGGCCTGTGGGAGGAGCCACAGGAGCAGTCAGCAGGGGGCGTGTCCAGACAGGCACATAGTTCACCACACTCTGTCTGTTCACATTTCCATTTCTCCTGACAGTCACCCAGCTACTTGCTTTCTGCAACTTCGGGGTGACTACTTCCTTGTAACTCTGATCAATTATATCCTCACTGTCCCGTTCAAGCCGAAGGTCCTCCAGTTGCTGCTCCAGATCCCTAACACGGTCTTCAACAAACTGCAACCGGATGCACTTCACACTGGTATACTTCCCCAGGGAGACTCTGGGTCTCCCAAGACTCCAACATCCGGCACAAAGAAAACACCATGGCCATTTAAATGGTACAGTAAGAGAGGAAAAAAAACAAAAAGGAAACCTTAACAGACACTTTACACAGAGCCAAAGCCTCTTTGAGCCAAAGACTGTCATTTCTCCTCTCGCCACTGATCTATCCCCGACAATGGCCGCTCTGCTTTTCCTTTCTGTACTTTTATTTAGTTTGTAAAGCTCTGTTGATGCTGCTAATAGGCCACGTACAAAGGACAAATGCTCTCGTAGCTCCCTTTTTAAATAACTGCTGCCGATCTGTGAGAAATCCCTCTTGATGGAGCTCTGTTGATGCCGATGATAGGCCACATACAAGGATTTGAAAATGCTCACTTTTTCCACTTCTGATCCCTCTATGAGGACTGGTTTGTGTTCCCTCACTTCCCTTTCTGAAGATCACAATCATTTCTTTGGTCTCTCTGACACTGAGTTCAAAGTTGTTGTTGCAACTTCTCTCAACTAGTGATAAATCTCACTCCTGTATGCCCTCTTGTCACCATCTGAAATTTTTGCTAACAGTTGTATTGCCAGAATTATAGATGGCATTTGAGCTACGCCTAGCCACACAGTCATGGCTGGACAGAGAGTAGAGCAGTGGGCAAAGCACACACCCCTGAGGTATGCCAGCATTGAGTGTCAGCGATGTGGAGATGTTATTTCAGATGTGCACAGATTATGGTCTTCTAGTGAGGAAGTCAGAGATACAATTGAGGGGGAGATACAGAGGCCCAGGTTTTGGGGCTTTTCAATCAGAACTGTAGGAATGATCCTGTTTAACACTCAGCTGTAACCAATAAACAGCATCCTGCTGTATTGTCCAGGTGATTCAAAGTCGTGCGAAGAGCCACTGAGATCACATCCACCATAGATCTATCGTGGTGATAGGCCAATTGCATTGGGTCCAGGTCCTTCTAGCCATGACCAACCTCTCACAGCACTTCATCACTGTAGATGTGAACATTATTACTCCCACCACACAACTCTCCCGACCCCCGTCGCTTCATACACCCAATTTGCTTTCTTTCCTGTTCCCTCTCAGACCCAAAATACAATGTACAACCTTTGCTTCCACAGATACTGTATGACCAATCAAGATCTTCCAGTGTTCTGTTGTTCCTTTTCTCCAAATACTCACACTCCCCTTTCTCATAGCAAATCCAGCTGCCCAGGCAACCATGGGATCTCCAGAGACCCTAATAACTCCTTATTCCCCCAATCAATTCCCCTACAACTAATCACAAAGAAGAGAAAATCTGCAGATGCTGCAAATCCAAGCAACATACACAAAATGCTAGAAGAACTCGGCAGGCCAGGCAGCATCTTTGGAAAAGAGTCAACATTTTGGACCAAGACCCTTCAGCAGGCCTTGAGAAAAAATGTTGAGGAGTAGAGTTAAAAAGTAGTGAGAAGGAAGGAAGAAAAACAAGGTGATAGGTGAAACTGGGAAGGGGAGGGATGAAGCACAAGGTGTTAGGTGAAACTGGGAGGGGGAGAGGTGAAGTAAAGAGCTGGGAAATTGATGGTGAAAGAGATACAGGACTGAAGATGGGGAAATCTAATAGGAGAGGATAGAAAGCCATGGAAGAAAGAAGGGGGAGAAGCACCTGAGGGAGGTGATGGGAGGCAAGGCATTGAGATGAAAGAAGGAAAATGAGATGGATATGGTGAAGGAGAAAGAGGGAGAGTGAGTATTACTGGAAGTTTGAGAAATCTATTCTCATGCTACCCAGACGGAATATAAGGTGTTTCTCCTCCAACCTGAGTGTGGTCTCATCATGTGAGTGGAGGAGGCCAAGAATAGACATATCGAAAAGGAAATGAGAAGTGGAATTAAAATGGGTGGCCACTGGGAGATCCCGCATTTTCTGGCAGATGGAGAGTAGGTGCTCGGTGAAGCAGTCTCCCGGCTATACAGGAGGCTGCACCGGGAGCACCGCACACAGTAAATGACACCAACAGACTCACAGGTGAAGTGTCACCTCACCTGGAAGGACTGTTTAGGGCCCTGAATGGCATTGAGGGAGGAGGTGTAGGGGCAGGTGCAGCACTTGTTCCATTTGCAAGGATAAGAGCCATTGGGAGATCGGGGGAGGGAAAAATGGACAAGGGAATTGTGTATGGAGCGATCTCTGTGGAAAGCAGGAAGTGGGGGTGGTGGAAAAGATCTGCTTGTTGGTGGGATCCCGTAGAAGATGGCGGAAGTTGCAGAGAATTCCATGATGGACGTGGAGGCTGGTGGTGTGGTATGTGAGGACAAGAGGAGCCCTATCTCTGGTGGGGTGGCAGGAGGATGGGGCAAGAGCAAATGTGCATGAAATTGAAGAGATGTGGTTGAGGGCATCGTTGATGGTGAAGGAAGGGAAGTCCCTTTCTTTGAAGGAGGAGGACATCTCCTTCATTCTGGAATGAAAAGCCTCATCCTGAGAGCAGATGCAGTGGAAACAGAGGAATTGAGGGAAGGGGATGGCATTTTTACAAGCCTGTGGGTTTATTATAGACATCAATTGATAAGCTGCCTCCAGAGATAGAGACAGAGAGATTGAGAAAGGGGAGGGAGGTATTGAAAATGGAAATAGCTTACACTGCTAGACGTCCCCCACTTTTCCTACACTACATTTTCCTACACTACGTGGCTGCTTCCTGCACCCATGTGGAACTTGTCAACTTCACCCCTTTGCTTCCAACTTCCACCCTGCCCTCAAATTTACCTGTTCCATTTCTGAAACCTCCCTCCCCTTTCTCAATCTCTCTATCTCTATCTCTGAGGACAGCTTATCTACTGATGCCTATTATAACACAGACTCTCATAGCTCCCTATACCTCCTCCCATCCTCTTGCTTGTAAAAATGCTATCCCCTTCTCTCAATTTCTCCATCTCCAGTGCATCTGCTCTCAGGGTGAGGCTTTTAATTCCAAAACAAAGGAGATATCCTCCTCCTTCAAAGAAAGGGACTACTCTTCCTCCACCATCAATGATGCCCTCAACCACATCTCTTCAATTTCACGCACATCTGCTCTTATCCCATCCTCCTGCCACCCCACCATGGGTTAGGGCTCCTCTTGTCCTCACTTACCAAACCACCAGCCTCCACATCCAGTACATAATTCTCTGCAACTTCTGCCATCTCCTACGGGATCCCACCAACAAGCAGATCTTTTCCACCCCCTTCCCTTTCTGCTTTCTGCAAAGATCGCTCCATACACAACTCCCTTGTATATATGTCCCTCCCCCTGATCCCCCAATGGCTCTTATCCCTGCAAGCGGAACAAGTGCTACACCTGACCCTACACCTCCTCCCTCACGACCATTCAGGGCCCCAAACAGTCCTTCCAGGTGAGGTGACACTTTACCTGTGAATATGTTGGAGTCATATACTGTGTTTGGTGCTCCCAGTGTGACCTCCTATACATCACGAGACCCAACATTGACTGGAAGACCACTTCGCTGAGCATCTACACTCCAAATGCCAGAACAAGTGGGATCTCCCAGTGGCCACCTATTTTAATTCCACTTCCCATTTCCATTCTGATATGTCTATCCATGGCCTCCTTCACTGTCATGATTAGGCTACACTCAGGTTGGAGGAACAACACCTTATATTTCATCTGGATAGCCTCCAACCTGATAGCATGAACATTGATTTCTCAAACTTCCAGTAATGGCCCCCCACTTCACCATTCACCATACCTTTTTCTGTTCTCTCTGATTGGACTGCCTCTTCTCCAGCTATGAATCTCTTACACTAATCAACTTCCCAGTTCGGTTTCCCTATCACCTTGTGTTTCTCACCCCCACTCCCCACCTTTTAAGTCTACTCCTCATCTTTTTTCTCCAGTCCTGCTGAAGGGTCTCAGTCTGAAACGTTGACTATAATCATTTCCATAGATGCTGCCAAGTTCCTCCAGATTTTTGAGTGTTACCGCCACAAATAATGGTCCATTCACTCCTCATCCAATCAATCTGTTCCCCAAAATAAATATTGCTTGCATGCATTAATCACTCTCTCCAAATCAAAATCCTTCCCAAAATCCAACCACTTCCATTGATTATTCATGCCTTCCCCAAATCCCTCCTTCTCCCCCCCCCCCCACAGATCCCTTTCAATCCAAATGTCCTGACTCCTTCTGGAACTGTTCCATTGCAGAGTGATCGGGAGAAAGCCGAGGGTCTCCCTGTTGCACCATTCATGGACAGAGACAAGGTGACCAAAGCCACGGCACAGATCGGCTTCATCAACTTCGTACTGATCCCACTGTTTGAGACGGTGATGAAAGTAAGTGAACCAATTGGTTATGAAGACAAATGTGTATATACACACACACACACGCGCACACACTCACAGGTCATGTAGGCAAATGTGTACACACACACACACACACACACACACACACACGTGCACTGGTCGTGTAGGCAAATGTGTGTATATACACACACACACAGAGGTCGCATAGACATATGTGTATACACACACACACACGCATACACTCACAGATCATGTAGGCAAATGTGTATACACACACACACACACACAAACATGGGTCTCACACACACACACACACACACACACACACACACACACACACACACATGTCATCAGCACAGCAGCTGGCCATTCACACCCTCAAGCTTATAAAGGTTTCAAACGTACATTTAATATCAGAGAAATGTGCACAATATCAATTGTGGAATTCTTTTTCTTTGCAACCATCCATGAAAACAGAGGAGTGTCCCAAAGAATGAATGACAGTTAAATGTTGGAACCCCCAAAGCCCCCCACCCACACACAAGCAGCAAAGCAATGATTCCCCCCTCCCCAACAACCACAAAGAAAATAACGGCACCCACCACTGAGCACTCAAGTGTGCAGCAAAGACGCAGACTTGCAGTACCCCAAAGACTACTCGTTCACCCGGTATTCGACATATTGCAGGCTCTCTCTTTCTCTCTCTAATAAAGGAGAAAGAGATGTCTCTGTTTCACAGCGAGAGGGGAGACATAACAAACAACTTGCCAATTTGTGGTTTTAAAAGTCTGTTGTGTCACTTTTTCTGAGCTCTGTGCCCAAAGATCTCGGGTGTTTGGGCACACAGCCAGAGATCTTCCATCTCCCATGACACACCGATTTCCGGTCCGTTTGTCCCCAGAGCCACAAGATCCCGGAACTCCAAAAGTGAGCTAATCTCTTAGGCCACATCTTTGACATATCAAATAATGGCCAGTCATCAGACCCCAAGAGCAGGTCCCATTTCTGCAAGGAACCAAAATCAGCATGTAACTCCAGGTCAGAGTCATCAAAATAACGCTGAAAGGGAAAAATAGAGATATTAAAGATGGAAATAGAGTTGTTTCTGAAGATGCAAGCAAAGGAGTCGCCGTTAGGTGCCATTGTCTCCTCCTAAACTCCTCGTACAACTCCAGTTAATGAGATCATTGTCTCCTCCTAAACTCCTCGTACAACTCCAGTTAATAAGATCGTTGTCTCCTCCTAAACTCCTCGTACAACTCCAGTTAATGAAATCATGGATTGTTGATCATCTGTATCAGCAATGCTTCCGTGCTCCAGAAAATGGAGACTCAAAAAAGCGTTTGATCGGGTCGAATGGAAATATTCATTTAATGTTTTAGAGAAATTTGGTTTTGGTGTTAATTTTAATAATTGGATTAGAATGATATATAAAACTCCTATCACTACTGTTATTACCAATAACTGTAGATCCCCTTTTTTTCAGCTTTCACGGTGGACAAGGCAAGGTTGTCCAGTGAGCCCTTTGTTATTTAACTTAGTATTAGAACCTCTTGCTATTGCTCTCTGTGAAATTGAAGATATTCATGGGATTCTTGTGAATGAGACCATTCATAAGATTTTTCTGTACGCTGACGACTTACTAGTTTATATTTCTAATCCCAAGGAATCTAGCCCTGCCTTGCTAAAATTATTTAATGAATTTGGAGATTTTTCAGGCCAATTTGGGTAGACCTGGAGCTGAAAGCTGTGAAACAGTTTTATTTAACCTTGTTATTTGGAGCTGCCTTACCTGTACAATTAGCTAAAGTTGCTAAGTTAAATTTAAAGCCTGTGATTAAGCATTCTTTACAAATTTGGCTCCAGTTTTGTAATTTTTTTAACCTTAAAAATTTAAACTTCTTAGTTTAATTTATCGAAATTACTTTTTTAAAGCCTTCACTGAGTGATCCAATTTTTTTACTTTGGAAGAATAAAGGCATTAATTCTTTCTTGGATTTATTTAAAGAAGATAGACTGATGTCTTTTGAGCAATTAATTGATAAATATTCACTTTCATACTCAACTTTTTACAATACCTTCAAGTTAGATATTATTACAAGTATGAACCCTTTGATGAAGGGTTCCACTGGAAGAATTTATAATTTACTATTACAATGGGATAAGCGTCCTTTATTTAAGATTAAACAAGATTGGGAAAAGGAACTTAATTTGATATTTGTGGTGGAGGACTGGATGCGGATTCTGAAGTTGGTTAACTCTTCTTCAATCTGCGCTAGTCATTCACTGATTCAATTCAAAATTGCACACTGTTACTACTTGATGAAGGAGAGATTGTCTAAAATATTTCCTAATGTTGAAAGTTATTGTGATAGATGTAAAACTGAGACAGCTACCTTGGCACATATGTTTTGCTCTTGTTCTAT
The DNA here is from genome assembly GCF_030144855.1 of Hypanus sabinus. Classification (NCBI taxonomy): domain Eukaryota; kingdom Metazoa; phylum Chordata; class Chondrichthyes; order Myliobatiformes; family Dasyatidae; genus Hypanus; species Hypanus sabinus. The sequence continues at coordinate 190,867,907 of NC_082709.1, forward strand.
ATTGGAACAGTTCTGGAAGTCAGTTTTTTCTACAATTTCTAAAGCACTAAATATTAATTTACAACCTAACAAATTAACTGTGCTTTCTGGAATAATTACTCAAAATATCCACGGTTTCCTTTGTCTGACCAACACGTTATTTCATTTGTCATATTGACAGCTAGGAGGGCCATTCTGTTGAAGAGGAAGGATGCGTCAGCTCCCATGTTGTCACAATGGTTCTCTCAAATGATGCTATCTCTTAGTTTGGAGAAAATTAGAAGTCGAACCTTTGAACCTATGTTTGATTTTGAGATAAGATGGGGTTCATATGCTTCCTATTATCATTTGAGTTAATTGATAGATTTCCTTCATGATCTAATTGTAAATTTTTGTATTTTTTTTTGCTGGTGGTTTGATGTTTATCTTTTTTTAGAAGCTTTTTGTATGACGCATGGCTCGGAGGTTGAACACCCAATGGGATTTTTTTCATTTTCTTTTCCTTTAGTAGGGTTTTTTTTCTTCTTTTTGTCACAAAAAAGTTTTCAATCTTTTAATGTGAATGTCTTTTTTTTTCTTTGAAGCATTGTAAGCAATGTTTACTTTGATGTACTCTTGTTAATTTTGGATTGATAATAAAAAGGTTTGAAAAGAAAGAAAGAAAGTGGACACCCCACAACTCTCGCTCAGAGTCTCCACTTGCTGGCTGAAGAATCTTATTATTCTCAGTCCTAAATGGTTGACCTTTTGAGTCTGTGTTTCCTGACTCCTGACATCCTAGTGAGGGGAAGCACCCTTCAACTATTCTGCTAAGCCAGAGATCACCATTTGCTAGAAACCTCCAAATGCCTGTCAGTCCCTGGAACCCTGTGACTGTACTGAGATCACTGTTCATTCCTCTAAATTCATCAGCAAAGGCCCCATCTGATTAAGCTCTCTTATGGCAAATGCTGCTTCACCAGGGACCCATGTCATGTCTCTTCTTGTGCCCTCAAACTTTGTAAAAGTTTGAAATGCGGAAGGCCTCCCCAGTACAACAGATTGAGGTCCTGACCCTCACAAACGACCAGTGGACAGAGGTGGTGCTGCCCCTCATCCAAGGCCCAGTGGAAAGAGAAAGGCCCTGATCCTCACCCAAGGCTTGGCAGACAGTGCAAAGCCCTGACCCTTGCCCAAGACTGGTGGACAGTGCAAGACCCTGACCTGCACCAAAGGCCTGGCGGACATAGCAAGGCCCCGACCACCAGCCAAGGCCCGGCGGACAAAGCGCGACCCTGATCCTCACCCAAGGTCTGATGAAAAGAGCAAGCGCTTGACCCTTACCTTGGGTCCAATGGTCTGATTTCATTGATTCTCACCCAATACTAATAGCTGTTTATTGATGACACATTCCTCTGCTCAGCTTTTCCCACAGATTGAAGATTCCATGGTGCAACCACTGCGAGATTCACGGAATCACTACGAAGAGCTAAAGCAAATCGATGACACTTTGAATGAGGTAATACATGGGAAAACCTCCTTTGGCATCTTTTCCTTACTCATTTGTCTCATCACACTGAACCGGTACGGTGGTCGTGTCTCATCACACTGAACCGGTACGGTGAATGTGCCTCATGACACTGAACCAGTATGATGGTCTTGTCCCATCACCCTGAACCGGTACTGTGGTCGTGTCTCATCACAATGAAATGGTACGGTGGTCATACCTCATCACCCTGAACCGGTATGATGGTCTTGTATCATCACACTGAACCGGTACACTGATTGTGTCTCATCACACTGAACCAGTACGGTGGTTTTGTTTCATCACACTGAACCGGTATGATGGACTTGTCCCTTCACACTGAACCAGTACGGTGGTCGTGTCTCATCACATTGAACCAGTACAGTGGACGTGCCACATGACACTGAATCGGTACAGTGGTCGTGTCTCATTGCAGTGAACCGGGTCTTGTCTCATCACACTGAACCAGTACGGTGGTCGTGTCTCATCACACTGAACCGGTACAGTGGACGTGCCTCATGACACTGAACCGGTACGGTGGTCGTGTCCCATCACATTGAACCGGTACGGTGGTCTTGTCTCATCACACTGAACCAGTACGGTGGTCGTGTCTCATCACATTGAACCGGTACGGTGGTCTTGTCCCTTCACACTGAACCGGTACGGTGGTCGTGTCTCATCACACTGAACCGGTACAGTGGTCTTGTCTCATCACACTGAACCAGTACGGTGGTCGTGTCTCATCACACTGAACCGATACGGTGGTCTTGTCCCATCACATTGAACCGGTACGGTGGTCATGTCTCATCACATTGAACTCATACGGTGGACATGCCACGTGACACTGAACCGGTACGGTGGTCTTGTCTCATCGCAGTGAACCAGGTCTTGTCTCATCACATTGAACCGGTACGGTGAATGTGCCTCATGACACTGAACCAGTATGATGGTCTTGTCCCATCACCCTGAACTGGTATGGTGGTATTGTATCATCACACTGAAACGGTACACTGATTGTGTCTCATCACACTGAACCGGCACGGTGGTCTTGTCTGATCGCAGTAAACCGGTACGCTGGTCACGTCTCATCACATTGAACTGGTACGGTGGTGTTGTCTCATCACACTGAACCAGTACAGTGGACGTGCCACATGACACTGAATCGGTACAGTGGTCGTGTCTCATCACACTGAACCAGTACGGTGGTCGTGTCTCATCACAATGAAATGGTACGGTGGTCATACCTCATCACCCTGAACTGGTATGATGGTCTTGTCTCATCACACTGAACCAGTACGGTGGTCGTGTCTCATCACATTGAACTCATACGGTGGACATGCCACGTGACACTGAACCGGTACGGTGGTCTTGTCTCATTGCAGTGAACCGGGTCTTGTCTCATCACATTGAACCGGTACGGTGGTCTTGTCTCATTGCAGTGAACCGGGTCTTGTCTCATCACATTGAACCGGTACGGTGGTCGTGTCTCATCACATTGAACTCATACGGTGGACATGCCACGTGACACTGAACCGGTACGGTGGTCTTGTCTCATTGCAGTGAACCGGGTCTTGTCCCATCACATTGAACCAGGTCGTGTCTCATCACACTGAACCAGTATGGTGGTCTTGTCTCATCACACTGAACCAGTACGGTGGTCGTGTCTCATCACACTGAACCGGTACAGTGGTCGTGTCTCATCACACTGAACCGGTACAGTGGACGTGCCTCATGACACTGAACCAGTACGGTGGTCTTGTCTCATCACACTGAACCAGTACGGTGGTCTTGTCTCATCACACTGAACCAGTACGGTGGTGTTGTCTCATCACACTGAACCAGTACGGTGGTGTTGTCTCATCACACTGAACCAGTAGATTAGTCGTGTCTCATCACACTGAACCGGTACGTTGGTCTTGTCTCATCACACTAAACTGGTACGGTGGTCTTGTCCCATCACATTGAACCAGGTCGTGTCTCATCACACTGAACCAGTACGTTGGTCTTGTCTCATCACACTGAACCAGTACGTTGCTCTTGTCTCATCACACTGAACCAGTACGGTGGTCGTGTCTCATCACATTGAACCAGTACGTTGGTCTTGTCTCATCACACTAAACTGGTACGGTGGTCTTGTCCCATCACATTGAACCAGGTCGTGTCTCATCACACTGAACCAGTAGATTGGTCGTGTCTCATCACACTGAACCGGGTCTTGTCTCATCACACTGAACCGGTACGGTGGTTGTGTCTCATCACACTGAACCAGTACGGTGGTCTTGTCTGATCGCAGTAAACTGGTACGCTGGTCATGTCTCATCACATTGAACCGGTACGGTGGTCGTGTCTCATTGCAGTGAACCGGGTCTTGTCTCATCACACTGAACCGCTACGGTGGTCTTGTCTCATCACACTGAACCAGTACGGTGGTCTTGTCTGATCGCAGTAAACTGGTATGCTGGTCATGTCTCATCACATTGAACCGGTACGGTGGTCGTGTCTCATTGCAGTGAACCGGGTCTTGTCTCATCACACTGAACCGCTACGGTGGTCTTGTCTCATCACACTGAACCAGTACGGTGGTGTTGTCTCATCACACTGAACCAGTACGGTGGTGTTGTCTCATCACACTGAACCAGTAGATTAGTCGTGTCTCATCACACTGAACCGGTACGTTGGTCTTGTCTCATCACACTAAACTGGTACGGTGGTCTTGTCCCATCACATTGAACCAGGTCGTGTCTCATCACACTGAACCAGTACGTTGGTCTTGTCTCATCACACTGAACCAGTACGTTGGTCTTGTCCCTTCACACTGAACCGGTACGGTGGTGTTGTCTCATCACACTAAACTGGTACGGTGGTCTTGTCCCATCACACTGAACCAGTACGGTGGTGTTGTCTCATCACACTAAACTGGTACGGTGGTCTTGTCCCATCACACTGAACCGGTACGTTGGTCTTGTCCCTTCACACTGAACCGGGACATTGGTCTTGTCTCATCACACTGAACCGGGACATTGGTCTTGTCTCAGCACACTGAACTGGTACGTTGGTCTTGTCCCTTCACACTGAACCGGTACGTTGGTCTTGTCCCTTCACACTGAACCGGTACGGTGGTCTTGTCCCTTCACACTGAACCGGTATGGTGGTCTTGTCTCATCACCCTGAACAAGTACGATTGCCACTAAGAAACAATATGAGTCAGCTGCACCTTTCCTCATTTCCTGTCACGCCACTGTTGAACTTGAACACACACAAAGTCATCAGTCGCCTATAAACGCAGTGACACCCTCGTGCCAGGGATCAATGGTTGGCCTCGTGTGGCTGGCGGGAAGTGCCATTGCTACTGGCCTGGAGCACGGCGCTGCCTCTAAACCTGTTCAGTACACTGAATGTTCGTGGGGAACCCGGTGCTAAAATATTCACAGACGATCTAATTTGGGCTCAGGGTTCCGTAAGTATCAGAGCAGCTACCATGCTGCAATCTACTGAAACAAACTTTTGTCAGCCGATAGATCCTACAAGAGGGCTGGGTGTGCACCCTGTCGCACTCCTCGCTCGGTGGGTCACTCTCTCTGAACTGCAATCGCCGCGGCCCCGGCACGGGGACCTCTGGCCCTGACCTTGTCCTCTCACCCACCCACGACCAGCCACACCTAGCCAAGGCGTCTGGCGGCGGGCAGGAAGCTGGAGTTCCAGCCCGGAGGCTGTCTAATGAGTCAATGAAGCCCTCAAAACTGCTTCAGCACCCTGAGACCAAGCACCCTGCACTTAAAGACAAACCTGTTGAGTTTTTTGAGTGAAAAAAATGTGAGCAAGTGGGCCAGAAGCTAAGTGCCGAGAGACACGAAAAATAAATTGCGGAATAGACTGGACATAAGGAACCTACTTCGAGTATGGCTGTATTCCGGTCGTGTTTAACCCCCGCCCCCATCCCCCTGTCGGCCGGTCCGCAAGAATATTGTCAATATTAAACTGGACCGTGGTGCGAAAAAGGGTGGGTACCCCTGGTGTTTACACATTATTTCTACTTCCGAGTTGCGGGGTTTTATTTCCGGTCTTTTCTGACCCAGTGGGCATGTGTGTAACTAATCGATCTGGGATTGATCTCGCCTTTCACTAAGGCTGAGGTAGGGGATCTTGGGCTTAAGAAGGTTGGTGGCCACTAGCATACAACAACTGTTACCCAGGTGGTTCACCAGTCACATCGTTATGGGAGTGTAGTAAACCATGTATATATCTGTCTGGACATGCCCCTCTGCTGACTGCTTCTATGGCCCTTCCCACAGACCCCAGGATAAAGGTGATTGTGTCACTGCCCCTCCCACAGTCCAGGGCAATCATCCGACATGAATATGCTCCGTTTTACTGCCAATAAAAGCCTTTCAGTATTTACTCTACTTCCAGTCTTTTGGAGTTATTGATGGTGCATCAGGGAAAGTGGAAAACAGAAAGCCAATGTTGAAAAAACTCACATGAAATCTCGGCTAGAGTTTACCAGACAGCATGAGGGAGACTCTGAGGTCAGCTGGAACAAGGTTCTATGGTCTGATGAAACCAAAATTGACGTTTTTGGCCGTCAGACTATATGCTATGTTTGGCATAAGCTAAACGCCGCACATCATCAAAAACATACCATCCCTACCCTGAAGCATGGTGGTGACTGCATCATGCTATGGGTATGTTTCACTACAGAAGGCCCTGGAAGGCTTATGAAGGTAGAGGGTAAAATGAATGCAGCAAAATACAGGGAAATCTTTGTCTGCAAGTGGACTGCAACTTGGAAGAAGACTTGTTTTCCAGCAAGACAATGACTCCAAGAATAAAGCCAAAGCTACACAGGAATGGCTTAAAAAACAACAGTTAATGTGCTGATGTGGCCAAGTCAGAGTCCAGACCTCACTCCAATTGAGAATTTGTGGCTGAACTTGAAAAAGTTTGTTCACTCACGACCCCCAGGCAATCTGACAGAGCTTGAGCAGTTTTGTAAAGAAGAATGGGGGAAAATTTGCAGTGTCCAGATGTGCAAAGCTGGTAGAGACCTATCCACACAGACTCAAGGCTGTAGTAGCTGCCAAAGGTGCATCTACTAAATACTGACTTGAAGGGAGTAAATACTTATGCAATTAATTATTTTGTGTTTTATATTTGTAATTAATTTAGATTACTTTGTAGAGATCTGTTTTCACTTTGACATGTAAGAGTCTTTTTCTGTTGATCAGTGTCAAAAAAGCCAAATTAAATCCACTGTGTTTCAATGGTGTAAAACAATATACCACAAAAACTTCCAATGGGAGCGTGGGTTGAATACTTTTTATAGTTTTTATAGGCACTGTATATTTATATTATATAGCTAAATTAAATAAGTAGTGCAAAATTTTTTTAAAAATAACAAAAATTGAGGTAGTGTTCTTGGGTTCAATATTCATTCAGAAATCGGATGGCAGAGGGGAAGAAGCTGTTCCTGAATCATTAAATGTGTGCCTTTAGGCGCCTGTATCTTCTTCCTGATGGTAGCAATAAGAAGAGGGTATTTCCTGAGTCATGGGGATCCTTCGTGATGGATGCCACCTTTTTGAGGCATCGCTCCTTGAAGATATACTGGATACCATGGAGGCTAGTGCCCATGATGGGGATGACTAAGTTTATAAATCTCTGCAACTTATTTTGATCCTGTGCAGTAGCTATGTGCACCCACCCCCATACCAGACAGTGTTGCAGCCAGATTGAATGCTCTTCATGGGACATCTATAGAAATTTGCGAGTACCTTTGGTGACATGTCAAATCTCCTCAAACTCCTAATGAACTGTAACTGCTGTCATACCTTCTTTGTAGCCGCATCGATATGTTGGGTCCAGGATAGATCCTCAGAGATTTTGACACCCAGGAACTTGAAATTGTCACCCTTTCCACTTTTGATCCCTCTATGAGTGTGTGTTTCCTTGTCTTAACTTTTTGAAGGCAACAATCCATTCTTTAGTCTTACTGATCTTGAGTACAAAATTGTTGCTGCAACACCACTCAACTAGTTGATATTATCACACTCCTGTACTTCCTCTCATCACCACCTGAAATTCTGCCAACAATACTTGTGTCGTCAAGCTGCAAAACCTGGACTTCTGTACCTCCCTCGGCAACTAATGCGATCCTCAACTTCCTAGCCAGAAGACTACTGCCTGTGGGGATAGAAAATAACATTTCCACCTTGCTGACAATCAACACTGGTGCACCTCAGGGATGTGTGCTTCACCCTCTGCTCTACTCTCTCTACACCCATGGCCCATGACTGGCCGCACGAAGAGTCAATGAGATCACATCTGCCGTAGACCTATTGTAGCAATAGGCCATTGCCCTGGGTCTAGGTTGTTGTTGAGACAGGAGTTGATTCCAGCCATAATCAACCTCTCAAAGCATTTCATCACCATAGATGTGAGCACCACTGGAAGATGGTCATTATGGCAGCTCACCCTGGTCTTCTTGAGCATCGGTATGATTGTTGCCATTTTGAAGCAGGATTGAAACCATTTGGTTTGGCAAAGGTTATCAGAACCCTAATTGGTACTGAATCAGGGCCTGTTGATTTGTGAGGGCTTACCCTCTTGAAAAAATGTCTGACAACTGCCTCTGAGGCAGAGGTTGCAGGGTCACCAGGTGCTACAGAGATCCTCATAGCTGTAGTTTCATTCTTCTTTTCCAAGTCTGTTTAGAAAGCATGAAGCATATCTGGGAGTGAAACATCACCGTCATTTATGATTTTAACTTTCACTTTGTATGAAATAACTTCACAGGGAGTGGTTCAGTCATGGGGAGGGTTATGGATGGATAATTCATTGAAAGTGGTGTTAGAGGTAAACAGGGTGGTGAAGGCAGCACTGGACATGTTGGCCTTCATCAATCAAACTATTGAGTAATGAAGTTAGGATGTTATCTTGCATTGGACATCACACTGGTGAAGCTACACTTGGAATGTTGTGTTGTGTTTTAGTTACCCTGTTCTAGGAGGGACATCATTGAACTGGAAGATTTCTGAAAATGTTGCCTGGACTTGAGGCCTGAGTTATAAGGAGATGTTAAACAGGTTATAACTGACCATCTCCCTCTCTCTGCCTGGTCACCTTTTCTATGTTCAGCTTCCTTTCCTTCTCAGTGTTCTCTCACTTCCCTGTGACTTAAAGTGTGTGTTACTTCAAGCACTGTTTTCTAACTTTCCTCAGCTCTGATGAGTTATCATTCAGCTCTTTTAACATGGGTCCTTTCTCCTCAGTTGAATATTTTCAGCATTTTTTGTTCTTGTTGCAAATATCCAGCAGGTTATGTTTTTCATTGATCTTGTCAACATCTGTCCAATAATCATGTCAACATCTATTGGCCAAGTACATGAATGAGTGTTGCAACCCAGATAAATCCCACAGGATTTTACAACCCAGATTAATCCTGAATTGTTTAATTTTCAGGTGCAAAAGAAGAAAAATGAATCCTTAACCCTAGGAAATAAAAAGAAGTGAAATTGCTCTTGAGGTGAGTAGGAAGCTGGGAATTAAACCAGGTTTTTCATTAGCACAAGGATTAATTCCCTTCAATACTCAGTAGTTCTGATGTAAGGTCACCAGTGATTCAATGCAGGAACAAGCCCTTTGGCTCGTGATGACCATACAACCAGCAAGAATCTATTTACGTTCATTGCAGTACCAGCATTTGGTCCATAACCAATTTTCCTATCAGACTCAATCCCCTGCCTTCTCCCTGGATTCCTCCATTCCCGATCAATCATGAATCTATCAACCTCTACCTTAAGCATACTTAAAGGCTTGGCCTCCGCAGCTGCCTGTGGCAAATAATTCCACAGATCCACCACTCTTTGGTGAAAGAAATTCCTCCTCATCTGCGTTCCAAAAGCCCCTCTATTCTGAGGCTGTGTTCTCTTGTCTTAGACAATCCCACCATAGGAAACATCCTCTCCTTATCCACTCCATCAAGGCTTTTCACCATTTGATAGGTTTCAATGAGGTCACCCCTTATTGTCCTGAATACTAGTGAATACAGGCCCAGAGCCATCAAATTCTCTTCAAATGGCAAGCCATTGAATCTTGGAATCATTTTCGTGAACCTCTTTTGAACCCTCTCCAATTTCAGAATGTATTTTCTAAGATAAAGGGCCCAAAACTGTTCACAATATTCCAAGTGAGGCCTCAATAGTGCTTTATGAAGTCTCAATGTTATATCCTTGCTTTTATATTCTAGCATTCTTGAAAAATGAATGCTTAACATTGTATCTGTCTTTCTTACCACAGACTCTACCTGCAAATTAACTGCAAAAGGTCTCCCAAGTACCTTTGCACCTCAGTTTATTCTGTTTTCTCTCCATTTAGAAAATAGACTATCCTTTTGTTTCTTCTACCAAAGTGCATGACCATACACTTCCCAACATTGTATTCCATCTGCCATTTCTTTGCCCTTTCTCATAATCTGTTTTAGTCCTTCTGTAGCCTCTCTACTTTCTCAACACCACCTGCCTCTCCACCTATCTTTGTATCATCTGCATACTTTGCAACAAAGCCATCAATTCCATCATTGACATATAATGTCACTGTCTCCAATTTGCAGCAAACGGAGTGAGACGTTTTTTCACCGCGGCTCTACTTTTTATACCTTACATTCCACTGATAGATCCATTTTAAATTTGAAGATTCACTATTTTTGTTGAAGGATTTATGACTTAACTACAATGGCAGGAAGTCAATCCAGTATTGAATTGAGAGGCGGCAAGACCCTTCCTTAGAGATAGGATCAATGGGCATTTAGAGAATCATGGTCTGATCAGGGACAGTCAGCATGGCTTTGTGAAGGGCAGATCGTGCCTAACAAGCCTGATAGAGTTCTTTGAGGAGGTGACCAGGCATATGGATGAGGGTAGTGCAGTGGATGTGATCTACATGGATTTTAGTAAGGCATTTGACAAGGTTCCACATGGTAGGCTTATTCAGAAAGTCAGAAGGCATGGGATCCAGGGAAGTTTGGTCAGGTGGATTCAGAATTGGCTTGCCTGCAGAAGGTAGAGGGTTGTGGTGGAGGGAGTACATTCAGATTGGAGGGTTGTGACTAGTGGTGTCCCACAAGGATCTGTTCTGGGACCTCTACTTCTCATGATTTTTATTAACGACCTGGATTTCGGGGTAGAAGGGTGGGTTGGCAAGTTTGCAGATGACACAAAGGTGGGTGGTGTTGTAGGTAGTGTAGAGAATTGTTGAAGATTGCAGAGAGGCATTGATAGGATGCAGAAGTGGGCTGAGCAGTGGCAGATGGAGTTCAACCCGGAGAAGTGTGATGCGGTACACTTTGGAAGGACAAACTCCAAGGCAGAGTACAAGGTAAATGGCAGGATACTTGGTAGTGTGGAGAAGCAGAGGGATCTGGGGGTGCATGTCCACAGATCCCTGAAAAATGTAGATAGGGTAGTTAAGAAAGCTTATGGGGTGTTAGCTTTCATAAGTCGAGGGACAGAGTTTAAGAGGCACAATGTAATGATGCAGCTCTATAAAGCTCTGGCTAGGCCACACTTGGAGTACTGTGTCCAGTTCTGGTCGCCTCACTATAGGAAGGATGTGGAAGCACTGGAAAGGGTACAGAGGAGATTTACCAGGATGCTGCCTGGTTTAGAGAGTATGCATTATGATCAGAGATTAAGGGAGCTAGGGACTTACTCTTTGGAGAGAAGGAGGATGAGAGGAGACATGATAGAGGTGTACAAGATATTAAGAGGAATAGATAGAGTGGACAGCCAGTGTCTCTTCTCCAGGGCACCACTGCTTAATACAAGAGGACATGGGTTTAAGGTAAGGGGTGGGAAGTTGAAGGGGGATATTAGAGGAAGGTTTTTTACTCAGAGAGTGGTTGGTGTGTGGAATGCACTGCCTGAGTCAGTGGTGGAGGCAGATACACTAGTGAAATTTAAGAGACTACTAGACAGGTATATGGAGGAATTTAAGGTGGGGGGTTATATGTGAGGCAGGGTTTGAGGGTCAGCACAACATTGTGGGCTGAAGGGCCTGTAATGTGCTGTACTATTCTATGTTCTATGTTCCCGAAATGGAACAAAGGAACAAATAAAGAAATCGGAAGAACTTTTTACTTTAGAAAAAATACTCTCTTCAGTACAAGATATGAAACTTGAATTTGGTTTGCTTAACACTAAGATTGATAAACAAATGGATGCTAATGAAAAGCTTGAAAAATCCATCTCTACTGTTCAAGAGTCTTTGAAGAATTTGGATTTTCAATTTCAGATGCTCAAACAGACTACTTATCAAATTGAGAGGGAACAGGAATTATTCAGGCAAACTATTAATGAGCAAGAATTGAAGATGTCATCTATGGAAAAGAAAATTAATGAAGTTACTTTTGGATTATCAAGAATGAAGAAAAATACAATTGATTTAGACAGCAGAATGTGCAGAAGGAATTTATGTATATTGAGCTTGCCTGAAAATACTGAAACCAGTTACCTGTTCTTTTCAGTTCTTTTCAGATATGCTATATTCGCTTTTTAACGAGATTCTTGAAGCAAACCCTGTACTTGATAGAGCTAATTGAATCCAAAGATCTAAGCCCTCAACCAAATTACGCCCATGACCACTGATACTTTGCTTGCACTATTTTACAACCAAAGAAGCTATACTCCGAGAGGCAAGAAAAAGTAGTAAGCTATTCTACAATGCAAAGAAATTCATATAGTGGAGGACTTTGCTCCTGAGATTTTTGCCGAAAGAAGGAAGTACCGGGAATTGATGGTTGAATTATATAAAAGAAATGTTGCCCCTCGCTCCATTATCCGGCACGTCTGATAATTTTTCCGTCTGACTCTCGTCCACAAAAGATTTACTCTCCAGATGAAGGCTGGGAATTTATTAAGGGGTTTAATTCTATGCTGAATGTAACTTGAATAGGTAATCCTGAACTGGGAGATGTTTATAGATGCCTTGAGGAAAGTCTGCTCTATGCTTTATGGATGTCTGTACAGGACTTGGATGATTTACATTTTTTTATTTGTTAATAATTAGTATATTTACAGTTGCTTTGAAGGTAATCTGTTCCACATTTTATGGATGTCCACACAGGACCTGGTTGATTTATTTTTTTTTCTCACTTGCCTTAATATTAAAATAGCTTTGGACTTGATATATATATATTTACTTATTTTTGTATGATTTGTAAGTTTTTTTTAAAATTTCAGTCACAATATATTATTTGCTTGTGTTTATCCTTTTCTGAATACATGATTAATATACTTTACATGAATTTAAGATGGCCGTTGCCAGTTAAACTATTTTAACTATTTTTAGTTTTAACTATTGTTAGACGTAACATTACAACATTTGAAATTTGTTCATCTCTTTTATTATGTCTAAACTCGATGGGGTAAACATATAACTTTGTTAATCAGCTGAAAAATGGAGATTGGGGTTAGGGTCATAGGGTAGCATGCAATCCCTCTATTAAATCTCTTCTCAGGCTTTGGGGGAGAGGGGTGGGGCTATTAGAATAGTTTTTTTTCTCGACTGGGCAGTTCTGAGAGGTTATATCTTGTATCAATTGTGTCATTACTTCTGGTCAAGTCAGTGCTGTTTTTTCCCTTTGGATCTAGTTTGCATTTGCGCAATAACTTTCTTTATAAAATTTTAAATTAATTCTTAAACATGAATGTTAATAAATTAATATAATTTCTTGGAATTTGAATAGCATGAATCATCCCATTAAGCGTAAAAAGATTTTTAAGAAATTAAAAACACTTCATGCGGATATTATATTTGCACAAGAAACTCATGTACGAAGACAGGATGAAGATCGCTTTTTTAAATTCCGGAAGGGACCTTTATATCATTACTTATCAGGAAATAAAGTTAGAGGGGTATCTATTTTTGTTAACTCTAAAATCCCTTTTGTACATTTTAATACTGTTACTGACTTGATTGGAAGGTATTTAATTGTCACTGGTTTGTTATGTGGTCAAAAGGTAGCTTCGGTGAGTGTTTATGCACCTAATTTAGACAGTCCTGAATTTTTTAAGAAGCTATTTTCTGTGCTCCTGAATCTAAATGAATATAAGTTGATTATGGGCGGTGACTTTAACTATTGTCTTAACCCTTCGATTGACAGGTCATCAACCAAACCATTGATTCCTAATAAAGCAGCAACTTGTATTAATTCTTTTCTATTAGAATATGGCTTGGTCGATATCTGGAGATATAAACACCCTAATGTCAAAGATTTTTCTTTTTTTCACACATACCTCATAAATATTCAAGAATTGATTTTTTTTCTAGATACACGATTGTTGTATTCCATTACCGATTGTGCGTATGTCATTGTGCTGTCAGATTACGAACCTATAAAATTAACTTTGAGGCTCTCTGATAATACTTTGAAAATGTCACAGTGGAGATTGAATCCTGTGTTGTTACAGGGTCCAACTTTTGTTAGTTTTATCAAGAATCAAATTTCTTTATTTTTTTGAACTTAATACAACTGAAGGTATGTCAAATTTGGTTATATGGGATACGATGAAATCCATTCATAGGGGACAGATAATTTCATATTCAGCAGGTTTAAGAATGAAAACCAAAGCAGAACTTTTAGTGATTACTAATATAATTAGAGAGAAAGATAAAGCATATTCAGAAAGACCTAGTGAAGATCTATATAAGGAAAGGGTTGAACTCCAAACACAGCATGATCTGCTTTTGACCTTCCCATTGAGCAGCAACTTTTTAAATCCAAAAGTAAATTTTTTAGATGGTGATAAATCAGGTAAATTGCTGGCTGGTTGGTTGAAGGCAAATATGGTCTGAAGACAGATTTCGAAAATACGTAGACCAGATAGAACTGAAACATTAGATTCTCATAAAATTAATAAAATATTTATGGATTTCTATTCTAATCTTTATAAATCTGAATTTTCTGATAATACTGTCTTTATGAATAGATTTTTGCAAAAATTAAATATACCTAAAATTTCTATTCAAGATATTAATACACTAGATGCACCTGTTAAACAAGAGGAAATAGCTTAGGCTATATCCTCTATGCAACTAGAGAAAGCTCTGGGACCAGATGGATATACAGTGGAATTTTTTAAGACTTTTACTGAAATGCTCACGTCACATCTTTGTCAAACTTTCACTGATTCTATATCCTCTGGGAATCTTCTAAAAACTTAAGAGACATTAATTTCATTGATTCCTAAAATAGGAAAAGATCTATCTGAATGCGCCTCCTATAGACCAATTTCCTTATTGAATGTGGACTTTAAAATTCTCTCTAAGATTCTGACTAATGGGCTTGAGAATATTTTGCCTACTGTTATTTAAAATGATCAAACTGGATTTATTAAAAATAGGTATTCACATTTTAATATTTGAAGATGGTTAAATATTATTTATTCTCCCTCAGTTAAAGAATCTGAATATATTGTTTCTCTTGATGTGGAGAAAACTTTTGATAGGGTGGAATGGCCTTATTTATTTCAGGTTTTGGAGAGATTTAATTTTGGTCCGGGATTTATTTCCTGGATCAAACTGATCTATCAAGCCCCGATGGTGGTGGTTATAACTAACAATAAAATATCTCCTTATTTTAGACTATATAGAGGAACCCATCAGGGTTGTCCTCTTCATCCTTTATTATTTAATTAGGTTCTAGAACCACTTGCTATCGCTCTTAGGGATTCCAACTCTGTTCAAGGAATTAAGAGAGGGGATAAAGTACATAAAGTTTTGATATACGCAGATGATTTATTAGTTTACATTTCAGATCCTAGGAAATCTATTCTCCTCTATGTTATCCATATTTACTGAATTTAGTACTTTCTCTGGATGTTAAATTTACATAAAAGTGAATTATTTCCTATTAATAATTATTCTGATCAATATGATCAAATATGTTTTAATATTGCTAAAAAATATTTTACCTATCTTGGTATTAAAATTACTAAAAATTTTAAAGATTTATATAAATATAGTTTTCTTCCTTTAATTGAATATACACAACAAATGCTTTCACAATGGTTGCCTATGATGATGTTGTTAATTGGTCAAATCAATGCTATAAAAATGACAATTTAACTGAATTTTTTATATACGCTTCAAGTTGTTCAATCCTTTGCTCTAAAAACCTTTTTTTGATAGAATAGATTCTATGATCTTGTCATATATCTAGAATAATAAGAGTTCTCGAGTGAGTAAACCTTTACTACAAAAATTAAAAAAAGATGGAGGCTTGGCTTTACCAAACTTTAGATTCTATTACTGGGTAATTAACTTTTGTTATATTTCTTTTTGGATTCCCTGTATAGACAACCAGGACTGTCCTTCATGGTTGGACTTGGAGGAGAACTCGGTAAGGGGGTTCTCTTTGGCTTCTTCCCTTTTTGTTTTCTAGGATTGATAGACAAGATCCTAGTCCCATTGTTAGACATACATTAAAAATTTGGTTTCAGCTTTGCAGATTTTTTGACTTAAATAACTTTGTTCTTTCTAGAAATATCCATCTTAATTTTTTTTAAACCATCAATTTTAGATAAGACCTTTTTAACATGGAAAACTAAGGGAATAAAAACCTCACTGGATTTGTTTTTAGAAGATTGTTCAATGTCTTTTTCGCAGCTAGTGGACAAATATAATTTATCTAATGCACAATTTTTTAGATATTTACAAGTCAGGAATTTTTATGCGATTTGTTACTGAATTATCCATTTGCTCATTTACCAAATATGATAGTTATCTTTCAGCTTAAACCATTTCAAAAAGGATTGATAGCCATTATATATAAATGGCTGCTTGCTGAATTTACAAATGATGTCTAATGATAAGGTTAAATGTGTTTGGAAATTGGAACTTCAAGAATCACTTCCAGAGAATCAATGGAATAAAATTTGTCATTTAGTTAACAATTCATCTATCTGCACCCATCACTCCTTGATTCAGTTCAAGGTAATGCATAGGACGCATGTGTCAAAAGATAAACGAGCGCATATTTTTTCTAATATAAATCCCACCTGTGATAGATGCAACACTAAGGTAGTTACCTTATCTTATATGTTTTGGTCTTGCATAAAGTTAAATAAATTTTGGATAGATGTTTTTAGAACGTTATCAAAAGTCATAGGTTTGGACCTACAACCCAATTCATTAGGGATTATTCCAACAGAAGCAGGAATTGTTCCTGCTTCCGCTAATGCATGATAGCTTTCTCAACTCTATTGGCTAGGAGAGCTATTCTATTGCACTGGAAGGATCCCAATCCACCTACTGTTTTCTTTTTGGCTCTCCTCCATTACGTCGTGTTTAAGTTTGGAGAAAATTAGGAGTTGGACGTTTGATACATCTTTTAAATTTAAGCAAACTTGGCGACCTTTTATTCAATATTTTCATATGATCTAATTTTATTTATTTTTTCAGTTAATTTTTTTCTTCTCCGTGAAGTTTTAGATTTGACCAGAAGGGTTTTTTCTTTACTTTTTTTTAACTGTATCCTCATAATGGACTGCCAGTCCCCCTTTTCTTGTTTTAGGTTAGTTTAGTGGTTTTATTTTCTCAATAACAGAAATTTTGAGATTTTTTTCTATGAACTGTAAAGAGGAGATATGGTTCTTTTTTTCTTTATATTAGCTTAATACTATATATGATTTTGACAATGTATATTCTTTTCTTTGTTTGTACTATTATTGAAATATGTATTTGAGGTAACCTCTCCTCTGATTTGTATTTATCCTTATTCTTTTACATCAATAAAAAAGATTGAAAAGAAAAGACATATAATATGAAAAGAAGTGGTCCCAACACAGTCCCCAGTGGAATACTACTAGTCACCGGCAGCCAACCAGAAAAGGCTCCCTTTATTCACACACTTTGCTTCCTGCAATGAGTCACTGCTTTATCCTTGCTAGAAACTTCTCTGTAATACCATGGGCTTGTAGTTTGTTAATCAACCTCATGTGTAGCGCCTTGTCAAAGGCCTTCTGAAAATCCAAGTACACAACATTAACCAATTCTTCTTTGTCTATCTTGCTTGTTATTCCTTCAAAGAATTCCAACAGATTTGTCGGGCAAGATTTTCCCTTGAGGAAATCATGCTGACTCTGGCCTATTTTATCGTTTGCTTCCAAGTACTCCAAAACTACATCCTTGACCATCGACTTCAACGTCTTCCCAACTACTGAGGTCAGATTAACTGGCCTATAATTTCTTTTGTTCTGCTTCTCTCCCTTCTTGAAGAGTGGAGTGACATTTTCAAATTTTAGTTTTCTAGAACCATTCCAGAATATCAAGATTCTTGAAAGGTCATTACTAATACCTCAGTCTCTTCAGCTACCTCTTTCAGAACCCTGTGGTGTAT